>NC_140728.1:3732500-4267500 GCF_050655825.1 Lonchura striata
TGTGCTGCCCTGATAGACCCAAGGGAGCCCTACAAACTGACATCAGGAACCTGGACTGCTGAGTTTTCTTTCCCAGGGAAAATGGAAAAAGGATGTGCCCAGGGGCCCCTGGCCCTATTGCAAAAAATCCTTATATCGAAGGATGGACCCCACACCGAAGTTGTCCCCACCTCAAACTTGTGCTGCCCTGATACACCCAAGGGAGCCCTACAAACTGACATCAGGAACCTGGACTGCTGAGTTTTCTTTCCCAGGGAAAATGGAAAAAGGATGTGCCCAGGGGCCCCTGGCCCTGAGCTGGAGACTCACTGCAAAGAATCCTTATATCGAAGGATGGACCCCACAGCGAAGTGTTCCGCTTCTCTAATTTGTGCTGCCCTGATAGACCCAAGGGAGCCCTACAAACGGACAGCAGGAACCTGGACTGCTGAGTTTTCTTTCCCAGGGAAAATGGCCAAAGGTTGTGCCCCGGGGCTCCTAGCCTTGACTGCAAAAAATCCTTATATCGAAGGATGGACCCCACACCGAAGTTGTCCCCACATCAAACTTGTGCTGCCCTGATACACCTAAGGGAGCCCTACAAACTGACATCAGGAACCTGGACTGCTGAGTTTTCTTTCCCAGGGAAAATGGAAAAAGGATGTGCCCAGGGGCCCCTGGCCCTGACTGCAAAAAATCCTTATATCGAAGGATGGAGCCCACACCGAATTTGTCCCCACCTCAAACTTGTGCTGCTCTGATAGACCCAAGGGAGCCCTACAAACTGACATCAGGAACCTGGACTGCTGAGTTTTCTTTCCCAGGGAAAATGGAAAAAGGATGAGCCCAGGGGCCCCTGGCCCTGGGCTGGAGACTCACTGCAAAAAATCCTTATATCGAAGGATGGACCCCACACCGAAGTTGTCCCCACCTCAAACTTGTGCTGCCCTGATAGACCCAAGGGAGCCCTACAAACTGACATCAGGAACCTGGACTGCTGAGTTTTCTTTCCCAGGGAAAATGGAAAAAGGTTCTGCCCAGGGGCCCCTGGCCCTGACTGCAAAAAATCCTTATATCGAAGGATGGACCCCACACCGAAATTGTCCCCACCTCAAACTTGTGCTGCCCTGATAGACCCAAGGGAGCCCTACAAACTGACATCAGGAACCTGGACTGCTGAGATTTCTTTCCCAGGGTAAATGGAAAAAGGATGTGCCCAGTGTCCCCTGGCCCTGGGCTGGGCCTCTCTACAAAGAATCCTTATATCGAAGGATGGACCCCACACCGAAGATGTCCCCACCTCAAATTTGTGCTGCCCTGATAGACCCAAGGGAGCCCTACAAACTGACATCAGGAACCTGGACTGCTGAGTTTTCTTTCCCAGGGAAAATGGAAAAAGGTTGTGCCCAGCGGCCTCTGGCCCTGACTGCAAAAAATCCTTGTATCGAAGGATGGACCCCACACCGAAGTTGTCCCCACCTCAAACTTGTGCTGCCCTGATAGACCCAAGGGAGCCCTACAAACTGACATCAGGAACCTGGACTGCTGAGTTTTCTTTCCCAGGGAAAATGGAAAAAGGATGTGCCCAGGGGCCCCTGGCCCTGGGCTGGGCCCTCACTACAAAAAATCCTTATATCGAAGGATGGACCCCACACCGAAGTTGTCCCCACCTCAAACTTGTGCTGCCCTGATAGACCCAAGGGAGCCCTACAAACTGACATCAGGAACCTGGACTGCTGAGTTTTCTTTCCCAGGGAAAATGAAAAAAGGATGTGCCCAGGGGCCCCTGGCCCTGGGCTGCTGGCCCTATTGCAAAAAATCCTTATATCGAAGGATCGACCCCACACCGAAGTTGTCTACACCTCAAACTTGTGCTGCCCTGATACACCCAAGGGAGCCCTACAAACTGACATCAGGAACCTGGACTGCTGAGTTTTCTTTCCCAGGGAAAATGGAAAAAGGATGTGCCCAGGGGCCCCTGGCCCTGAGCTGGAGACTCACTGCAAAGAATCCTTATATCGAAGGATGGACCCCACAGCGAAGTGTTCCGCTGCTCTAATTTGTGCTGCCCTGATAGACCCAAGGGAGCCCTACAAACGGACATCAGGAACCTGGACTGCTGAGTTTTCTTTCCCAGGGAAAATGGCCAAAGGTTGTGCCCCGGGGCTCCTAGCCTTGACTGCAAAAAATCCTTATATCGAAGGATGGACCCCACACCGAAGTTGTCCCCACCTCAAACTTGTGCTGCCCTGATACACCTAAGGGAGCCCTAAAAACTGACATCAGGAACCTGGACTGCTGAGTTTTCTTTCCCAGGGAAAATGGAAAAAGGATGTGCCCAGGGGCCCCTGGCCCTGACTGCGAAAAATCCTTATATCGAAGGATGGAGCCCACACCGAATTTGTCCCCACCTCAAACTTGTGCTGCTCTGATAGACCCAAGGGAGCCCTACAAACTGACATCAGGAACCTGGACTGCTGAGTTTTCTTTCCCAGGGAAAATGGAAAAAGGATGTGCCCAGGGGCCCCTGGCCCTGGGCTGGAGCCTCACTGCAAAAAATCCTTATATCGAAGGATGGACCCCACACCGAAGTTGTCCCCACCTCAAACTTGTGCTGCCCTGATAGACCCAAGGGAGCCCTACAAACTGACATCAGGAACCTGGACTGCTGAGTTTTCTTTCCCAGGGAAAATGGAAAATGGTTCTGCCCAGGGGCCCCTGGCCCTGACTGCAAAAAATCCTTATATCGAAGGATGGACCCCACACCGAAATTGTCCCCACCTCAAACTTGTGCTGCCCTGATAGACCCAAGGGAGCCCTACAAACTGACATCAGGAACCTGGACTGCTGAGATTTCTTTCCCAGGGTAAATGGAAAAAGGATGTGCCCAGTGTCCCCTGGCCCTGGGCTGGGCCTCTCTACAAAGAATCCTTATATCGAAGGATGGACCCCACACCGAAGATGTCCCCACCTCAAATTTGTGCTGCCCTGATAGACCCAAGGGAGCCCTACAAACTGACATCAGGAACCTGGACTGCTGAGTTTTCTTTCCCAGGGAAAATGGAAAAAGGTTGTGCCCAGGGGCCTCTGGCCCTGACTGCAAAAAATCCTTATATCGAAGGATGGACCCCACACCGAAGTTGTCCCCACCTCAAACTTGTGCTGCCCTGATAGACCCAAGGGAGCCCTACAAACTGACATCAGGAACCTGGACTGCTGAGTTTTCTTTCCCAGGGAAAATGGAAAAAGGATGTGCCCAGGGGCCCCTGGCCCTGACTGCAAAAAATCCTTATATCGAAAGATGGACCCCACACCGAAGTTGTCCCAACCTCAAACTTGTGCTGCCCTGATACACCCAAGGGAGCCCTACAAACTGACATCAGGAACCTGGACTGCTGAGTTTTCTTTCCCAGGGAAAATGGAAAAAGGATGTGCCCAGGAGCCCCTGGCCCTGACTGCAAAAAATCCTTATATCGAAGGATGGACTCCACACCGAAGTTGTCCCCACCTCAAACTTGTGCTGCCCTGATAGACCCAAGGGAGCCCTACAAACTGACATCAGGAACCTGGACTGCTGAGTTTTCTTTCTCAGGGAAAATGGAAAAAGGATGTGCCCAGGGGCCCCTGGCCCTGACTGCAAAAAATCCTTATATCGAAGGATGGACCCCACACCGAATTTGTCCCCACCTCAAACTTGTGCTGCCCTGATAGACCCAAGGGAAACCTACAAACTGACATCAGGAACCTGGACTGCTGAGTTTTCTTTCCCAGGGAAAATGGAAAAAGGTTGTGCCCAGGGGCCCCTGGCCCTGGGCTGGAGACTCACTGCAAAAAATCCTTATATCGAAGGATGGACCCCACACCGAAGTTGTCCCCACCTCAAACTTGTGCTGCCCTGATAGACCCAAGGGAGCCCTACAAACTGACATCAGGAACCTGGACTGCTGAGTTTTCTTTCCCAGGGAAAATGGAAAAAGGATGTGCCCAGGGGCCCCTGGCCCTGGGTGGGGCCTCACTGCAAAGAATCCTTATATCGAAGGATGGACCCCACAGCGAAGTGTTCCGCTTCTCTAATTTGTGCTGCCCTGATAGACCCAAGGGAGCCCTACAAACGGACATCAGGAACCTGGACTGCTGAGTTTTCTTTCCCAGGGAAAATGGCCAAAGGTTGTGCCCAGGGGCTCCTAGCCTTGACTGCAAAAAATCCTTATATCGAAGGATGGACCCCACACCGAAGTTGTCCCCACATCAAACTTGTGCTGCCCTGATAGACCCAAGGGAGCCCTACAAACTGACATCAGGAACCTGGACTGCTGAGTTTTCTTTCCCAGGGAAAATGGAAAAAGGATGTGCCCAGGGGCCCCTGGCCCTGACTGCAAAAAATCCTTATATCGAAGGATGGACCCCACACCGAATTTGTCCCCACCTCAAACTTGTGCTGCCCTGATAGACCCAAGGGAGCCCTACAAACTGACATCAGGAACCTGGACTGCTGAGTTTTCTTTCCGAGGGAAAATGGAAAAAGGTTGTGCCCAGGGGCCCCTGGCCCTGACTGCAAAAAATCCTTATATCGAAGGATGGACCCCACACCGAAGTTGTCCCCACCTCAAACTTGTGCTGCCCTGATAGACCCAAGGGAGCCCTACAAACTGACATCAGGAACCTGGACTGCTGAGTTTTCTTTCTCAGGGAAAATGGAAAAAGGGTGTGCCCGGGGGCCCCTGGCCCTGACTGCAAAAAATCCTTATATCGAAGGATGGACCCCACACCGAATTTGTCCCCACCTCAAACTTGTGCTGCCCTGATAGACCCAAGGGAAACCTACAAACTGACATCAGGAACCTGGACTGCTGAGTTTTCTTTCCCAGGGAAAATGGAAAAAGGTTGTGCCCACGGGCCCCTGGCCCTGGGCTGGAGACTCACTGCAAAAAATCCTTATATCGAAGGATGGACCCCACACCGAAGTTGTCCCCACCACAAACTTGTGCTGCCCTGATACACCCCAGGGAGCCCTACAAACTGACCTCAGGAACCTGGACTGCTGAGTTTTCTTTCCCAGGGAAAATGGCCAAAGGATGTGCCCAGGGGCCCCTGGCCCTGACTGCAAAAAATCCTTATATCGAAGGATGGACCCCACACCGAAGTTGTCCCGTTCTCAAAATTGTGCTGCCCTGATAGACCCAAGGGAGCCCTACAAACTGACATCAGGAACCTGGACTGCTGAGTTTTCTTTCCCAGGGAAAATGGAAAAAGGTTGTGCCCAGGGGCCCCTGACCCTGGGCTGTGACCTCACTACAAAAAATCCTTATATCGAAGGATGGACCCCACACCGAAGTTGTCTCCACCTCAAACTTGTGCTGCCCTGATAGACCCAAGGGAGCCCTACAAACTGACATCAGGAACCTGGACTGCTGAGTTTTCTTTCCCAGGGAAAATGGAAAAAGGATGTGCCCAGGGGACCCTGGCCCTGACTGCAAAAAATCCTTATATCGAAGGATGGACCCCACACCGAAGTTGTCCCCACCTCAAACTTGTGCTGCCCTGATAAACCCAAGGGAGCCCTACAAACTGACATCAGGAACCTGGACTCCTGAGTTTTCTTTCCCAGGGAAAATGGCCAAAGGTTGTGCCCAGGGGCCCCTAGCCCTGACTGCAAATAATCCTTATATCGAAGGATGGACCCCACACCGAAGTTGTCCCCACCTCAAACTTGTGCTGCCCTGATAGACCCAAGGGAGCCCTACAAACTGACATCAGGAACCTGGACTGCTGAGTTTTCTTTCCCAGGGAAAATGGAAAAAGGATGTGCCCAGGGGCCCCTGGCCCTGACTGCAAAAAATCCTTATATCGAAGGATGGACCCCACACCGAATTTGTCCCCACCTCAAACTTGTGCTGCCCTGATAGACCCAAGGGAGCCCTACAAACTGACATCAGGAACCTGGACTGCTGAGTTTTCTTTCCCAGGGAAAATGGAAAAAGGATGTGCCCAGGGGCCCCTGGCCCTGACTGCAAAAAATCCTTATATCGAAGGATGGACCCCACACCGAAGTTGTCCCCACCTCAAACTTGTGCTGCCCTGATAGACCCAAGGGAGCCCTACAAACTGACATCAGGAACCTGGACTGCTGAGTTTTCTTTCTCAGGGAAAATGGAAAAAGGATGTGCCCGGGGGCCCCTGGCCCTGACTGCAAAAAATCCTTATATCGAAGGATGGACCCCACACCGAATTTGTCCCCACCTTAAACTTGTGCTGCCCTGATAGACCCAAGGGAAACCTACAAACTGACATCAGGAACCTGGACTGCTGAGTTTTCTTTCCCAGGGAAAATGGAAAAAGGTTGTGCCCAGGGGCCCCTGGCCCTGGGCTGGAGACTCACTGCAAAAAATCCTTATATCGAAGGATGGAGCCCACACCGAAGTTGTCCCCACCACAAACTTGTGCTGCCCTGATACACCCCAGGGAGCCCTACAAACTGACATCAGGAACCTGGACTGCTGAGTTTTCTTTCCCAGGGAAAATGGAAAAAGGATGTGCCCAGGGGCCCCTGGCCCTGACTGCAAAAAATCCTTATATCGAAGGATGGACCCCACACCGAAGTTGTCCCGTTCTCAAAATTGTGCTGCCCTGATAGACCCAAGGGAGCCCTACAAACTGAAATGAGGAACCTGGACTGCTGAGTTTTCTTTCCCAGGGAAAATGGAAAAAGGATGTGCCCAGGGGCCCCTGGCCCTGGGCTGTGACCTCACTACAAAAAATCCTTATATCGAAGGATGGACCCCACACCGAAGTTGTCTCCACGTCAAACTTGTGCTGCCCTGATAGACCCAAGGGAGCCCTACAAACTGACATCAGGAACCTGGACTGCTGAGTTTTCTTTCCCAGGGAAAATGGAAAAAGGATGTGCCCAGGGGACCCTGGCCCTGACTGCAAAAAATCCTTATATCGAAGGATGGACCCCACACCGAAGTTGTCTCCACCTCAAACTTGTGCTGCCCTGATAGACCCAAGGGAGCCCTACAAACTGACATCAGGAACCTGGACTGCTGAGTTTTCTTTCCCAGGGAAAATGGCCAAAGGTTGTGCCCAGGGGCCCCTAGCCCTGACTGCAAATAATCCTTATATCGAAGGATGGACCCCACACCGAAGTTGTCTCCACCTCAAACTTGTGCTGCCCTGATAGACCCAAGGGAGCCCTACAAACTGACATCAGGAACCTGGACTGCTGAGTTTTCTTTCCCAGGGAAAATGGAAAAAGGATGTGCCCAGGGGCCCCTGGCCCTGAGCTGGAGACTCACTGCAAAAAATCCTTATATCGAAGGATGGACCCCACACCGAAGTTGTCCCCACCTCAAACTTGTGCTGCCCTGATACACCCCAGGGAGCCGTACAAACTGACATCAGGAACCTGGACTGCTGAGTTTTCTTTCCCAGGGAAAATGGAAAAAGGATGTGCCCATGGGCCCCTGGCCCTGGGTGGGGCCTCACTGCAAAAAATCCTTATATCGAAGGACGGACCCCACAGCGAAGTGTTCCGCTTCTATAATTTGTGCTGCCCTGATAGACCCAAGGGAGCCCTACAAACGGACAGCAGGAACCTGGACTGCTGAGTTTTCTTTCCCAGGGAAAATGGCCAAAGGTTGTGCCCCGGGGCTCCTAGCCTTGACTACAAAAAATCCTTATATCGAAGGATGGACCCCACACCGAAGTTGTCCCCACATCAAACTTGTGCTGCCCTGATACACCCAAGGGAGCCCTACAAACTGACATCAGGAACCTGGACTGCTGAGTTTTCTTTCCCAGGGAAAATGGAAAAAGGATGTGCCCAGGGGCCCCTGGCCCTGACTGCAAAAAATCCTTATATCGAAGGATGGAGCCCACACCGAATTTGTCCCCACCTCAAACTTGTGCTGCCCTGATAGACCCAAGGGAGCCCTACAAACTGACATCAGGAACCTGGACTGCTGAGTTTTCTTTCCCAGGGAAAATGGAAAAAGGATGTGCCCAGGGGCCCCTGGCCCTGGGCTGGAGACTCACTGCAAAAAATCCTTATATCGAAGGATGGACCCCACACCGAAGTTGTCCCACCTCAAACTTGTGCTGCCCTGATAGACCCAAGGGAGCCCTACAAACTGACATCAGGAACCTGGACTGCTGAGTTTTCTTTCCCAGGGAAAATGGAAAAAGGTTCTGCCCAGGGGCCCCTGGCCCTGACTGCAAAAAATCCTCATATCGAAGGATGGACCCCACACCGAAATTGTCCCCACCTCAAACTTGTGCTGCCCTGATAGACCCAAGGGAGCCCTACAAACTGACATCAGGAACCTGGACTGCTGAGATTTCTTTCCCAGGGAAAATGGCCAAAGGATGTGCCCAGGGGCCCCTGGCCCTGGGCCGGGGACTCACTAAAAAAAATCCTTATATCGAAGGATGGACCCAAGACCGAAGTTGTGCCCACCTCAAACTTGTGCTGCCCTGATACACCCAAGGGAGCCCTACAAACTGACATCAGGAACCTGGACTGCTGAGTTTTCTTTCCCAGGGAAAATGGAAAAAGGATGTGCCCAGGGGCCCCTGGCCCTGACTGCAAAAAATCCTTATATCGAAAGATGGAGCCCACACCGAAATTGTCCCCACCTCAAACTTGTGCTGCCCTGATAGACCCAAGGGAGCCCTACAAACTGACATCAGGAACCTGGACTGCTGAGTTTTCTTTCCCAGGGAAAATGGAAAAAGGATGTGCCCAGGGGCCCCTGGCCCTGACTGGAAAAAATCCTTATATCGAAGGATGGAGCCCACACCGAAGTTGTCCCCACCTCAAACTTGTGCTGCCCTGATAGACCCAAGGGAGCCCTACAAACTGACATCAGGAACCTGGACTGCTGAGTTTTCTTTCCCAGGGAAAATGGAAAAAGGTTCTGCCCAGGGGCCCCTGGCCCTGGGCTGGGGCCTCACTAGAAGAAATCCTTATATCGAAGGATGGACCCCACACCGAAGTTGTCTCAACCTGAAACTTGTGCTGCCCTGATAGACCCAAGGGAGCCCTACAAACTGACATCAGGAACCTGGACTGCTGAGTTTTCTTTCCCAGGGAAAATGGCCAAAGGATGTGCCCAGGGGCCCCTTGCCCACACTGCAAAAAATCCTTATATCGAAGGATGGACCCCACACCGAAGTTGTCCCCACCTCAAACATGTGCTGCCCTGATAGACCTAAGGGAGCCCTACAAATTGACATCAGGAACCTGGACTGCTGAGTTTTCTTTCCTAAGGAAAATGGAAAAAGGATGTGCCCAGGGGCCCCTGGCCCTGACTGCAAAAAATCCTTATATCGAAGGATGGTCCCCACACCGAAGTTGTCCCCACCTCAAACTTGTGCTGCCCTGATACGCCCAAGGGAGCCCTACAAACTGACATCAGGAACCTGGACTGCTGAGTTTTCTTTCCCAGGGAAAATGGAAAAAGGATGTGCCCAGGGGCCCCTGGCCCTGACTGCAAAATATCCTTATATCGAAGGATGGACCCCACACCGAAGTTGTCCCCACCTCAAACTTGTGCTGCCCTGATACACCCAAGGGAGCCCTACAAACTGACATCAGGAACCTGGACTGCTGAGTTTTCTTTCCCAGGGAAAATGGAAAAAGGATGTGCCCAGGATCCCCTGGCCCTGGGGTGGGGCCTCACTGCAAAGAATCCTTATATCGAAGGATGGACCCCACAGCGAAATGTTCCGCTTCGCTAATTTGTGCTGCCCTGATAGACCCAAGGGAGCCCTACAAACTGACATCAGGAACCTGGACTGCTGACTTTTCTTTCCCAGGGAAAATGGCCAAAGGTTGTGCCCAGGGGCTCCTAGCCCTGACTGCAAAAAATCCTTATATCGAAGGATGGACCCCACACCGAAGATGTCCCCATCTCAAACTTGTGCTGCCCTGATACACCCAAGGGAACCCTACAAACTGACATCAGGAACCTGGACTGCTGAGTTTTCTTTCCCAGGGAAAAAGGAAAAAGGTTGTGCCCAGGGGCCCCTGGCCCTGGGCTGGAGACTCACTGCAAAAAATCCTTATATCGAAGGATGGACCCCACACTGAAGTTGTCCCCACCTCAAACTTGTGCTGCCCTGATAGACCCAAGGGAGCCCTACAAACTGACATCAGGAACCTGGACTGCTGAGTTTTCTTTCCCAGGGAAAATGGAAAAAGGATGTGCCCAGGGGCCCCTGGCCCTGACTGCAAAAAATCCTTATATCGAAAGATGGACCCCACACCGAAATTGTACCCACCTCAAACTTGTGCTGCCCTGATAGACCCAAGGGAGCCCTACAAACTGACATCAGGAACCTGGACTGCTGAGTTTTCTTTCCCAGGGAAAATGGACAAAGGATGTGCCCAGTGTCCCCTGGCCCTGGGCTGGCCCTCACTGCAAAGAATCCTTATATCGAAGGATGGACCCCACACCGAAGATGTCCCCACCTCAAACTTGTGCTGCCCTGATAGACCCAAGGGAGCCCTACAAACTGACATCAGGAACCTGGACTGCTGAGTTTTCTTTCCCAGGGAAAATGGCCAAGGGGTGTGCCCAGGGGCCCCTAGCCCTGACTGCAGAGAATCCTTATATCCAAGGATTGACCCCACACCGAAGTTGTCCCCACCTCAAACTTGTGCTGCCCTGATAGACCCAAGGGAGCCCTACAAACTGACATCAGGAACCTGGACTGCTGAGTTTTCTTTCCCAGGGAAAATGGAAAAAGGATGTGCCCAGGGGCCCCTTGCCCTGACTGCAAAAAATCCTTATATCGAAAGATGGACCCCACACCGAAGTTGTCCCCACCTCAAACTTGTGCTGCCCTGATAGACCCAAGGGAGCCCTACAAACTGACATCAGGAACCTGGACTGCTGAGTTTTCTTTCCCAGGGAAAATGGCCAAAGTTTGTGCCCAGGGGCCCCTGGCCCTGACTGCAAAAAATCCTTATATCGAAGGATGGACCCCACACCGAAGTGTTCCCCACCTCAAACTTGTGTTGCCCTGATAGACCCAAGGGAGCCCTACAAACTGACATCAGGAACCTGGACTGCTGAGTTTTCTTTCCCAGGGAAAATGGAAAAAGGTTGTGCCCTAGGGCCCCTGGCCCTGGGCTGGGGCCTCACTGCAAAAAATCCTTATATCGAAGGATGGACCCCACACCGAAGATGTCCCCACCTCAAACTTGTGCTGCCCTGATAGACCAAAGGGAGCCCTACAAACTGACGTCAGGAACCTGGACTGCTGAGTTTTCTTTCCCAGGGAAAATGGCAAAGGGATGTGCCCAGGGGCCCCTTGCCCTGACTGAAGAGAATCCTTATATCGAAGGATGGTCCCCACACCGAAGATGTCCCCACCTCAAACTTGTGCTGCCCTGATACACCCAAGGGAGCCCTACAAACTGACATCAGGAACCTGGACTGCTGAGTTTTCTTTCCCAGGGAAAATGGAAAAAGGATGTGCCCAGGGGCCCCTGGCCCTGACTGCAAAAAATCCTTATATCGAAGGATGGACCCCACACCGAAGTTGTCCCCACCTCAAACTTGTGCTGCCCTGATAGACCCAAGGGAGCCCTACAAACTGACATCTGGAACCTGGACTGCTGAGTTTTCTTTCCCAGGGAAAATGGAAAAAGGATGTGCCCAGGGGCCCCTGGCGCTGGGCTGCTGGCCCTATTGCAAAAAATCCTTATATCGAAGGATGGACCCCAGACCGAAGTTGTCCCCACCTCAAACTTGTGCTGCCCTGATAGACCCAAGGCAGCCCTACAAACTGACATCAGGAACCTGGACTGCTGAGTTTTCTTTCCCAGGGAAAATGGCCAAAGGTTGTGCCCAGGGGCCCCTTGCCCTGACTGCAAAAAATCCTTATATCGAAGGACGGACCCCACACCGAAGTTGTCCCCACCTCAAACTTGTGCTGCCCTGATACACCCAAGGGAGCCCTACAAACTGACATCAGGAACCTGGACTGCTGAGTTTTCTTTCCCAGGGAAAATGGAAAAAGGATGTGCCCAGGGGCCCCTGGCCCTGACTGGAAAAAATCCTTATATCGAAGGATGGAGCCCACACCGAAGTTGTCCCCACCTCAAACTTGTGCTGCCCTGATAGACCCAAGGGAGCCCTACAAACTGACATCAGGAACCTGGACTGCTGAGTTTTCTTTCCCAGGGAAAATGGAAAAAGGATGTGCCCAGGGTGACCTGGCCCTGGGCTGGGACCTCACTACAAAAAATCCTTATATCGAAGGATGGACCCCACACCGAAGTTGTCTCCACCTCAAACTTGTGCTGCCCTGATAGACCCAAGGGAGCCCTACAAACTGACATCAGGAACCTGGACTGCTGAGTTTTCTTTCCCAGGGAAAATGGCCAAAGGTTGTGCCCAGGGGCCCCTTGCCCTGACTGCAAAAAATCCTTATATTGAAGGATGGACCCCACACCGAAGTTGTCCCCACCTCAAACTTGTGCTGCCCTGATAGACCTAAGGGAGCCCTACAAACTGACATCAGGAACCTGGACTGCTGAGTTTTCTTTCCCAGGGAAAATGGAAAAAGGATGTGCCCAGGGGCCCCTGGCCCTGACTGCAAAAAATCCTTATATCGAAGGATGGACCCCACACCGAAGTTGTCTCCACCTCAAACTTGTGCTGCCCTGATAGACCCAAGGGAGCCGTACAAACTGACATCAGGAACCTGGACTGCTGAGTTTTCTTTCCCAGGGAAAATGGAAAAAGGATGTGCCCAGGGGCCCCTGGCCCTGACTGCAAAAAATCCTTATATCGAAGGATGGAGCCCACACCGAAGTTGTCCCCACCTCAAACTTGTGCTGCCCTGATAGACCCAAGGGAGCCCTACAATGACGTCAGGAACCTGGACTGCTGAGTTTTCTTTCCCAGGGAAAATGGCGAAGGGATGTGCCCAGGGGCCCGTAGCCCTGACTGCAGAGAATCCTTATATCGAAGGATGGTCCCCACACCGAAGATGTCCCCACCTCAAACTTGTGCTGCCCTGATAGACCCAAGGGAGCCCTTCAAACTGAAATCAGGAACCTGGACTGCTGAGTTTTCTTTCCCAGGGAAAATGGCCAAAGTATGTGCCCAGGGGCCCCTGGCCCTGACTGGAAAAAATCCTTATATCGAAGGATGGACCCCACACCGAAGTTGTCCCCACCTCAAACTTGTGCTGCCCTGATAGACCCAAGGGAGTCCTACAAACTGACATCAGGAACCTGGACTGCCGAGTTTTCTTTCCCAGGGAAAATGCAAAAAGGTTGTGCCCAAGGGCCCCTGGCCCTGGGCTGGAGACTCACTCCAAAAAATCCTTATATCGAAGGATGGACCCCACACTGTAGTTGTCCCCACCTCAAACTTATGCTGCCCTGATAGACCTAAGGGAGCCCTACAAAATGACATCAGGAACCTGGACTGCTGAGTTTTCTTTCCCAGGGAAAATGGCCAAGGGGTGTGCCCAGGGGCCCCTAGCCCTGACTGCAGAGAATCCTTATATCGAAGGATGGACCCCACACCGAAGTTGTCCCCACCTCAAACATGTGCTGCCCTGATAGACCCAAGGGAGCCCTACAAACTGACATCAGCAACCTGGACTGCTGAGTTTTCTTTCCCAGGGAAAATGGAAAAAGGATGTGCCCAGGGGCCCCTGGCCCTGACTGCAAAAAATCCTTATATCGAAGGATGGACCCCACACCGAAGTTGTCCCCACCTCAAACTTGTGCTGCCCTGATAGACCCAAGGGAGCCCTACAAACTGACATCAGGAACCTGGACTGCTGAGTTTTCTTTCCCAGGGAAAATGGCCAAAGGTTGTGCCCAGGGGCCCCTAGCCCTGACTGCAAATAATCCTTATATCGAAGGATGGACCCCACACCGAAGTTGTCCCCTTCTCAAACTTGTGCTGCCCTGATAGACCCAAGGGAGCCCTACAAACTGACATCAGGAACCTGGACTGCTGAGTTTTCTTTCCCAGGGAAAATGCAAAAAGGATGTGCCCTAGGGCCCCTGGCCCTGGGATTAGACCTCACTGCAAAAAAACCTTATATCGAAGGATGGACCCCACACCGAAGATGTCCCCACCTCAAACTTGTGCTGCCCTGATACACCCAAGGGAGCCCTACAAACTGACATCAGGAACCTGGACTGCTGAGTTTTCTTTCCCAGGGAAAATGGCCAAAGTTTGTGCCCAGGGGCCCCTGGCCCTGACTGCAAATAATCCTTATATCGAAGGATGGAGCCCACACCGAAGTGTTCCCCACCTCAAACTTGTGCTGCTCTGATAGACCCAAGGGAGCCTTACAAACTGACATCAGGAACCTGGACTGCTGAGTTTTCTTTCCCAGGGAAAATGGAAAAAGGTTGTGCCCAAGGGCCCCTGGCCCTGGGCTGGAGACTCACTCCAAAAAATCCTTATATCGAAGGATGGACCCCACACCGAAGTTGTCCCCACCTCAAACTTGTGCTGCCCTGATAGACCCAAGGGAGCCCTACAAACTGACATCAGGAACCTGGACTGCTGAGTTTTCTTTCCCAGGGAAAATGGCCAAGGGGTGTGCCCAGGGGCCCCTAGCCCTGACTGCAGAGAATCCTTATATCGAAGGATGGACCCCACACCGAAATTGTCCCCATCTTAAACATGTGCTGCCCTGATAGACCCAAGGGAGCCCTACAAACTGACATCAGGAACCTGGACTGATGAGTTTTCTTTCCCAGGGAAAATGGAAAAAGGATGTGCCCAGGGGCCCCTGGCCCTGACTGCAAAAAATCCTTATATCGAAGGATGGACCCCAGACCGAAGTTGTCCCCACCTCAAACTTGTGCTGCCCTGATAGACCCAAGGGAGCCCTACAAACTGACATCAGGAACCTGGACTGCTGAGTTTTATTTCCCAGGGAAAATGGAAAAAGGATGTGCCCAGGGGCCCCTTGACCTGACTGCAAAAAATCCTTATATCGAAAGATGGACCCCACACCGAAGTTGTCTCAACCTCAAACATGTGCTGCCCTGATAGACCCAAGGGAGCCCTACAAACTGACATCAGGAACCTGGACTGCTGAGTTTTCTTTCCCAGGGAAAATGGCCAAAGTTTGTGCCCAGGGGCCCCTGGCCCTGACTGCAAATAATCCTTATATCGAAGGATGGACCCCACACCGAAGTGTTCCCCACCTCAAACTTGTGCTGCTCTGATAGACCCAACGTAGCCCTACAAACTGACATCAGGAACCTGGACTGCTGAGTTTTCTTTCCCAGGGAAAATGGAAAAAGGATGTGCCCAGGGGACCCTGGCCCTGACTGCAAAAAATCCTTATATCGAAGGATGGAGCCCACACCGAAGTTGTCCCCACCTCAAACTTGTGCTGCCCTGATAGACCCAAGGGAGCCCTACAAACTGAAATCAGGAACCTGGACTGCTGAGTTTTCTTTCCCAGGGAAAATGGCCAAAGGTTGTGCCCAGGGGCCCCTAGCCCTGACTGCAAATAATCCTTATATCGAAGGATGGTCCCCACACCGAAGATGTCCCCACCTCAAACTTGTGCTGCCCTGATAGAACCAAGGGAGCCCTATAAACTGACATCAGGAACCTGGACTGCTGAGTTTTCTTTCCCAGGGAAAATGGAAAAAGGTTCTGCCCAGGGGCCCCTGGCCCTGGGCTGGGGCCTCACTAGAAGAAATCCTGATATCGAAGGATGGACCCCACACCGAAGTTGTCTCAACTTCAAACTTGTGCTGCCCTGATAGACCCAAGGGAGCCCTACAAACTGACATCAGGAACCTGGACTGCTGAGTTTTCTTTCCCAGGGAAAATGGAAAAAGGATGTACCCAGGGGCCCCTGGCCCTGACTGCAAAATATCCTTATATCGAAGGATGGACCCCACACCGAAGTTGTCCCCACCTCAAACTTGTGCTGCCCTGATACACCCAAGGGAGCCCTACAAACTGACATCAGGAACCTGGACTGCTGAGTTTTCTTTCCCAGGGAAAATGGAAAAAGGATGTGCCCTGGGGCCCCTGGCCCTGGGATTAGACCTCACTGCAAAAAAACCTTATATCGAAGGATGGACCCCACACCGAAGATGTCCCCACCTCAAACTTGTGCTGCCCTGATACACCCAAGGGAGCCCTACAAACTGACATCAGGAACCTGGACTGCTGACTTTTCTTTCCCAGGGAAAATGGCCAAAGGTTGTGCCCAGGGGCCCCTAGCCCTGACTGCAAATAATCCTTATATCGAAGGATGGAGCCCACACCGAAGTGTTCCCCACCTCAAACTTGTGCTGCTCTGATAGACCCAAGGGAGCCTTACAAACTGACATCAGGAACCTGGACTGCTGAGTTTTCTTTCCCAGGGAAAATGGAAAAAGGTTGTGCCCAAGGGCCCCTGGCCCCGGGCTGGAGACTCACTCCAAAAAATCCTTATATCGAAGGATGGACCCCACACCGAAGTTGTCCCCACCTCAAACTTGTGCTGCCCTGATAGACCTAAGGGAGCCCTACAAACTGACATCAGGAACCTGGACTGCTGAGTTTTCTTTCCCAGGGAAAATGGCCAAGGGGTGTGCCCAGGGGCCCCTAGCCCTGACTGCAGAGAATCCTTATATCGAAGGATGGACCCCACACCGAAATTGTCCCCATCTTAAACATGTGCTGCCCTGATACACCCAAGGGAGCCCTACAAACTGACATCAGGAACCTGGACTGCTGAGTTTTCTTTCCCAGGGAAAATGGAAAAAGGATGTGCCCAGGGGCCCCTGGCCCTGACTGCAAAAAATCCTTATATCGAAGGATGGACCCCAGACCGAAGTTGTCCCCACCTCAAACATGTGCTGCCCTGATAGACCCAAGGGAGCCCTACAAACTGACATCAGGAACCTGGACTGCTGAGTTTTCTTTCCCAGGGAAAATGGAAAAAGGATGTGCCCAGGGGCCCCTTGACCTGACTGCAAAAAATCCTTATATCGAAAGATGGACCCCACACCGAAGTTGTCTCAACCTCAAACATGTGCTGCCCTGATAGACCCAAGGGAGCCCTACAAACTGACATCAGGAACCTGGACTGCTGAGTTTTCTTTCCCAGGGAAAATGGCCAAAGTTTGTGCCCAGGGGCCCCTGGCCCTGACTGCAAATAATCCTTATATCGAAGGATGGACCCCACACCGAAGTGTTCCCCACCTCAAACTTGTGCTGCTCTGATAGACCCAAGGTAGCCCTACAAACTGACATCAGGAACCTGGACTGCTGAGTTTTCTTTCCCAGGGAAAATGGAAAAAGGATGTGCCCAGGGGACCCTGGCCCTGACTGCAAAAAATCCTTATATCGAAGGATGGACCCCACACCGAAGTTGTCCCCACCTCAAACTTGTGCTGCCCTGATAGACCCAAGGGAGCCCTACAAACTGACATCAGGAACCTGGACTGCTGAGTTTTCTTTCCCAGGGAAAATGGCCAAAGGTTGTGCCCAGGGGCCCCTAGCCCTGACTGCAAATAATCCTTATATCGAAGGATGGACCCCACACCGAAGTTGTCCCCTTCTCAAACTTGTGCTGCCCTGATAGAACCAAGGGAGCCCTATAAACTGACATCAGGAACCTGGACTGCTGAGTTTTCTTTCCCAGGGAAAATGGAAAAAGGTTCTGCCCAGGGGCCCCTGGCCCTGGGCTGGGGCCTCACTAGAAGAAATCCTGATATCGAAGGATGGACCCCACACCGAAGTTGTCTCAACCTCAAACTTGTGCTGCCCTGATAGACCCAAGGGAGCCCTACAAACTGACATCAGGAACCTGGACTGCTGAGTTTTCTTTCCCAGGGAAAATGGCCAAAGGATGTGCCCAGGGGCCCCTTGCCCACACTGCAAAAAATCCTTATATCGAAGGATGGACCCCACACCGAAGTTGTCCCCACCTCAAACATGTGCTGCCCTGATAGACCCAAGGGAGCCCTACAAACTGACATCAGGAACCTGGACTGCTGAGTTTTCTTTCCTAGGGAAAATGGAAAAAGGATGTGCCCAGGGGCCCCTGGCCCTGACTGCAAAAAATCCTTATATCGAAGGATGGTCCCCACACCGAAGTTGTCCCCACCTCAAACTTGTGCTGCCCTGATACGCCCAAGGGAGCCCTACAAACTGACATCAGGAACCTGGACTGCTGAGTTTTCTTTCCCAGGGAAAATGGAAAAAGGATGTACCCAGGGGCCCCTGGCCCTGACTGCAAAATATCCTTATATCGAAGGATGGACCCCACACCGAAGTTGTCCCCACCTCAAACTTGTGCTGCCCTGATACACCCAAGGGAGCCCTACAAACTGACATCAGGAACCTGGACTGCTGAGTTTTCTTTCCCAGGGAAAATGGAAAAAGGATGTGCCCTGGGGCCCCCGGCCCTGGGATTAGACCTCACTGCAAAAAAACCTTATATCGAAGGATGGACCCCACACCGAAGATGTCCCCACCTCAAACTTGTGCTGCCCTGATACACCCAAGGGAGCCCTACAAACTGACATCAGGAACCTGGACTGCTGACTTTTCTTTCCCAGGGAAAATGGCCAAAGGTTGTGCCCAGGGGCCCCTAGCCCTGACTGCAAATAATCCTTATATCGAAGGATGGAGCCCACACCGAAGTGTTCCCCACCTCAAACTTGTGCTGCTCTGATAGACCCAAGGGAGCCTTACAAACTGACATCAGGAACCTGGACTGCTGAGTTTTCTTTCCCAGGGAAAATGGAAAAAGGTTGTGCCCAAGGGCCCCTGGCCCCGGGCTGGAGACTCACTCCAAAAAATCCTTATATCGAAGGATGGACCCCACACCGAAGTTGTCCCCACCTCAAACTTGTGCTGCCCTGATAGACCTAAGGGAGCCCTACAAACTGACATCAGGAACCTGGACTGCTGAGTTTTCTTTCCCAGGGAAAATGGCCAAGGGGTGTGCCCAGGGGCCCCTAGCCCTGACTGCAGAGAATCCTTATATCGAAGGATGGACCCCACACCGAAATTGTCCCCATCTTAAACATGTGCTGCCCTGATACACCCAAGGGAGCCCTACAAACTGACATCAGGAACCTGGACTGCTGAGTTTTCTTTCCCAGGGAAAATGGAAAAAGGATGTGCCCAGGGGCCCATGGCCCTGACTGCAAAAAATCCTTATATCGAAGGATGGACCCCAGACCGAAGTTGTCCCCACCTCAAACATGTGCTGCCCTGATAGACCCAAGGGAGCCCTACAAACTGACATCAGGAACCTGGACTGCTGAGTTTTCTTTCCCAGGGAAAATGGAAAAAGGATGTGCCCAGGGGCCCCTTGACCTGACTGCAAAAAATCCTTATATCGAAAGATGGACCCCACACCGAAGTTGTCTCAACCTCAAACATGTGCTGCCCTGATAGACCCAAGGGAGCCCTACAAACTGACATCAGGAACCTGGACTGCTGAGTTTTCTTTCCCAGGGAAAATGGCCAAAGTTTGTGCCCAGGGGCCCCTGGCCCTGACTGCAAATAATCCTTATATCGAAGGATGGACCCCACACCGAAGTGTTCCCCACCTCAAACTTGTGCTGCTCTGATAGACCCAAGGTAGCCCTACAAACTGACATCAGGAACCTGGACTGCTGAGTTTTCTTTCCCAGGGAAAATGGAAAAAGGATGTGCCCAGGGGCCCCTGGCCCTGACTGCAAAAAATCCTTATATCGAAGGATGGACCCCACACCGAAGTTGTCCCCACCTCAAACTTGTGCTGCCCTGATAGACCCAAGGGAGCCCTACAAACTGACATCAGGAACCTGGACTGCTGAGTTTTCTTTCCCAGGGAAAATGGCCAAAGGTTGTGCCCAGGGGCCCCTAGCCCTGACTGCAAATAATCCTTATATCGAAGGATGGACCCCACACCGAAGTTGTCCCCTTCTCAAACTTGTGCTGCCCTGATAGAACCAAGGGAGCCCTATAAACTGACATCAGGAACCTGGACTGCTGAGTTTTCTTTCCCAGGGAAAATGGAAAAAGGTTCTGCCCAGGGGCCCCTGGCCCTGGGCTGGGGCCTCACTAGAAGAAATCCTTATATCGAAGGATGGACCCCACACCGAAGTTGTCTCAACCTCAAACTTGTGCTGCCCTGATAGACCCAAGGGAGCCCTACAAACTGACATCAGGAACCTGGACTGCTGAGTTTTCTTTCCTAGGGAAAATGGAAAAAGGATGTGCCCAGGGGCCCCTGGCCCTGACTGCAAAAAATCCTTATATCGAAGGATGGTCCCCACACCGAAGTTGTCCCCACCTCAAACTTGTGCTGCCCTGATACGCCCAAGGGAGCCCTACAAACTGACATCAGGAACCTGGACTGCTGAGTTTTCTTTCCCAGGGAAAATGGAAAAAGGATGTACCCAGGGGCCCCTGGCCCTGACTGCAAAATATCCTTATATCGAAGGATGGACCCCACACCGAAGTTGTCCCCACCTCAAACTTGTGCTGCCCTGATACACCCAAGGGAGCCCTACAAACTGACATCAGGAACCTGGACTGCTGAGTTTTCTTTCCCAGGGAAAATGGAAAAAGGATGTGCCCAGGATCCCCTGGCCCTGGGGTGGGGCCTCACTGCAAAGAATCCTTATATCGAAGGATGGACCCCACAGCGAAATGTTCCGCTTCGCTAATTTGTGCTGCCCTGATAGACCCAAGGGAGCCCTACAAACTGACATCAGGAACCTGGACTGCTGACTTTTCTTTCCCAGGGAAAATGGCCAAAGGTTGTGCCCAGGGGCTCCTAGCCCTGACTGCAAAAAATCCTTATATCGAAGGATGGACCCCACACCGAAGATGTCCCCATCTCAAACTTGTGCTGCCCTGATACACCCAAGGGAACCCTACAAACTGACATCAGGAACCTGGACTGCTGAGTTTTCTTTCCCAGGGAAAAAGGAAAAAGGATGTGCCCAGGGGCCCCTGGCCCTGGGCTGGAGACTCACTGCAAAAAATCCTTATATCGAAGGATGGACCCCACACCGAAGTTGTCCCCACCTCAAACTTGTGCTGCCCTGATAGACCCAAGGGAGCCCTACAAACTGACATCAGGAACCTGGACTGCTGAGTTTTCTTTCCCAGGGAAAATGGAAAAAGGATGTGCCCAGGGGCCCCTGGCCCTGACTGCAAAATATCCTTATATCGAAAGATGGACCCCACACCGAAATGGTCCCCACCTCAAACTTGTGCTGCCCTGATAGACCCAAGGGAGCCCTACAAACTGACATCAGGAACCTGGACTGCTGAGTTTTCTTTCCCAGGGAAAATGGAAAAAGGATGTGCCCAGGGGCCCCTGGCCCTGGGCTGGCCCTCACTGCAAAGAATCCTTATATCGAAGGATGGACCCCACACCGAAGATGTCCCCACCTCAAACTTGTGCTGCCCTGATAGACCCAATGGAGCCCTACAAACTGACATCAGGAACCTGGACTGCTGAGTTTTCTTTCCCAGGGAAAATGGCCAAGGGGTGTGCCCAGGGGCCCCTAGCCCTGACTGCAGAGAATCCTTATATCGAAGGATGGACCCCACACCGAAGTTGTCCCCACCTCAAACTTGTGCTGCCCTGATAGACCCAAGGGAGCCCTACAAACTGACATCAGCAACCTGGACTGCTGAGTTTTCTTTCCCAGGGAAAATGGAAATTGTTGTGCCCAGGGGCCGCTGGCCCTGGGCTAGGGCCTCACTAAAAAAAATCCTTATATCGAAGGATGGACCCAAGACCGAAGTTGTCCCCACCTCAAACTTGTGCTGCCCTGATACACCCAAGGGATCCGTACAAACTGACATCAGGAACCTGGACTGCTGAGTTTTCTTTCCCAGGGAAAATGGAAAAAGGATGTGCCCAGGGGCCCCTTGCCCTGACTGCAAAAAATCCTTATATCGAAGGATGGACCCCACACCGAAGTTGTCCCCACCTCAAACTTGTGCTGCCCTGATAGACCCAAGGGAGCCCTACAAACTGACATCAGGAACCTGGACTGCTGAGTTTTCTTTCCCAGGGAAAATGGCCAAAGTTTGTGCCCAGGGGCCCCTGGCCCTGACTGCAAAAAATCCTTATATCGAAGGATGGAGCCCACACCGAAGTGTTCCCCACCTCAAACTTTTGTTGCCCTGATAGACCCAAGGGAGCCCTACAAACTGACATCAGGAACCTGGACTGCTGAGTTTTCTTTCCCAGGGAAAATGGAAAAAGGTTGTGGCCTAGGGCCCCTGGCTTTGGGCTGGGGCCTCACTGCAAAAAATCCTTATATCGAAGGATGGACCCCACACCGAAGATGTCCCCACCTCAAACTTGTGCTGCCCTGATAGACCAAAGGGAGCCCTACAAACTGACGTCAGGAACCTGGACTGCTGAGTTTTCTTTCCCAGGGAAAATGGCAAAGGGATGTGCCCAGGGGCCCCTAGCCCTGACTGAAGAGAATCCTTTTATCGAAGGATGGTCCCCACACCGAAGATGTCCCCACCTCAAACTTGTGCTGCCCTGATACACCCAAGGGAGCCCTACAAACTGACATCAGGAACCTGGACTGCTGAGTTTTCTTTCCCAGGGAAAATGGAAAAAGGATGTGCCCAGGGGCCCCTGGCCCTGACTGCAAAAAATCTTTATATCGAAGGATGGACCCCACACCGAAGTTGTCCCCACCTCAAACTTGTGCTGCCCTGATAGACCCAAGGGAGCCCTACAAACTGACATCTGGAACCTGGACTGCTGAGTTTTCTTTCCCAGGGAAAATGGAAAAAGGATGTGCCCAGGGGCCCCTGGCGCTGGGCTGCTGGCCCTATTGCAAAAAATCCTTATATCGAAGGATGGACCCCAGACCGAAGTTGTCCCCACCTCAAACTTGTGCTGCTCTGATAGACCCAAGGCAGCCCTACAAACTGACATCAGGAACCTGGACTGCTGAGTTTTCTTTCCCAGGGAAAATGGCCAAAGGTTGTGCCCAGGGGCCCCTTGCCCTGACTGCAAAAAATCCTTATATCGAAGGATGGACCCCACACCGAAGTTGTCCCCACCTCAAACTTGTGCTGCCCTGATACACCCAAGGGAGCCCTACAAACTGACATCAGGAACCTGGACTGCTGAGTTTTCTTTCCCAGGGAAAATGGAAAAAGGATGTGCCCAGGGTCCCCTGGCCCTGGGCTGGGACCTCACTACAAAAAATCCTTATATCGAAGGATGGACCCCACACCGAAGTTGTCTCCACCTCAAACTTGTGCTGCCCTGATAGACCCAAGGGAGCCCTACAAACTGACATCAGGAACCTGGACTGCTGAGTTTTCTTTCCCAGGGAAAATGGCCAAAGGTTGTGCCCAGGGGCCCCTTGCCCTGACTGCAAAAAATCCTTATATCGAAGGATGGACCCCACACCGAAGTTGTCCCCACCTCAAACTTGTGCTGCCCTGATAGACCTAAGGGAGCCCTACAAACTGACATCAGGAACCTGGACTGCTGAGTTTTCTTTCCCAGGGAAAATGGAAAAAGTGTGTGCCCAGGGGCCCCTGGCCCTGACTGCAAAAAATCCTTATATCGAAGGATGGACCCCACACCGAAGTTGTCTCCACCTCAAACTTGTGCTGCCCTGATAGACCCAAGGGAGCCGTACAAACTGACATCAGGAACCTGGACTGCTGAGTTTTCTTTCCCAGGGAAAATGGAAAAAGGATGTGCCCAGGGGCCCCTTGCCCTGACTGCAAAAAATCCTTATATCGAAAGATGGAGCCCACACCGAAGTTGTCCCCACCTCAAACTTGTGCTGCCCTGATAGACCCAAGGGAGCCCTACAAACTGACATCAGGAACCTGGACTGCTGAGTTTTCTTTCCCAGGGAAAATGGCCAAGGGATGTGCCCAGGGGCCCGTAGCCCTGACTGCAGAGAATCCTTATATCGAAGGATGGTCCCCACACCGAAGTTGTCCCCACCTCAAACTTGTGCTGCCCTGATACACCCAAGGGAGCCCTACAAACTGACATCAGGAACCTGGACTGTTGAGTTTTCTTTCCCAGGGAAAATGGAAAAAGGATGTGCCGAGGGGCCCCTGGCCCTGACTGCAAAAAATCCTTATATCGAAGGATGGAGCCCACACCGAAGTTGTCCCCACCTCAAACTTGTGCTGCCCTGATAGACCCAAGGGAGCCGTACAAACTGACATCTGGAACCTGGACTGCTAAGTTTTCTTTCCCAGGGAAAATGGAAAAAGGATGTGCCCAGGGGCCCCTTGCCCTGACTGCAAAAAATCCTTATATCGAAGGATGGACCCCACACCGAAGTTGTCCCCACCTCAAACTTGTGCTGCCCTGATACACCCAAGGGAGCCCTACAAACTGACATCAGGAACCTGGACTGCTGAGTTTTCTTTCCCAGGGAAAATGGAAAAAGGATGTGCCCAGGGGCCCCTGGCCCTGACTGGAAAAAATCCTTATATCGAAGGATGGATCCCACACCGAAGTTGTCCCCACCTCAAACTTGTGCTGCCCTGATAGACCCAAGGGAGCCCTACAAACTAACATCAGGAACCTGGACTGCTGAGTTTTCTTTCCCAGGGAAAATGGAAAAAGGATGTGCCCAGGGTGACCTGGCCCTGGGCTGGGACCTCACTACAAAAAATCCTTATATCGAAGGATGGACCCCACACCGAAGTTGTCTCCACCTCAAACTTGTGCTGCCCTGATAGACCCAAGGGAGCCCTACAAACTGACATCAGGAACCTGGACTGCTGAGTTTTCTTTCCCAGGGAAAATGGAAAAAGGATGTGCCCAGGGGCCCCTGGCCCTGACTGGAAAAAATCCTTATATCGAAGGATGGATCCCACACCGAAGTTGTCCCCACCTCAAACTTGTGCTGCCCTGATAGACCCAAGGGAGCCCTACAAACTAACATCAGGAACCTGGACTGCTGAGTTTTCTTTCCCAGGGAAAATGGAAAAAGGATGTGCCCAGGGTGACCTGGCCCTGGGCTGGGACCTCACTACAAAAAATCCTTATATCGAAGGATGGACCCCACACCGAAGTTGTCTCCACCTCAAACTTGTGCTGCCCTGATAGACCCAAGGGAGCCCTACAAACTGACATCAGGAACCTGGACTGCTGAGTTTTCTTTCCCAAGGAAAATGGCCAAAGGTTGTGCCCAGGGGCCCCTTGCCCTGACTGCAAAAAATCCTTATATCGAAGGATGGACCCCACACCGAAGTTGTCCCCACCTCAAACTTGTGCTGCCCTGATAGACCTAAGGGAGCCCTACAAACTGACATCAGGAACCTGGACTGCTGAGTTTTCTTTCCCAGGGAAAATGGAAAAAGGGTGTGCCCAGGGGCCCCTGGCCCTGACTGCAAAAAATCCTTATATCGAAGGATGGACCCCACACCGAAGTTGTCTCCACCTCAAACTTGTGCTGCCCTGATAGACCCAAGGGAGCCGTACAAACTGACATCAGGAACCTGGACTGCTGAGTTTTCTTTCCCAGGGAAAATGGCAAAGGGATGTGCCCAGGGGCCCCTAGCCCTGACTGAAGAGAATCCTTATATCGAAGGATGGTCCCCACACCGAAGATGTCCCCACCTCAAACTTGTGCTGCCCTGATACACCCAAGGGAGCCCTACAAACTGACATCAGGAACCTGGACTGCTGAGTTTTCTTTCCCAGGGAAAATGGAAAAAGGATGTGCCCAGGGGCCCCTGGCCCTGACTGCAAAAAATCGTTATATCGAAGGATGGACCCCACACCGAAGTTGTCCCCACCTCAAACTTGTGCTGCCCTGATACACCCAAGGGAGCCCTACAAACTGACATCTGGAACCTGGACTGCTGAGTTTTCTTTCCCAGGGAAAATGGAAAAAGGATGTGCCCAGGGGCCCCTGGCGCTGGGCTGCTGGCCCTATTGCAAAAAATCCTTATATCGAAGGATGGACCCCAGACCGAAGTTGTCCCCACCTCAAACTTGTGCTGCCCTGATAGACCCAAGGCAGCCCTACAAACTGACATCAGGAACCTGGACTGCTGAGTTTTCTTTCCCAGGGAAAATGGCCAAAGGTTGTGCCCAGGGGCCCCTTGCCCTGACTGCAAAAAATCCTTATATCGAAGGATGGACCCCACACCGAAGTTGTCCCCACCTCAAACTTGTGCTGCCCTGATACACCCAAGGGAGCCCTACAAACTGACATCAGGAACCTGGACTGCTGAGTTTTCTTTCCCAGGGAAAATGGAAAAAGGATGTGCCCAGGGTGACCTGGCCCTGGGCTGGGACCTCACTACAAAAAATCCTTATATCGAAGGATGGACCCCACACTGAAGTTGTCTCCACCTCAAACTTGTGCTGCCCTGATAGACCCAAGGGAGCCCTACAAACTGACATCAGGAACCTGGACTGCTGAGTTTTCTTTCCCAGGGAAAATGGCCAAAGGTTGTGCCCAGGGGCCCCTTGCCCTGACTGCAAAAAATCCTTATATCGAAGGATGGACCCCACACCGAAGTTGTCCCCACCTCAAACTTCTGCTGCCCTGATAGACCTAAGGGAGCCCTACAAACTGACATCAGGAACCTGGACTGCTGAGTTTTCTTTCCCAGGGAAAATGGAAAAAGGATGTGCCCAGGGGCCCCTGGCCCTGACTGCAAAAAATCCTTATATCGAAGGATGGACCCCACACTGAAGTTGTCTCCACCTCAAACTTGTGCTGCCCTGATAGACCCAAGGGAGCCGTACAAACTGACATCAGGAACCTGGACTGCTGAGTTTTCTTTCCCAGGGAAAATGGAAAAAGGATGTGCCCAGGGGCCCCTTGCCCTGACTGCAAAAAATCCTTATATCGAAAGATGGAGCCCACACCGAAGTTGTCCCCACCTCAAACTTGTGCTGCCCTGATAGACCCAAGGGAGCCCTTCAAACTGAAATCAGGAACCTGGACTGCTGAGTTTTCTTTCCCAGGGAAAATGGCCAAGGGATGTGCCCAGGGGCCCGTAGCCCTGACTGCAGAGAATCCTTATATCGAAGGATGGTCCCCACACCGAAGATGTCCCCACCTCAAACTTGTGCTGCCCTGATACACCCAAGGGAGCCCTACAAACTGACATCAGGAACCTGGACTGTTGAGTTTTCTTTCCCAGGGAAAATGGAAAAAGGATGTGCCGAGGGGCCCCTGGCCCTGACTGCAAAAAATCCTTATATCGAAGGATGGAGCCCACACCGAAGTTGTCCCCACCTCAAACTTGTGCTGCCCTGATAGACCCAAGGGAGCCGTACAAACTGACATCTGGAACCTGGACTGCTGAGTTTTCTTTCCCAGGGAAAATGGAAAAAGGATGTGCCCAGGGGCCCCTGGCCCTGGGCTGCTGGACCTATTGCAAAAAATCCTTTTATCGAAGGATGGACCCCACACCGAAGTTGTCCCCACCTCAAACTTGTGCTGCCCTGATAGACCCAAGGCAGCCCTACAAACTGACATCAGGAACCTGGACTGCTGAGTTTTCTTTCCCAGGGAAAATGGCCAAAGGTTGTGCCCAGGGGCCCCTTGCCCTGACTGCAAAAACACCTTATATCGAAGGATGGACCCCACACCGAAGTTGTCCCCACCTCAAACTTGTGCTGCCCTGATACACCCAAGGGAGCCCTACAAACTGACATCAGGAACCTGGACTGCTGAGTTTTCTTTCCCAGGGAAAATGGAAAAAGGATGTGCCCAGGGGCCCCTGGCCCTGACTGGAAAAAATCCTTATATCGAAGGATGGATCCCACACCGAAGTTGTCCCCACCTCAAACTTGTGCTGCCCTGATAGACCCAAGGGAGCCCTACAAACTAACATCAGGAACCTGGACTGCTGAGTTTTCTTTCTCAGGGAAAATGGAAAAAGGATGTGCCCAGGGTGACCTGGCCCTGGGCTGGGACCTCACTACAAAAAATCCTTATATCGAAGGATGGACCCCACACCGAAGTTGTCTCCACCTCAAACTTGTGCTGCCCTGATAGACCCAAGGGAGCCCTACAAACTGACATCAGGAACCTGGACTGCTGAGTTTTCTTTCCCAGGGAAAATGGCCAAAGGTTGTGCCCAGGGGCCCCTTGCCCTGACTGCAAAAAATCCTTATATCGAAGGATGGACCCCACACCGAAGTTGTCCCCACCTCAAACTTGTGCTGCCCTGATAGACCTAAGGGAGCCCTACAAACTGACATCAGGAACCTGGACTGCTGAGTTTTCTTTCCCAGGGAAAATGGAAAAAGGGTGTGCCCAGGGGCCCCTGGCCCTGACTGCAAAAAATCCTTATATCGAAGGATGGACCCCACACCGAAGTTGTCTCCACCTCAAACTTGTGCTGCCCTGATAGACCCAAGGGAGCCGTACAAACTGACATCAGGAACCTGGACTGCTGAGTTTTCTTTCCCAGGGAAAATGGCGAAGGGATGTGCCCAGGGGCCCGTAGCCCTGACTGCAGAGAATCCTTATATCGAAGGATGGTCCCCACACCGAAGATGTCCCCACCTCAAACTTGTGCTGCCCTGATACACCCAAGGGAGCCCTACAAACTGACATCAGGAACCTGGACTGTTGAGTTTTCTTTCCCAGGGAAAATGGAAAAAGGATGTGCCGAGGGGCCCCTGGCCCTGACTGCAAAAAATCCTTATATCGAAGGATGGACCCCACACCGAAGTTGTCCCCACCTCAAACTTGTGCTGCCCTGATACACCCAAGGGAGCCGTACAAACTGACATCAGGAACCTGGACTGCTGAGTTTTCTTTCCCAGGGAAAATGGAAAAAGGATGTGCCCAGGGGCCCCTTGACCTGACTGCAAAAAATCCTTATATCGAAAGATGGACCGCACACCGAAGTTGTCCCCACCTCAAACTTGTGCTGCTCTGATAGACCCAAGGGAGCCCTTCAAACTGAAATCAGGAACCTGGACTGCTGAGTTTTCTTTCCCAGGGAAAATGGCCAAAGTATGTGCCCAGGGGCCCCTGGCCCTGACTGCAAAAAATCCTTATATCGAAGGATGGACCCCACACCGAAGTTGTCCCCACCTCAAACTTGTGCTGCCCTGATAGACCCAAGGGAGCCCTACAAACTGACATCAGGAACCTGGACTGCTGAGTTTTCTTTCCCAGGGAAAATGCAAAAAGGTTGTGCCCAAGGGCCCCTGGCCCTGGGCTGGAGACTCACTCCAAAAAATCCTTATATCGAAGGATGGACCCCACACTGTAGTTGTCCCCACCTCAAACTTATGCTGCCCTGATAGACCTAAGGGAGCCCTACAAAATGACATCAGGAACCTGGACTGCTGAGTTTTCTTTCCCAGGGAAAATGGCCAAGGGCTGTGCCCAGGGGCCCCTAGCCCTGACTGCAGAGAATCCTTATATCGAAGGATGGACCCCACACCGAAGTTGTCCCCACCTCAAACATGTGCTGCCCTGATAGACCCAAGGGAGCCCTACAAACTGACATCAGCAACCTGGACTGCTGAGTTTTCTTTCCCAGGGAAAATGGAAAAAGGATGTGCCCAGGGGCCCCTGGCCCTGACTGCAAAAAATCCTTATATCGAAGGATGGACCCCACACCGAAGTTGTCCCCACCTCAAACTTGTGCTGCCCTGATAGACCCAAGGGAGCCCTACAAACTGACATCAGGAACCTGGACTGCTGAGTTTTCTTTCCCAGGGAAAATGGCCAAAGGTTGTGCCCAGGGGCCCCTAGCCCTGACTGCAAATAATCCTTATATCGAAGGATGGACCCCACACCGAAGTTGTCCCCACCTCAAACTTGTGCTGCCCTGATAGACCCAAGGGAGCCCTACAAACTGACATCAGGAACCTGGACTGCTGAGTTTTCTTTCCCAGGGAAAATGCAAAAAGGATGTGCCCTGGGGCCCCTGGCCCTGGGATTAGACCTCACTGCAAAAAAACCTTATATCGAAGGATGGACCCCACACCGAAGATGTCCCCACCTCAAACTTGTGCTGCCCTGATACACCCAAGGGAGCCCTACAAACTGACATCAGGAACCTGGACTGCTGAGTTTTCTTTCCCAGGGAAAATGGCCAAAGTTTGTGCCCAGGGGCCCCTGGCCCTGACTGCAAAAAATCCTTATATCGAAGGATGGAGCCCACACCAAAGTGTTCCCCACCTCAAACTTGTGCTGCTCTGATAGACCCAAGGGAGCCTTACAAACTGACATCAGGAACCTGGACTGCTGAGTTTTCTTTCCCAGGGAAAATGGAAAAAGGTTGTGCCCAAGGGCCCCTGGCCCTGGGCTGGAGACTCACTCCAAAAAATCCTTATATCGAAGGATGGACCCCACACCGAAGTTGTCCCCACCTCAAACTTGTGCTGCCCTGATAGACCTAAGGGAGCCCTACAAACTGACATCAGGAACCTGGACTGCTGAGTTTTCTTTCCCAGGGAAAATGGCCAAGGGGTGTGCCCAGGGGCCCCTAGCCCTGACTGCAGAGAATCCTTATATCGAAGGATGGACCCCACACCGAAATTGTCCCCATCTTAAACATGTGCTGCCCTGATATACCCAAGGGAGCCCTACAAACTGACATCAGGAACCTGGACTGCTGAGTTTTCTTTCCCAGGGAAAATGGAAAAAGGATGTGCCCAGGGGCCCCTGGCCCTGACTGCAAAAAATCCTTATATCGAAGGATGGACCCCACACCGAAGTTGTCCCCACCTCAAACTTGTGCTGCCCTGATAGACCCAAGGGAGCCCTACAAACTGACATCAGGAACGTGGACTGCTGAGTTTTCTTTCCCAGGGAAAATGGAAAAAGGATGTGCCCAGGGGCCCCTTGACCTGACTGCAAAAAATCCTTATATCGAAAGATGGACCCCACACCGAAGTTGTCTCAACCTCAAACATGTGCTGCCCTGATAGACCCAAGGGAGCCCTACAAACTGACATCAGGAACCTGGACTGCTGAGTTTTCTTTCCCAGGGAAAATGGCCAAAGTTTGTGCCCAGGGGCCCCTGGCCCTGACTGCAAATAATCCTTATATCGAAGGATGGACCCCACACCGAAGTGTTCCCCACCTCAAACTTGTGCTGCTCTGATAGACCCAAGGTAGCCCTACAAACTGACATCAGGAACCTGGACTGCTGAGTTTTCTTTCCGAGGGAAAATGGAAAAAGGATGTGCCCAGGGGACCCTGGCCCTGACTGCAAAAAATCCTTATATCGAAGGATGGACCCCACACCGAAGTTGTCCCCACCTCAAACTTGTGCTGCCCTGATAGACCCAAGGGAGCCCTACAAACTGACATCAGGAACCTGGACTGCTGAGTTTTCTTTCCCAGGGAAAATGGCCAAAGGTTGTGCCCAGGGGCCCCTAGCCCTGACTGCAAATAATCCTTATATCGAAGGATGGACCCCACACCGAAGTTGTCCCCTTCTCAAACTTGTGCTGCCCTGATAGAACCAAGGGAGCCCTATAAACTGACATCAGGAACCTGGACTGCTGAGTTTTCTTTCCCAGGGAAAATGGCCAAAGTTTGTGCCCAGGGGCCCCTGGCCCTGACTGCAAAAAATCCTTATATCGAAGGATGGACCCCACACTGAAGATGTCCACACCTCAAACTTGTGCTGCCCTGATAGACCCAAGGGAGCCCTACGAACTGACATCAGGAACCTGGACTGCTGAGTTTTCTTTCCCAGGGAAAATGCAAAAAGGATGTGCCCAGGGGCCCCTGGCCCTGGGATTAGACCTCACTGCAAAAAAACCTTATATCGAAGGATGGACCCCACACCGAAGATGTCCCCACCTCAAAATTGTGCTGCCCTGATACACCCAAGGGAGCCGTACAAACTGACATCAGGAACCTGGACTGCTGACTTTTCTTTCCCAGGGAAAATGGAAAAAGGATGTGCCCAGGGGCCCCTGGCCCTGACTGCAAAAAATCCTTATATCGAAGGATGGACCCCACACCGAAGTTGTCCCCTTCTCAAACTTGTGCTGCCCTGATAGACCCAAGGGAGCCCTACAAACTGACATCAGGAACCTGGACTGCTGAGATTTCTTTCCCAGGGATAATGGAAAAAGGCTGTGCCCAGGGGCCCCTTGCCCTGACTGCAGAGAATCCTTATATCGAAGGATGGACCCCACACCGAAATTGTCCCCATCTTAAACATGTGCTGCCCTGATATACCCAAGGGAGCCCTACAAACTGACATCAGGAACCTGGACTGCTGAGTTTTCTTTCCCAGGGAAAATGGAAAAAGGATGTGCCCAGGGGCCCCTGGCCCTGACTGCAAAAAATCCTTATATCGAAGGATGGACCCCACACCGAAGTTGTCCCCACCTCAAACTTGTGCTGCCCTGATAGACCCAAGGGAGCCCTACAAACTGACATCAGGAACCTGGACTGCTGAGTTTTCTTTCCCAGGGAAAATGGAAAAAGGATGTGCCCAGGGGCCCCTTGACCTGACTGCAAAAAATCCTTATATCGAAAGATGGACCCCACACCGAAGTTGTCTCAACCTCAAACATGTGCTGCCCTGATAGACCCAAGGGAGCCCTACAAACTGACATCAGGAACCTGGACTGCTGAGTTTTCTTTCCCAGGGAAAATGGCCAAAGTTTGTGCCCAGGGGCCCCTGGCCCTGACTGCAAATAATCCTTATATCGAAGGATGGACCCCACACCGAAGTGTTCCCCACCTCAAACTTGTGCTGCTCTGATAGACCCAAGGTAGCCCTACAAACTGACATCAGGAACCTGGACTGCTGAGTTTTCTTTCCGAGGGAAAATGGAAAAAGGATGTGCCCAGGGGACCCTGGCCCTGACTGCAAAAAATCCTTATATCGAAGGATGGACCCCACACCGAAGTTGTCCCCACCTCAAACTTGTGCTGCCCTGATAGACCCAAGGGAGCCCTACAAACTGACATCAGGAACCTGGACTGCTGAGTTTTCTTTCCCAGGGAAAATGGCCAAAGGTTGTGCCCAGGGGCCCCTAGCCCTGACTGCAAATAATCCTTATATCGAAGGATGGACCCCACACCGAAGTTGTCCCCTTCTCAAACTTGTGCTGCCCTGATAGAACCAAGGGAGCCCTATAAACTGACATCAGGAACCTGGACTGCTGAGTTTTCTTTCCCAGGGAAAATGGCCAAAGTTTGTGCCCAGGGGCCCCTGGCCCTGACTGCAAAAAATCCTTATATCGAAGGATGGACCCCACACTGAAGATGTCCACACCTCAAACTTGTGCTGCCCTGATAGACCCAAGGGAGCCCTACGAACTGACATCAGGAACCTGGACTGCTGAGTTTTCTTTCCCAGGGAAAATGCAAAAAGGATGTGCCCAGGGGCCCCTGGCCCTGGGATTAGACCTCACTGCAAAAAAACCTTATATCGAAGGATGGACCCCACACCGAAGATGTCCCCACCTCAAAATTGTGCTGCCCTGATACACCCAAGGGAGCCGTACAAACTGACATCAGGAACCTGGACTGCTGACTTTTCTTTCCCAGGGAAAATGGAAAAAGGATGTGCCCAGGGGCCCCTGGCCCTGACTGCAAAAAATCCTTATATCGAAGGATGGACCCCACACCGAAGTTGTCCCCTTCTCAAACTTGTGCTGCCCTGATAGACCCAAGGGAGCCCTACAAACTGACATCAGGAACCTGGACTGCTGAGATTTCTTTCCCAGGGATAATGGAAAAAGGCTGTGCCCAGGTGCCCCTTGCCCTGACTGCAAAGAATCCATATATCGAAGGATGGAGCCCACACCGAAGTTGTCCCCACCTCAAACTTGTGCTGCCCTGATAGACCCAAGGGAGCCCTACAAACTGACATCAGGAACCTGGACTGCTGAGTTTTCTTTCCCAGGGAAAATGGCCAAAGTTTGTGCCCAGGGTCCCCTGGCCCTGACTGCAAATAATCCTTATATCGAAGGATGGAGCCCACACCGAAGTGTTCCCCACCTCAAACTTGTGCTGCTCTGATAGACCCAAGGGAGCCCTACAAACTGACATCAGGAACCTGGACTGCTGAGTTTTCTTTCCCAGGGAAAATGGAAAAAGGTTGTGCCCAAGGGCCCCTGGCCCTGGGCTGGAGACTCACTCCAAAAAATCCTTATATCGAAGGATGGACCCCACACTGTAGTTGTCCCCACCTCAAACTTGTGCTGCCCTGATAGACCTAAGGGAGCCCTACAAAATGACATCAGGAACCTGGACTGCTGAGTTTTCTTTCCCAGGGAAAATGGCCAAGGGGTGTGCCCAGGGGCCCCTAGCCCTGACTGCAGAGAATCCTTATATCGAAGGATGGACCCCACACCGAAGTTGTCCCCACCTCAAACATGTGCTGCCCTGATAGACCCAAGGGAGCCCTACAAACTGACATCAGCAACCTGGACTGCTGAGTTTTCTTTCCCAGGGAAAATGGAAAAAGGATGTGCCCAGGGGCCCCTGGCCCTGACTGCAAAAAATCCTTATATCGAAGGATGGACCCCACACCGAAGTTGTCCCCACCTCAAACTTGTGCTGCCCTGATAGACCCAAGGGAGCCCTACAAACTGACATCAGGAACCTGGACTGCTGAGTTTTCTTTCCCAGGGAAAATGCAAAAAGGATGTGCCCTGGGGCCCCTGGCCCTGGGATTAGACCTCACTGCAAAAAAACATTATATCGAAGGATGGACCCCACACCGAAGATGTCCCCACCTCAAACTTGTGCTGCCCTGATACACCCAAGGGAGCCCTACAAACTGACATCAGGAACCTGGACTGCTGAGTTTTCTTTCCCAGGGAAAATGCAAAAAGGATGTGCCCAGGGGCCCCTTGCCCTGACTGCAAAAAACCCTTATATCGAAAGATGGACCACACACCGAAATTGTCCCCACCTCAAACTTGTGCTGCCCTGATAGACCCAAGGGAGCCCTACAAACTGACATCAGGAACCTGGACTGCTGAGTTTTCTTTCCCAGGGAAAATGGCCAAAGTTTGTGCCCAGGGGCCCCTGGCCCTGACGGCAAATAATCCTTATATCGAAGGATGGAGCCCACACCGAAGTGTTCCCCACCTCAAACTTGTGCTGCTCTGATAGACCCAAGGGAGCCCTACAAACTGACATCAGGAACCTGGACTGCTGAGTTTTCTTTCCCAGGGAAAATGGAAAAAGGTTGTGCCCAAGGGCCCCTGGCCCTCGGCTGGAGACTCACTGCAAAAAATCCTTATATCGAAGGATGGACCCCACACCGAAGTTGTCCCCACCTCAAACTTGTGCTGCCCTGATAGACCCAAGGGAGCCCTACAAACTGACATCAGGAACCTGGACTGCTGAGTTTTCTTTCCCAGGGAAAATGCAAAAAGGTTGTGCCCAAGGGCCCCTGGCCCTGGGCTGGAGACTCACTCCAAAAAATCCTTATATCGAAGGATGGACCCCACACTGTAGTTGTCCCCACCTCAAACTTATGCTGCCCTGATAGACCTAAGGGAGCCCTACAAACTGACATCAGCAACCTGGACTGCTGAGTTTTCTTTCCCAGGGAAAATGGAAAAAGGATGTGCCCAGGGGCCCCTGGCCCTGACTGTAAAAAATCCTTATATCGAAGGATGGACCCCACACCGAAGTTGTCCCCACCTCAAACTTGTGCTGCCCTGATAGACTCAAGGGAGCCCTACAAACTGACATCAGGAACCTGGACTGCTGAGTTTTCTTTCCCAGGGAAAATGGCCAAAGGTTGTGCCCAGGGGCCCCTAGCCCTGACTGCAAATAATCCTTATATCGAAGGATGGACCCCACACCGAAGTTGTCCCCTTCTCAAACTTGTGCTGCCCTGATAGACCCAAGGGAGCCCTACAAACTGACATCAGGAACCTGGACTGCTGAGTTTTCTTTCCCAGGGAAAATGCAAAAAGGATGTGCCCTGGGGCCCCTGGCCCTGGGATTAGACCTCACTGCAAAAAAACCTTATATCGAAGGATGGACCCCACACCGAAGATGTCCCCACCTCAAACTTGTGCTGCCCTGATACACCCAAGGGAGCCCTACAAACTGACATCAGGAACCTGGACTGCTGAGTTTTCTTTCCCAGGGAAAATGGCCAAAGTTTGTGCCCAGGGGCCCCTGGCCCTGACTGCAAATAATCCTTATATCGAAGGATGGAGCCCACACCGAAGTGTTCCCCACCTCAAACTTGTGCTGCTCTGATAGACCCAAGGGAGCCTTACAAACTGACATCAGGAACCTGGACTGCTGAGTTTTCTTTCCCAGGGAAAATGGAAAAAGGTTGTGCCCAAGGGCCCCTGGCCCTGGGCTGGAGACTCACTCCAAAAAATCCTTATATCGAAGGATGGACCCCACACCGAAGTTGTCCCCACCTCAAACTTGTGCTGCCCTGATAGACCTAAGGGAGCCCTACAAACTGACATCAGGAACCTGGACTGCTGAGTTTTCTTTCCCAGGGAAAATGGCCAAGGGGTGTGCCCAGGGGCCCCTAGCCCTGACTGCAGAGAATCCTTATATCGAAGGATGGACCCCACACCGAAATTGTCCCCATCTTAAACATGTGCTGCCCTGATATACCCAAGGGAGCCCTACAAACTGACATCAGGAACCTGGACTGCTGAGTTTTCTTTCCCAGGGAAAATGGAAAAAGGATGTGCCCAGGGGCCCCTGGCCCTGACTGCAAAAAATCCTTATATCGAAGGATGGACCCCACACCGAAGTTGTCCCCACCTCAAACTTGTGCTGCCCTGATAGACCCAAGGGAGCCCTACAAACTGACATCAGGAACCTGGACTGCTGAGTTTTCTTTCCCAGGGAAAATGGAAAAAGGATGTGCCCAGGGGCCCCTTGACCTGACTGCAAAAAATCCTTATATCGAAAGATGGACCCCACACCGAAGTTGTCTCAACCTCAAACATGTGCTGCCCTGATAGACCCAAGGGAGCCCTACAAACTGACATCAGGAACCTGGACTGCTGAGTTTTCTTTCCCAGGGAAAATGGCCAAAGTTTGTGCCCAGGGGCCCCTGGCCCTGACTGCAAATAATCCTTATATCGAAGGATGGAGCCCACACCGAAGTGTTCCCCACCTCAAACTTGTGCTGCCCTGATAGACCCAAGGTAGCCCTACAAACTGACATCAGGAACCTGGACTGCTGAGTTTTCTTTCCGAGGGAAAATGGAAAAAGGATGTGCCCAGGGGACCCTGGCCCTGACTGCAAAAAATCCTTATATCGAAGGATGGACCCCACACCGAAGTTGTCCCCACCTCAAACTTGTGCTGCCCTGATAGACCCAAGGGAGCCCTACAAACTGACATCAGGAACCTGGACTGCTGAGTTTTCTTTCCCAGGGAAAATGGCCAAAGGTTGTGCCCAGGGGCCCCTAGCCCTGACTGCAAATAATCCTTATATCGAAGGATGGACCCCACACCGAAGTTGTCCCCTTCTCAAACTTGTGCTGCCCTGATAGAACCAAGGGAGCCCTATAAACTGACATCAGGAACCTGGACTGCTGAGTTTTCTTTCCCAGGGGAAATGGCCAAAGTTTGTGCCCAGGGGCCCCTGGCCCTGACTGCAAAAAATCCTTATATCGAAGGATGGACCCCACACTGAAGATGTCCCCACCTCAAACTTGTGCTGCCCTGATAGACCCAAGGGAGCCCTACAAACTGACATCAGGAACCTGGACTGCTGAGTTTTCTTTCCCAGGGAAAATGCAAAAAGGATGTGCCCAGGGGCCCCTGGCCCTGGGATTAGACCTCACTGCAAAAAAACCTTATATCGAAGGATGGACCCCACACCGAAGATGTCCCCACCTCAAAATTGTGCTGCCCTGATACACCCAAGGGAGCCGTACAAACTGACATCAGGAACCTGGACTGCTGACTTTTCTTTCCCAGGGAAAATGGAAAAAGGATGTGCCCAGGGGCCCCTAGCCCTGACTGCAAAAAATCCTTATATCGAAGGATGGACCCCACACCGAAGTTGTCCCCTTCTCAAACTTGTGCTGCCCTGATAGACCCAAGGGAGCCCTACAAACTGACATCAGGAACCTGGACTGCTGAGATTTCTTTCCCAGGGATAATGGAAAAAGGCTGTGCCCAGGGGCCCCTTGCCCTGACTGCAAAGAATCCATATATCGAAGGATGGAGCCCACACCGAAGTTGTCCCCACCTCAAACTTGTGCTGCCCTGATAGACCCAAGGGAGCCCTACAAACTGACATCAGGAACCTGGACTGCTGAGTTTTCTTTCCCAGGGAAAATGGCCAAAGTTTGTGCCCAGGGGCCCCTGGCCCTGACTGCAAATAATCCTTATATCGAAGGATGGAGCCCACACCGAAGTGTTCCCCACCTCAAACTTGTGCTGCTCTGATAGACCCCAGGGAGCCCTACAAACTGACATCAGGAACCTGGACTGCTGAGTTTTCTTTCCCAGGGAAAATGGAAAAAGGTTGTGCCCAAGGGCCCCTGGCCCTGGGCTGGAGACTCACTCCAAAAAATCCTTATATCGAAGGATGGACCCCACACTGTAGTTGTCCCCACCTCAAACTTGTGCTGCCCTGATAGACCTAAGGGAGCCCTACAAAATGACATCAGGAACCTGGACTGCTGAGTTTTCTTTCCCAGGGAAAATGGCCAAGGGGTGTGCCCAGGGGCCCCTAGCCCTGACTGCAGAGAATCCTTATATCGAAGGATGGACCCCACACCGAAGTTGTCCCCACCTCAAACATGTGCTGCCCTGATAGACCCAAGGGAGCCCTACAAACTGACATCAGCAACCTGGACTGCTGAGTTTTCTTTCCCAGGGAAAATGGAAAAAGGATGTGCCCAGGGGCCCCTGGCCCTGACTGCAAAAAATCCTTATATCGAAGGATGGACCCCACACCGAAGTTGTCCCCACCTCAAACTTGTGCTGCCCTGATAGACCCAAGGGAGCCCTACAAACTGACATCAGGAACCTGGACTGCTGAGTTTTCTTTCCCAGGGAAAATGCAAAAAGGATGTGCCCTGGGGCCCCTGGCCCTGGGATTAGACCTCACTGCAAAAAAACCTTATATCGAAGGATGGACCCCACACCGAAGATGTCCCCACCTCAAACTTGTGCTGCCCTGATACACCCAAGGGAGCCCTACAAACTGACATCAGGAACCTGGACTGCTGAGTTTTCTTTCCCAGGGAAAATGGCCAAAGGTTGTGCCCAGGGGCCCCTTGCCCTGACTGCAAAAAACCCTTATATCGAAAGATGGACCACACACCGAAATTGTCCCCACCTCAAACTTGTGCTGCCCTGATAGACCCAAGGGAGCCCTACAAACTGACATCAGGAACCTGGACTGCTGAGTTTTCTTTCCCAGGGAAAATGGCCAAAGTTTGTGCCCAGGGGCCCCTGGCCCTGACTGCAAAAAATCCTTATATCGAAGGATGGAGCCCACACCGAAGTGTTCCCCACCTCAAACTTGTGCTGCTCTGATAGACCCAAGGGAGCCCTACAAACTGACATCAGGAACCTGGACTGCTGAGTTTTCTTTCCCAGGGAAAATGGAAAAAGGTTGTGCCCAAGGGCCCCTGGCCCTCGGCTGGAGACTCACTGCAAAAAATCCTTATATCGAAGGATGGACCCCACACCGAAGTTGTCCCCACCTCAAACTTGTGCTGCCCTGATAGACCTAAGGGAGCCCTACAAACTGACATCAGGAACCTGGACTGCTGAGTTTTCTTTCCCAGGGAAAATGGCCAAGGGGTGTGCCCAGGGGCCCCTAGCCCTGACTGCAGAGAATCCTTATATCGAAGGATGGACCCCACACCGAAATTTTCCCCACCTCAAACATGTGCTGCCCTGATACTCCCAAGGGAGCCCTACAAACTGACATCAGGAACCTGGACTGCTGAGTTTTCTTTCCCAGGGAAAATGGAAAATGGATGTGCCCAGGGGCCCCTGGCCCTGACTGCAAAAAATCCTTATATCGAAGGATGGACCCCACACCGAAGTTGTCCCCACCTCAAACTTGTGCTGCCCTGATAGACCCAAGGGAGCCCTACAAACTGACATCAGGAACCTGGACTGCTGAGTTTTCTTTCCCAGGGAAAATGGCCAAAGTTTGTGCCCAGGGGCCCCTGGCCCTGACTGCAAATAATCCTTATATCGAAGGATGGAGCCCACACCGAAGTGTTCCCCACCTCAAACTTGTGCTGCTCTGATAGACCCAAGGTAGCCCTACAAACTGACATCAGGAACCTGGACTGCTGAGTTTTCTTTCCCAGGGAAAATGGAAAAAGGTTGTGCCCAAGGGCCCCTGGCCCTGGGCTGGAGACTCACTCCAAAAAATCCTTATATCGAAGGATGGACCCCACACTGTAGTTGTCCCCACCTCAAACTTGTGCTGCCTTGATAGACCTAAGGGAGCCCTACAAAATGACATCAGGAACCTGGACTGCTGAGTTTTCTTTCCCAGGGAAAATGGCCAAGTGGTGTGCCCAGGGGCCCCTAGCCCTGACTGCAGAGAATCCTTATATCGAAGGATGGACCCCACACCGAAGTTGTCCCCACCTCAAACATGTGCTGCCCTGATACACCCAAGGGAGCCCTACAAACTGACATCAGCAACCTGGACTGCTGAGTTTTCTTTCCCAGGGAAAATGGAAAAAGGATGTGCCCAGGGGCCCCTGGCCCTGACTGCAAAAAATCCTTATATCGAAGGATGGACCCCACACCGAAGTTGTCCCCACCTCAAACTTGTGCTGCCCTGATAGACCCAAGGGAGCCCTACAAACTGACATCAGGAACCTGGACTGCTGAGTTTTCTTTCCCAGGGAAAATGCAAAAAGGATGTGCCCTGGGGCCCCTGGACCTGGGATTAGACCTCACTGCAAAAAAACCTTATATCGAAGGATGGACCCCACACCGAAGATGTCCCCACCTCAAACTTGTGCTGCCCTGATACACCCAAGGGAGCCCTACAAACTGACATCAGGAACCTGGACTGCTGAGTTTTCTTTCCCAGGGAAAATGGCCAAAGTTTGTGCCCAGGGGCCCCTGGCCCTGACTGCAAATAATCCTTATATCGAAGGATGGAGCCCACACCGAAGTGTTCCCCACCTCAAACTTGTGCTGCTCTGATAGACCCAAGGGAGCCCTACAAACTGACATCAGGAACCTGGACTGCTGAGTTTTCTTTCCCAGGGAAAATGGAAAAAGGTTGTGCCCAAGGGCCCCTGGCCCTCGGCTGGAGACTCACTGCAAAAAATCCTTATATCGAAGGATGGACCCCACACCGAAGTTGTCCCCACCTCAAACTTGTGCTGCCCTGATAGACCTAAGGGAGCCCTACAAACTGACATCAGGAACCTGGACTGCTGAGTTTTCTTTCCCAGGGAAAATGGCCAAGGGGTGTGCCCAGGGGCCCCTAGCCCTGACTGCAGAGAATCCTTATATCGAAGGATGGACCCCACACCGAAATTTTCCCCACCTCAAACATGTGCTGCCCTGATACACCCAAGGGAGCCCTACAAACTGACATCAGGAACCTGGACTGCTGAGTTTTCTTTCCCAGGGAAAATGGAAAAAGGATGTGCCCAGGGGCCCCTGGCCCTGACTGCAAAAAATCCTTATATCGAAGGATGGACCCCACACCGAAGTTGTCCCCACCTCAAACTTGTGCTGCCCTGATAGACCCAAGGGAGCCCTACAAACTGAAATCAGGAACCTGGACTGCTGAGTTTTCTTTCCCAGGGAAAATGGAAAAAGGATGTGCCCAGGGGCCCCTGGCCCTGGGCTGGGGACCTATTGCAAAAAATTCTTATATCGAAGGATGGACCCCACACCGAAGTTGTCCCCACCTCAAACTTGTGCTGCCCTGATAGACCCAAGGGAGCCCTACAAACTGACATCAGGAACCTGGACTGCTGAGTTTTCTTTCCCAGGGAAAATGGCCAAAGGTTTTGCCCAGGGGCCCCTTGCCCTGACTGCAAAAAATCCTTATATCGAAAGATGGACCCCACACCGAAGTTGTCCCCACCTCAAACTTGTGCTGCCCTGATAGACCCAAGGGAGCCCTTCAAACTGAAATCAGGAACATGGACTGCTGAGGTTTCTGTCCCAGGGAAAATGGCCAAAGTTTGTGCCCAGGGGCCCCTGGCCCTGACTGCAAAAAATCCTTATATCGAAGGATGGACCCCACACCGAAGTTGTCCCCTTCTCAAACTTGTGCTGCCCTGATAGACCCAAGGGAGCCCTACAAACTGACATCAGGAACCTGGACTGCTGAGTTTTCTTTCCCAGGGAAAATGCAAAAAGGATGTGCCCTGGAGCCCCTGGCCCTGGGATTAGACCTCACTGCAAAAAATCCTTATATCGAAGGATGGACCCCACACCGAAGTTGTCCCCACCTCAAACTTGTGCTGCCCTGATAGACCCAAGGGAGCCCTACAAACTGACATCAGGAACCTGGACTGCTGAGTTTTCTTTCCCAGGGAAAATGGCCAAAGGATGTGCCCAGGGGCCCCTTGCCCTGACTGCAAAAAATCCTTATATCGAAGGATGGACCCCACACCAAAGTTGTCCCCACCTCAAACATGTGCTGCCCTGATAGACCCAAGGGAGCCCTACAAACTGACATCAGGAACCTGGACTGCTGAGTTTTCTTTCCCAGGGAAAATGGCCAAAGTTTGTGCCCAGGGGCCCCTGGCCCTGACTGCAAATAATCCATATATCGAAGGATGGAGCCCACACCGAAGTGTTCCCCACCTCAAACTTGTGCTGCTCTGATAGACCCAAGGGAGCCCTACAAACTGACATCAGGAACCTGGACTGCTGAGTTTTCTTTCCCAGGGAAAATGGCCAAAGTTTGTGCCCAGGGGCCCCTGGCCCTGACTGCAAAAAATCCTTATATCGAAGGATGGACCCCAAACCGAAGTTGTCCCCTTCTCAAACTTGTGCTGCCCTGATAGACCCAAGGGAGCCCTACAAACTGACATCAGGAACCTGGACTGCTGAGTTTTCTTTCCCAGGGAAAATGGCCAAGGGGTGTGCCCAGGGGCCCCTAGCCCTGACTGCAGAGAATCCTTATATCGAAGGATGGACCCCACACCGAAGTTGTCCCCACCTCAAACATGTGCTGCCCTGATACACCCAAGGGAGCCCTACAAACTGACATCAGGAACCTGGACTGCTGAGTTTTCTTTCCCAGGGAAAATGGAAAAAGGATGTGCCCAGGGGCCCCTGGCCCTGACTGCAAAAAATCCTTATATCGAAGGATGGACCCCAGACAGAAGTTGTCCCCACCTCAAACTTGTGCTGCCCTGATAGACCCAAGGGAGCCCTACAAACTGACATCAGGAACCTGGACTGCTGAGTTTTCTTTCCCAGGGAAAATGGAAAAAGGATGTGCCCAGGGGCCCCTGGCCCTGGGCTGGGGACCTATTGCAAAAAATCCTTATATCGAAGGATGGACCCCACACCGAAGTTGTCTCCACCTCAAACTTGTGCTGCCCTGATACACCCAAGGGAGCCCTACAAACTGACATCAGGAACCTGGACTGCTGAGTTTTCTTTCCCAGGGAAAATGGCCAAAGGTTGTGCCCAGGGGCCCCTTGCCCTGACTGCAAAAAATCCTTATATCGAAGGATGGACCCCACACCGAAGTTGTCCCCACCTCAAACTTGTGCTGCCCTGATAGACCCAAGGGAGCCCTACAAACTGACATCAGGAACCTGGACTGCTGAGTTTTCTTTCCCAGGGAAAATGGCCAAAGTTTGTGCCCAGGGGCCCCTGGCCCTGACTGCAAAAAATCCTTATATTTAAGGATGGACCACACACCGAAGTTGTCCCCACCTCAAACTTGTGCTGACCTGATAGACCCAAGGGAGCCCTACAAACTGACATCTGGAACCTGGACTGCTGAGTTTTCTTTCCCAGGGAAAATGCAAAAAGGATGTGCCCTGGGGCCCCTGGCCCTGGGATTAGACCTCACTGCAAAAAAACCTTATATCGAAGGATGGACCCCACACCGAAGATGTCCCCACCTCAAACTTGTGCTGCCCTGATACACCCAAGGGAGCCGTACAAACTGACATCAGGAACCTGGACTGCTGAGTTTTCTTTCCCAGGGAAAATGGAAAATGGATGTGCCCAGGGGCCCCTTGCCCTGACTGCAAAAAATCCTTATATCGAAAGATGGACCCCACACCGAAGTTGTCCCCACCTCAAACATGTGCTGCCCTGATAGACCCAAGGGAGCCCTACAAACTGACATCAGGAACCTGGACTGCTGAATTTTCTTTCCAGGGAAAATGGCCAAAGTTTGTGCCCAGGGGCCCCTGGCCCTGACTGCAAATAATCCTTATATCGAAGGATGGAGCCCACACCGAAGTGTTCCCCACCTCAAACTTGTGCTGCTCTGATAGACCCAAGGGAGCCCTACAAACTGACATCAGGAACCTGGACTGCTGAGTTTTCTTTCCCAGGGAAAATGGAAAAAGGTTGTGCCCAAGGGCCCCTGGCCCTGGGCTGGAGACTCACTCCAAAAAATCCTTATATCGAAGGATGGACCCCACACTGTAGTTGTCCCCACCTCAAACTTGTGCTGCCCTGATAGACCCAAGGGAGCCCTACAAACTGACATCAGGAACCTGGACTGCTGAGTTTTCTTTCCCAGGGAAAATGGCCAAGGGTTGTGCCCAGGGGCCCCTAACCCTGACTGCAGAGAATCCTTATATCGAAGGATGGACCCCACACTGAAGTTGTCCCCACCTCAAACATGTGCTGCCCTGATACACCCAAGGGAGCCCTACAAACTGACATCTGGAACCTGGACTGCTGAGTTTTCTTTCCCAGGGAAAATGGAAAAAGGATGTGCCCAGGGGCCCCTGGCCCTGACTGCAAAAAATCCTTATATCGAAGGATGGACCCCAGACCGAAGTTGTCCCCACCTCAAACTTGTGCTGCCCTGATAGACCCAAGGGAGCCCTACAAACTGACATCAGGAACCTGGACTGGTGAGTTTTCTTTCCCAGGGAAAATGGAAAAAGGATGTGCCCAGGGGCCCCTGGCCCTGGGCTGGGGCCCTATTGCAAAAAATCCTTATATCGAAGGATGGACCCCACACCGAAGTTGTCTCCACCTCAAACTTGTGCTGCCCTGATAGACCCAAGGGAGCCCTACAAACTGACATCAGGAACCTGGACTGCTGAGTTTTCTTTCCCAGGGAAAATGGCCAAAGGTTGTGCCCAGAGGCCCCTTGCCCTGACTGCAAAAAATCCTTATATCGAAGGATGGAGCCCACACGGAAGTGTTCCCCACCTCAAACTTGTGCTGCTCTGATAGACCCAAGGGAGCCCTACAAACTGACATCAGGAACCTGGACTGCTGAGTTTTCTTTCCCAGGGAAAATGGCCAAGGGATGTTCCCCGGGGGCCCCTAGCTCTGACTGCAGAGAATCCTTATATCGAAAGATGGTCCACACACCAAAGATGTCCCCACCTCAAACTTGTGCTGCCCTGATAGACCCAAGGGAGCCCTACAAACTGACATGAGCAACCTGGACTGCTGAGTTTTCTTTCCCAGGGAAAATGGAAAAAGGATGTGCCCAGGGGCCCCTGGCCCTGACTGCAAAAAATCCTTATATCGAAGGATGGACCCCAGACCGAAGATGTCCCCATCTCAAACTTGTGCTGCCCTGATAGACCCAAGGGAGCCCTACAAACTGACATCTGGAACCTGGACTGCTGAGTTTTCTTTCCCAGGGAAATTGGAAAAAGGATGTGCCCAGGGGCCCCTGGCCCTGGGCTGATGGCCCTATTGCAAAAAATCCTTATATCGAAGGATGGACCCCACACCGAAGTTGTCCCCACCTCAAACTTGTGCTGCCCTGATAGACCCAAGGGAGCCCTACAAACTGACATCAGGAACCTGGACTGCTGAGTTTTCTTTCCCAGGGAAAATGGCCAAGGGATGTGCCCAGGGGCCCCTAGCCCTGACTGCAGAGAATCCTTATATCGAAGGATGGACCCCACACCGAAGATGTCCCCACCTCAAACTTGTGCTGCCCTGATAGACCCAAGGGAGCCCTACAAACTGACATCAGGAACCTGGACTGCTGAGTTTTCTTTCCCAGGGAAAATGGAAAAAGGTTGTGCCCAGTGGCCCCTGGCCCTGACTGCAAAAAATCCTTATATCGAAGGATGGAGCCCACACCGAATTTGTCCCCACCTCAAACTTGTGCTGCCCTGATAGACCCAAGGGAGCTCTACAAACTGACATCAGGAACCTGGACTGCTGAGTTTTCTTTCCCAGGGAAAATGCAAAAAGGATGTGCCCAGGGGCCCCTGGCCCTGGGATTAGACCTCACTGCAAAAAAACCTTATATCGAAAGATGGACCCCACACCGAAGATGTCCCCACCTCAAACTTGTGCTGCCCTGATACACCCAAGGGAGCCGTACAAACTGACATCAGGAACCTGGACTGCTGAGTTTTCTTTCCCAGGGAAAATGGAAAAAGGATGTGCCCAGGGGCCCCTAGCCCTGACTGCAAAAAATCCTTATATCGGAAGATGGACCCCACACCGAAGTTGTCCCCACCTCAAACTTGTGCTGCCCTGATAGACCCAAGGGAGCCCTTCAAACTGAAATCAGGAACCTGGACTGCTGAGGTTTCTTTCCCAGGGAAAATGGCCAAAGTTTGTGCCCAGGGGCCCCTTGCCCTGACTGCAAAAAATCCTTATATCGAAGGATGGACCCCACACCGAAGTTGTCCCCTTCTCAAACTTGTGCTGCCCTGATAGACCCAAGGGAGCCGTACAAATTGACATCAGGAACCTGGACAGCTGAGTTTTCTTTCCCAGGGAAAATGCAAAAAGGATGTGCCCTGGGGCCCCTGGCCCTGGGATTAGACCTCACTGCAAAAAAACCTTATATCAAAGGATGGACCCCACACCGAACATGTCCCCACCTCAAACTTGTGCTGCCCTGATACACCCAAGGGAGCCGTACAAACTGACATCAGGAACCTGGACTGCTGAGTTTTCTTTCCCAGGGAAAATGGAAAAAGGATGTGCCCAGGGGCCCCTTGCCCTGACTGCAAAAAATCCTTATATCGAAAGATGGACCCCACACCGAAGTTGTCCCCACCTCAAACATGTGCTGCCCTGATACACCCAAGGGAGCCCTACAAACTGACATCAGGAACCTGGACTGCTGAGTTTTCTTTCCCAGGGAAAATGGCCAAAGTTTGTGCCCAGGGGCCCCTGGCCCTGACTGCAAATAATCCTTATATCGAAGGATGGAGCCCACACCGAAGTGTTCCCCACCTCAAACTTGTGCTGCTCTGATAGACCCAAGGGAGCCCTACAAACTGACATCAGGAACCTGGACTGCTGAGTTTTCTTTCCCAGGGAAAATGGAAAAAGGTTGTGCCCAAGGGCCCCTGGCCCTGGGCTGGAGACTCACTCCAAAAAATCCTTATATCGAAGGATGGACCCCACACTGTAGTTGTCCCCACCTAAAACTTGTGCTGCCCTGATAGACCCAAGGGAGCCCTACATACTGACATCAGGAACCTGGACTGCTGAGTTTTCTTTCCCAGGGAAAATGCAAAAAGGATGTGCCCGGGAACCCCTAGCCCTGACTGCAGAGAATCCTTATATCGAAGGATGGACCCCACACTGAAGTTGTCCCCACCTCAAACATGTGCTGCCCTGATACACCCAAGGGAGCCCTACAAACTGACATCTGGAACCTGGACTGCTGAGTTTTCTTTCCCAGGGAAAATGGAAAAAGGATGTGCCCAGGGGCCCCTGGCCCTGACTGGAAAAAATCCTTATATCGAAGGATAGACCCCAGACCGAAGTTGTCCCCACCTCAAACTTGTGCTGCCCTGATAGACCCAAGGGAGCCCTACAAACTGACATCAGGAACCTGGACTGCTGAGTTTTCTTTCCCAGGGAAAATGGCCAAAGGTTGTGCCCAGGGGCCCCTTGCCCTGACTGCAAAAAATCCTTATATCGAAGGATGGACCCCACACCGAAGTTGTCCCCACCTCAAACATGTGCTGCCCTGATACACCCAAGGGAGCCCTACAAACTGACATCTGGAACCTGGACTGCTGAGTTTTCTTTCCCAGGGAAAATGGAAAAAGGATGTGCCCAGGGGCCCCTGGCCCTGACTGGAAAAAATCCTTATATCGAAGGATAGACCCCAGACCGAAGTTGTCCCCACCTCAAACTTGTGCTGCCCTGATAGACCCAAGGGAGCCCTACAAACTGACATCAGGAACCTGGACTGCTGAGTTTTCTTTCCCAGGGAAAATGGCCAAAGGTTGTGCACAGGGGCCCCTTGCCCTGACTTCAAAAAATCCTTATATCGAAGGATGGACCCCACACCGAAGTTGTCCCCACCTCAAACTTGTGCTGCCCTGATAGACCCAAGGGAGCCCTACAAACTGACATCAGGAACCTGGACTGCTGAGTTTTCTTTCCCAGGGAAAATGGCCAAAGTTTGTGCCCAGGGGCCCCTGGCCCTGACTGCAAAAAATCCTTATATCGAAGGATGGAGCCCACACCGAAGTGTTCCCCACCTCAAACTTGTGCTGCTCTGATAGACCCAAGGGAGCCCTACAAACTGACATCAGGAACCTGGACTGCTGAGTTTTCTTTCCCAGGGAAAATGGAAAAAGGTTGTGCCCAAGGGCCCCTGGCCCTGGGCTGGAGACTCACTCCAAAAAATCCTTATATCGAAGGATGGACCCCACACAGAAGATGTCCCCACCTCAAACTTGTGCTGCCCTGATAGACCCAAGGGAGCCCTACAAACTGACGTCAGGAACCTGGACTGCTGAGTTTTCTTTCCCAGGGAAAATGGCTAAGGGATGTGCCCAGGGGCCCCTAGCCCTGACTGCAGAGAATCCTTATATCGAAGGATGGTCCACACACCAAAGATGTCCCCACCTCAAACTTGTGCTGCCCTGATAGACCCAAGGCAGACCTACAAACTGATATCAGGAACCTGGACTGCTGAGTTTTCTTTCCCAGGGAAAATGGAAAAAGGTTGTGCCCAGGGGCCCCTGGCCCTGACTGCAAAAAATCCTTATATCGAAGGATGGACCCCAGACCGAAGTTGTCCCCACCTCAAACTTGTGCTGCCCTGATAGACCCAAGGGAGCCCTACAAACTGACATCTGGAACCTGGACTGCTGAATTTTCTTTCCAGGGAAAATGGCCAAAGTTTGTGCCCAGGGGCCCCTGGCCCTGACTGCAAATAATCCTTATATCGAAGGATGGAGACCACACCGAAGTGTTCCCCACCTCAAACTTGTGCTGCTCTGATAGACCCAAGGGAGCCCTACAAACTGACATCAGGAACCTGGACTACTGAGTTTTCTTTCCCAGGGAAAATGGAAAAAGGTTGTGCCCAAGGGCCCCTGGCCCTGGGCTGGAGACTCACTCCAAAAAATCCTTATATCGAAGGATGGACCCCACACTGTAGTTGTCCCCACCTCAAACTTGTGCTGCCCTGATAGACCCAAGGGAGCCCTACAAACTGACATCAGGAACCTGGACTGCTGAGTTTTCTTTCCCAGGGAAAATGGCCAAGGGTTGTGCCCAGGGGCCCCTAGCCCTGACTGCAGAGAATCCTTATATCGAAGGATGGACCCCACACTGAAGTTGTCCCCACCTCAAACATGTGCTGCCCTGATACACCCAAGGGAGCCCTACAAACTGACATCTGGAACCTGGACTGCTGAGTTTTCTTTCCCAGGGAAAATGGAAAAAGGATGTGCCCAGGGGCCCCTGGCCCTGACTGGAAAAAATCCTTATATCGAAGGATGGACCCCAGACCGAAGTTGTCCCCACCTCAAACTTGTGCTGCCCTGATAGACCCAAGGGAGCCCTACAAACTGACATCAGGAACCTGGACTGGTGAGTTTTCTTTCCCAGGGAAAATGGAAAAAGGGTGTGCCCAGGGGCCCCTGGCCCTGGGCTGGGGCCCTATTGCAAAAAATCCTTATATCGAAGGATGGACCCCACACCGAAGTTGTCTCCACCTCAAACTTGTGCTGCCCTGATAGACCCAAGGGAGCCCTACAAACTGACATCAGGAACCTGGACTGCTGAGTTTTCTTTCCCAGGGAAAATGGCCAAAGGTTGTGCCCAGAGGCCCCTTGCCCTGACTGCAAAAAATCCTTATATCGAAGGATGGACCCCACACCGAAGATGTCCCCACCTCAAACTTGTGCTGCCCTGATAGACCCAAGGGAGCCCTACAAACTGACATCAGGAACCTGGACTGCTGAGTTTTCTTTCCCAGGGAAAATGGCCAAAGTTTGTGCCCAGGGGCCCCTGGCCCTGACTGCAAAAAATCCTTATATCGAAGGATGGAGCCCACACCGAAGTGTTCCCCACCTCAAACTTGTGCTGCTCTGATAGACCCAAGGGAGCCCTACAAACTGACATCAGGAACCTGGACTGCTGAGTTTTCTTTCCCAGGGAAAATGGCCAAGGGATGTGCCCAGGGGCCCCTAGCTCTGACTGCAGAGAATCCTTATATCGAAAGATGGTCCACACACCAAAGATGTCCCCACCTCAAACTTGTGCTGCCCTGATAGACCCAAGGGAGCCCTACAAACTGACATCAGGAACCTGGACTGCTGAGTTTTCTTTCCCAGGGAAAATGGAAAAAGGATGTGCCCAGGGGCCCCTGGCCCTGACTGCAAAAAATCCTTATATCGAAGGATGGACCCCAGACCGAAGATGTCCCCATCTCAAACTTGTGCTGCCCTGATAGACCCAAGGGAGCCCTACAAAGTGACATCAGGAACCTGGACTGCTGAGTTTTCTTTCCCAGGGAAATTGGAAAAAGGATGTGCCCAGGGGCCCCTGGCCCTGGGCTGATGGCCCTATTGCAAAAAATCCTTATATCGAAGGATGGACCCCACACCGAAGTTGTCCCCACCTCAAACTTGTGCTGCCCTGATAGACCCAAGGGAGCCCTACAAACTGACATCAGGAACCTGGACTGCTGAGTTTTCTTTCCCAGGGAAAATGGCCAAGGGATGTGCCCAGGGGCCCCTAGCCCTGACTGCAGAGAATCCTTATATCGAAGGATGGACCCCACACCGAAGTTGTCCCCACCTCAAACTTGTGCTGCCCTGATAGACCCAAGGGAGCCCTACAAACTGACATCAGGAACCTGGACTGCTGAGTTTTCTTTCCCAGGGCAAATGGAAAAAGGTTGTGCCCAGTGGCCCCTGGCCCTGACTGCAAAAAATCCTTATATCGAAGGATGGAGCCCACACCGAATTTGTCCCCACCTCAAACTTGTGCTGCCCTGATAGACCCAAGGGAGCTCTACAAACTGACATCAGGAACCTGGACTGCTGAGTTTTCTTTCCCAGGGAAAATGCAAAAAGGATGTGCCCAGGGGCCCCTGGCCCTGGGATTAGACCTCACTGCAAAAAAACCTTATATCGAAAGATGGACCCCGCACCGAAGATGTCCCCACCTCAAACTTGTGCTGCCCTGATACACCCAAGGGAGCCGTACAAACTGACATCAGGAACCTGGACTGCTGAGTTTTCTTTCCCAGGGAAAATGGAAAAAGGATGTGCCCAGGGGCCCCTAGCCCTTACTGCAAAAAATCCTTATATCGGAAGATGGACCCCACACCGAAGTTGTCCCCACCTCAAACTTGTGCTGCCCTGATAGACCCAAGGGAGCCCTTCAAACTGAAATCAGGAACCTGGACTGCTGAGGTTTCTTTCCCAGGGAAAATGGCCAAAGTTTGTGCCCAGGGGCCCCTTGCCCTGACTGCAAAAAATCCTTATATCGAAGGATGGACCCCACACCGAAGTTGTCCCCTTCTCAAACTTGTGCTGCCCTGATAGACCCAAGGGAGCCGTACAAATTGACATCAGGAACCTGGACAGCTGAGTTTTCTTTCCCAGGGAAAATGCAAAAAGGATGTGCCCTGGGGCCCCTGGCCCTGGGATTAGACCTCACTGCAAAAAAACCTTATATCAAAGGATGGACCCCACACCGAAGATGTCCCCACCTCAAACTTGTGCTGCCCTGATACACCCAAGGGAGCCGTACAAACTGACATCAGGAACCTGGACTGCTGAGTTTTCTTTCCCAGGGAACATGGAAAAAGGATGTGCCCAGGGGCCCCTTGCCCTGACTGCAAAAAATCCTTATATCGAAAGATGGACCCCACACCGAAGTTGTCCCCACCTCAAACATGTGCTGCCCTGATACACCCAAGGGAGCCCTACAAACTGACATCAGGAACCTGGACTGCTGAGTTTTCTTTCCCAGGGAAAATGGCCAAAGTTTGTGCCCAGGGGCCCCTGGCCCTGACTGCAAATAATCCTTATATCGAAGGATGGAGCCCACACCGAAGTGTTCCCCACCTCAAACTTGTGCTGCTCTGATAGACCCAAGGGAGCCCTACAAACTGACATCAGGAACCTGGACTGCTGAGTTTTCTTTCCCAGGGAAAATGGAAAAAGTTTGTGCCCAAGGGCCCCTGGCCCTGGGCTGGAGACTCACTCCAAAAAATCCTTATATCGAAGGATGGACCCCACACTGTAGTTGTCCCCACCTAAAACTTGTGCTGCCCTGATAGACCCAAGGGAGCCCTACATACTGACATCAGGAACCTGGACTGCTGAGTTTTCTTTCCCAGGGAAAATGCAAAAAGGATGTGCCCGGGAACCCCTAGCCCTGACTGCAGAGAATCCTTATATCGAAGGATGGACCCCACACTGAAGTTGTCCCCACCTCAAACATGTGCTGCCCTGATACACCCAAGGGAGCCCTACAAACTGACATCTGGAACCTGGACTGCTGAGTTTTCTTTCCCAGGGAAAATGGAAAAAGGATGTGCCCAGGGGCCCCTGGCCCTGACTGGAAAAAATCCTTATATCGAAGGATAGACCCCAGACCGAAGTTGTCCCCACCTCAAACTTGTGCTGCCCTGATAGACCCAAGGGAGCCCTACAAACTGACATCAGGAACCTGGACTGCTGAGTTTTCTTTCCCAGGGAAAATGGCCAAAGGTTGTGCCCAGGGGCCCCTTGCCCTGACTGCAAAAAATCCTTATATCGAAGGATGGACCCCACACCGAAGTTGTCCCCACCTCAAACTTGTGCTGCCCTGATAGACCCAAGGGAGCCCTACAAACTGACATCAGGAACCTGGACTGCTGAGTTTTCTTTCCCAGGGAAAATGGCCAAGGGATGTGCCCAGGGGCCACTAGCCCTGACTGCAGAGAATCCTTATATCGAAGGATGGACCCCACACCGAAGATGTCCCCACCTCAAACTTGTGCTGCCCTGATAGACCCAAGGGAGCCCTACAAACTGACATCAGGAACCTGGACTGCTGAGTTTTCTTTCCCAGGGAAAATGGAAAAAGGTTGTGCCCAGTGGCCCCTGGCCCTGACTGCAAAAAATCCTTATATCGAAGGATGGAGCCCACACCGAATTTGTCCCCACCTCAAACTTGTGCTGCCCTGATAGACCCAAGGGAGCTCTACAAACTGACATCAGGAACCTGGACTGCTGAGTTTTCTTTCCCAGGGAAAATGCAAAAAGGATGTGCCCAGGGGCCCCTGGCCCTGGGATTAGACCTCACTGCAAAAAAACCTTATATCGAAAGATGGACCCCACACCGAAGATGTCCCCACCTCAAACTTGTGCTGCCCTGATACACCCAAGGGAGCCGTACAAACTGACATCAGGAACCTGGACTGCTGAGTTTTCTTTCCCAGGGAAAATGGAAAAAGGATGTGCCCAGGGGCCCCTAGCCCTTACTGCAAAAAATCCTTATATCGGAAGATGGACCCCACACCGAAGTTGTCCCCACCTCAAAATTGTGCTGCCCTGATAGACCCAAGGGAGCCCTTCAAACTGAAATCAGGAACCTGGACTGCTGAGGTTTCTTTCCCAGGGAAAATGGCCAAAGTTTGTGCCCAGGGGCCCCTTGCCCTGACTGCAAAAAATCCTTATATCGAAGGATGGACCCCACACCGAAGTTGTCCCCTTCTCAAACTTGTGCTGCCCTGATAGACCCAAGGGAGCCGTACAAATTGACATCAGGAACCTGGACAGCTGAGTTTTCTTTCCCAGGGAAAATGCAAAAAGGATGTGCCCTGGGGCCCCTGGCCCTGGGATTAGACCTCACTGCAAAAAAACCTTATATCAAAGGATGGACCCCACACCGAAGATGTCCCCACCTCAAACTTGTGCTGCCCTGATACACCCAAGGGAGCCGTACAAACTGACATCAGGAACCTGGACTGCTGAGTTTTCTTTCCCAGGGAACATGGAAAAAGGATGTGCCCAGGGGCCCCTTGCCCTGACTGCAAAAAATCCTTATATCGAAAGATGGACCCCACACCGAAGTTGTCCCCACCTCAAACATGTGCTGCCCTGATACACCCAAGGGAGCCCTACAAACTGACATCAGGAACCTGGACTGCTGAGTTTTCTTTCCCAGGGAAAATGGCCAAAGTTTGTGCCCAGGGGCCCCTGGCCCTGACTGCAAATAATCCTTATATCGAAGGATGGAGCCCACACCGAAGTGTTCCCCACCTCAAACTTGTGCTGCTCTGATAGACCCAAGGGAGCCCTACAAACTGACATCAGGAACCTGGACTGCTGAGTTTTCTTTCCCAGGGAAAATGGAAAAAGTTTGTGCCCAAGGGCCCCTGGCCCTGGGCTGGAGACTCACTCCAAAAAATCCTTATATCGAAGGATGGACCCCACACTGTAGTTGTCCCCACCTAAAACTTGTGCTGCCCTGATAGACCCAAGGGAGCCCTACATACTGACATCAGGAACCTGGACTGCTGAGTTTTCTTTCCCAGGGAAAATGCAAAAAGGATGTGCCCGGGAACCCCTAGCCCTGACTGCAGAGAATCCTTATATCGAAGGATGGACCCCACACTGAAGTTGTCCCCACCTCAAACATGTGCTGCCCTGATACACCCAAGGGAGCCCTACAAACTGACATCTGGAACCTGGACTGCTGAGTTTTCTTTCCCAGGGAAAATGGAAAAAGGATGTGCCCAGGGGCCCCTGGCCCTGACTGGAAAAAATCCTTATATCGAAGGATAGACCCCAGACCGAAGTTGTCCCCACCTCAAACTTGTGCTGCCCTGATAGACCCAAGGGAGCCCTACAAACTGACATCAGGAACCTGGACTGCTGAGTTTTCTTTCCCAGGGAAAATGGCCAAAGGTTGTGCCCAGGGGCCCCTTGCCCTGACTGCAAAAAATCCTTATATCGAAGGATGGACCCCACACCGAAGTTGTCCCCACCTCAAACTTGTGCTGCCCTGATAGACCCAAGGGAGCCCTACAAACTGACATCAGGAACCTGGACTGCTGAGTTTTCTTTCCCAGGGAAAATGGCCAAGGGATGTGCCCAGGGGCCCCTAGCCCTGACTGCAGAGAATCCTTATATCGAAGGATGGAGCCCACACCGAAGTGTTCCCCACCTCAAACTTGTGCTGCTCTGATAGACCCAAGGGAGCCCTACAAACTGACATCAGGAACCTGGACTGCTGAGTTTTCTTTCCCAGGGAAAATGGAAAAAGGTTGTGCCCAGTGGCCCCTGGCCCTGACTGCAAAAAATCCTTATATTGAAGGATGGAGCCCACACCGAATTTGTCCCCACCTCAAACTTGTGCTGCCCTGATAGACCCAAGGGAGCCCTACAAACTGACATCAGGAACCTGGACTGCTGAGTTTTCTTTCCCAGGGAAAATGCAAAAAGGATGTGCCCAGGGGCCCCTGGCCCTGGGATTAGACCTCACTGCAAAAACACCTTATATCGAAAGATGGACCCCACACCGAAGATGTCCCCACCTCAAACTTGTGCTGCCCTGATACACCCAAGGGAGCCGTACAAACTGACATCAGGAACCTGGACTGCTGAGTTTTCTTTCCCAGGGAAAATGGAAAAAGGATGTGCCCAGGGGCCCCTAGCCCTGACTGCAAAAAATCCTTATATCGGAAGATGGACCCCACACCGAAGTTGTCCCCACCTCAAACTTGTGCTGCCCTGATAGACCCAAGGGAGCCCTTCAAACTGAAATCAAGAACCTGGACTGCTGAGGTTTCTTTCCCAGGGAAAATGGCCAAAGTTTGTGCCCAGGGGCCCCTTGCCCTGACTGCAAAAAATCCTTATATCGAAGGATGGACCCCACACCGAAGTTGTCCCCTTCTCAAACTTGTGCTGCCCTGATAGACCCAAGGGAGCCGTACAAATTGACATCAGGAACCTGGACAGCTGAGTTTTCTTTCCCAGGGAAAATGCAAAAAGGATGTGCCCTGGGGCCCCTGGCCCTGGGATTAGACCTAACTGCAAAAAAACCTTATATCAAAGGATGGACCCCACACCGAAGATGTCCCCACCTCAAACTTGTGCTGCCCTGATACACCCAAGGGAGCCGTACAAACTGACATCAGGAACCTGGACTGCTGAGTTTTCTTTCCCAGGGAAAATGGAAAAAGGATGTGCCCAGGGGCCCCTTGCCCTGACTGCAAAAAATCCTTATATCGAAAGATGGACCCCACACCGAAGTTGTCCCCACCTCAAACATGTGCTGCCCTGATACACCCAAGGGAGCCCTACAAACTGACATCAGGAACCTGGACTGCTGAGTTTTCTTTCCCAGGGAAAATGGCCAAAGTTTGTGCCCAGGGGCCCCTGGCCCTGACTGCAAATAATCCTTATATCGAAGGATGGAGCCCACACCGAAGTGTTCCCCACCTCAAACTTGTGCTGCTCTGATAGACCCCAGGGAGCCCTACAAACTGACATCAGGAACCTGGACTGCTGTGTTTTCTTTCCCAGGGAAAATGGAAAAAGGTTGTGCCCAAGGGCCCCTGGCCCTGGGCTGGAGACTCACTCCAAAAAATCCTTATATCGAAGGATGGACCCACACTGTAGTTGTCCCCACCTAAAACTTGTGCTGCCCTGATAGACCCAAGGGAGCCCTACATACTGACATCAGGAACCTGGACTGCTGAGTTTTCTTTCCCAGGGAAAATGCAAAAAGGATGTGCCCAGGAACCCCTAGCCCTGACTGCAGAGAATCCTTATATCGAAGGATGGACCCCACACTGAAGTTGTCCCCACCTCAAACATGTGCTGCCCTGATACACCCAAGGGAGCCCTACAAACTGACATCTGGAACCTGGACTGCTGAGTTTTCTTTCCCAGGGAAAATGGAAAAAGGTTGTGCCCAGGGGCCCCTGGCCCTGACTGGAAAAAATCCTTATATCGAAGGATAGACCCCAGACCGAAGTTGTCCCCACCTCAAACTTGTGCTGCCCTGATAGACCCAAGGGAGCCCTACAAACTGACATCAGGAACCTGGACTGCTGAGTTTTCTTTCCCAGGGAAAATGGCCAAAGGTTGTGCCCAGGGGCCCCTTGCCCTGACTGCAAAAAATCCTTATATCGAAGGATGGACCCCACACCGAAGTTGTCCCCACCTCAAACTTGTGCTGCCCTGATAGACCCAAGGGAGCCCTACAAACTGACATCAGGAACCTGGACTGCTGAGTTTTCTTTCCCAGGGAAAATGGCCAAAGTTTGTGCCCAGGGGCCCCTGGCCCTGACTGCAAAAAATCCTTATATCGAAGGATGGAGCCCACACCGAAGTGTTCCCCACCTCAAACTTGTGCTGCTCTGATAGACCCAAGGGAGCCCTACAAACTGACATCAGGAACCTGGACTGCTGAGTTTTCTTTCCCAGGGAAAATGGAAAAAGGTTGTGCCCAAGGGCCCCTGGCCCTGGGCTGGAGACTCACTCCAAAAAATCCTTATATCGAAGGATGGACCCCACACAGAAGATGTCCCCACCTCAAACTTGTGCTGCCCTGATAGACCCAAGGGAGCCCTACAAACTGACGTCAGGAACCTGGACTGCTGAGTTTTCTTTCCCAGGGAAAATGCAAAAAGGATGTGCCCAGGAACCCCTAGCCCTGACTGCAGAGAATCCTTATATCGAAGGATGGTCCACACACCAAAGATGTCCCCACCTCAAACTTGTGCTGCCCTGATAGACCCAAGGCAGCCCTACAAACTGACATCAGGAACCTGGACTGCTGAGTTTTCTTTCCCAGGGAAAATGGAAAAAGGATGTGCCCAGGGGCCCCTGGCCCTGACTGCAAAAAATCCTTATATCGAAGGATGGACCCCAAAACGAAGTTGTCCCCACCTCAAACTTGTGCTGCCCTGATAGACCCAAGGGAGCCCTACAAACTGACATCTGGAACCTGGACTGCTGAGTTTTCTTTCCCAGGGAAAATGGAAAAAGGATGTGCCCAGGGGCCCCTGGCCCTGGGCTGCTGGCCCTATTGCAAAAAATCCTTATATCGAAGGATGGACCCCACACCGAAGTTGTCCCCACCACAAACTTGTGCTGCCCTGATAGACCCAAGGGAGCCCTACAAACTGACATCAGGAACCTGGACTGCTGAGTTTTCTTTCCCAGGGAAAATGGCCAAGGGATGTGCCCAGGGGCCCCTAGCCCTGACTGCAGAGAATCCTTATATCGAAGGATGGACCCCACACCGAAGTGTTCCCCACCTCAAACTTGTGCTGCCCTGATAGACCCAAGGGAGCCCTACAAACTGACATCAGGAACCTGGACTGCTGAGTTTTCTTTCCCAGGGAAAATGGAAAAAGGTTGTGCCCAGTGGCCCCTGGCCCTGACTGCAAAAAATCCTTATATCGAAGGATGGACCCCACACCGAATTTGTCCCCACCTCAAACTTGTGCTGCCCTGATAGACCCAAGGGAGCCCTACAAACTGACATCAGGAACCTGGACTGCTGAGTTTTCTTTCCCAGGGAAAATGCAAAAAGGATGTGCCCTGGGGCCCCTGGCCCTGGGATTAGACCTCACTGCAAAAAAACCTTATATCGAAGGATGGACCCCACAGCGAAGATGTCCCCACCTCAAACTTGTGCTTCCCTGATACACCCAAGGGAGCCGTACAAACTGACATCAGGAACCTGGACTGCTGAGTTTTCTTTCCCAGGGAAAATGGAAAAAGGATGTGCCCAGGGGCCCCTTGCCCTGACTGCAAAAAATCCTTATATCGAAAGATGGACCCCACACCGAAGTTGTCCCCACCTCAAACATGTGCTGCCCTGATACACCCAAGGGAGCCCTACAAACTGACATCAGGAACCTGGACTGCTGAGTTTTCTTTCCCAGGGAAAATGGCCAAAGTTTGTGCCCAGGGGCCCCTGGCCCTGACTGCATATAATCCTTATATCGAAGGATGGAGCCCACACCGAAGTGTTCCCCACCTCAAACTTGTGCTGCTCTGATAGACCCAAGGGAGCCCTACAAACTGACATCAGGAACCTGGACTGCTGAGTTTTCTTTCCCAGGGAAAATGGGCAAGGGGTGTGCCCAGGGGACCCTGGCCCTGACTGCAGAGAATCCTTATATCGAAGGATGGACCCCACACCGAAGTTGTCCCCACCTCAAACATGTGCTGCCCTGATACACCCAAGGGAGCCCTACAAACTGACATCAGGAACCTGGACTGCTGAGTTTTCTTTCCCAGGGATAATGGATAAAGGACGTGCCCAGGGGCCCCTGGCCCTGACTGCAAAAAATCCTTATATCGAAGGATGGACCCCACACCGAAGTTGTCCCCTTCTCAAACTTGTGCTGCCCTGATAGACCCAAGGGAGCCCTACAAACTGACATCAGGAACCTGGACTGCTGAGTTTTCTTTCCCAGGGAAAATGGAAAAAGGATGTGCCCAGGGGCCCCTGGCCCGGGGCTGGGCCCTATTGCAAAAAATCCTTATATCGAAGGATGGACCCCACACCGAAGTTGTCTCCACCTCAAAATTGTGCTGCCCTGATAGACCCAAGGGAGCCCTACAAACTGACATCAGGAACCTGGACTGCTGAGTTTTCTTTCCCAGGGATAATGGCCAAAGGTTGTGCCCAGGCGCCCCTTGCCCTGACTGCAAATAATCCTTATATCGAAGGATGGACCCCACACCGAAGTTGTCCCCACCTCAAACATGTGCTGCCCTGATAGACCCAAGGGAGCCCTACAAACTGACATCAGCAACCTGGACTGCTGAGTTTTCTTTCCCAGGGAAAATGGAAAAAGGATGTGCCCAGGGGCCCCTGGCCCTGACTGCAAAAAATCCTTATATCGAAGGATAGACCCCACACCGAAGTTGTCCCCACCTCAAAATTGTGCTGCCCTGATAGACCCAGGGGAGCCCTACAAACTGACATCAGGAACCTGGACTGCTGAGTTTTCTTTCCCAGGGAAAATGGCCAAAGGTTGTGCCCAGGGGCCCCTAGCCCTGACTGCAAATAATCCTTATATCGAAGGATGGACCCCACACCGAAGTTGTCCCCTTCTCAAACTTGTGCTGCCCTGATAGACCCAAGGGAGCCCTACAAACTGACATCAGGAACCTGGACTGCTGAGTTTTCTTTCCCAGGGAAAATGCAAAAAGGATGTGCCCTGGGGCCCCTGGCCCTGGGATTAGACCTCACTGCAAAAAAACCTTATATCGAAGGATGGACCCCACACCGAAGATGTCCCCACCTCAAACTTGTGCTGCCCTGATACACCCAAGGGAGCCGTACAAACTGACATCAGGAACCTGGACTGCTGAGTTTTCTTTCCCAGGGAAAATGCAAAAAGGATGTGCCCAGGGGCCCCTGGCCCTGACTGCAAAAAATCTTTATATCGAAAGATGGACCCCACACCGAAGTTGTCCCCACCTCAAACTTGTGCTGCCCTGATAGACCCAAGGGAGCCCTACAAACTGACATCAGGAACCTGGACTGCTGAGTTTTCTTTCCCAGGGAAAATGGCCAAAGTTTGTGCCCAGGGGCCCCTGGCCCTGACTGCAAATAATCCTTATATCGAAGGATGGAGCCCACACCGAAGTGTTCCCCACCTCAAACTTGTGCTGCTCTGATAGACCCAAGGAAGCCTTACAAACTGACATCAGGAACCTGGACTGCTGAGATTTCTTTCCCAGGGATAATGGAAAAAGGCTGTGCCCAGGGGCCCCTTGCCCTGACTGCAAAAAATCCTTATATCGAAAGATGGACCCCACACCGAAGTTGTCTCAACCTCAAACATGTGCTGCCCTTATAGACCCAAGGGAGCTCTACAAACTGACATCAGGAACCTGGACTGCTGAGTTTTCTTTCCCAGGGAAAATGGCCAAAGTTTGTGCCCAGGGGCCCCTGGCCCTGACTGCAAATAATCCTTATATCGAAGGATGGAGCCCACACCGAAGTGTTCCCCACCTCAAACTTGTGCTGCTCTGATAGACCCAAGGTAGCCCTACAAACTGACATCAGGAACCTGGATTGCTGAGTTTTCTTTCCCAGGGAAAATGGAAAAAGGATGTGCCCAGGGGCCCCTGGCCCTGACTGCAAAAAATCCTTATATCGAAGGATGGACCCCACACCGAAGTTGTCCCCACCTCAAAATTGTGCTGCCCTGATAGACCCATGGGAGCCCTACAAACTGACATCAGGAACCTGGACTGCTGAGTTTTCTTTCCCAGGGAAAATGGCCAAAGGTTGTGCCCAGGGGCCCCTAGCCCTGACTGCAAATAATCCTTATATCGAAGGATGGACCCCACACCGAAGTTGTCCCCTTCTCAAACTTGTGCTGCCCTGATAGACCCAAGGGAGCCCTATAAACTGACATCAGGAACCTGGACTGCTGAGTTTTCTTTCCCAGGGAAAATGGCCAAAGTTTGTGCCCAGGGGCCCCTGGACCTGACTGCAAAAAATCCTTATATCGAAGGATGGACCCTACACTGAAGATGTCCCCACCTCAAACTTGTGCTGCCCTGATAGACCCAAGGGAGCCCTACAAACTGACATCAGGAACCTGGACTGCTGAGTTTTCTTTCCCAGGGAAAATGGAAAAAGGATGTGCCCAGGGGCCCCTGGCCCTGACTGCAAAAAATCCTTATATCGAAGGATGGAGCCCACACCGAATTTATCCCCACGTGAAACTTGTGCTGCCCTGATAGACCCAAGGGAGCCCTACAAACTGACATCAGGAACCTGGACTGCTGAGTTTTCTTTCCCAGGGAAAATGGAAAAAGGTTGTGCCCAGGGTCGCCTGGCCCTGGGATTAGACCTCACTGCAAAAAAACCTTATATCGAAGGATGGACCCCACACCGAAGATCTCCCCACCTCAAAATTGTGCTGCCCTGATACACCCAAGGGAGCCGTACAAACTGACATCAGGAACCTGGACTGCTGAGTTTTCTTTCCCAGGGAAAATGGAAAAAGGATGTGCCCAGGGGCCCCTTGACCTGACTGCAAAAAATCCTTATATCGAAGGATGGACCCCACACTGAAGTTGTCCCCTTCTCAAACTTGTGCTGCCCTGATAGACCCAAGGGAGCCCTACAAACTGACATCAGGAACCTGGACTGCTGAGTTTTCTTTCCCAGGGAAAATGCAAAAAGGATGTGCCCGGGGGCCCCTGGCCCTGGGATTAGACCTCACTGCAAAAAAACCTTATATCGAAGGATGGACCCCACACCGAAGATGTCCCCACCTCAAACTTGTGCTGCCCTGATACACCCAAGGGAGCCGTACAAACTGACATCAGGAACCTGGACTGCTGAGTTTTCTTTCCCAGGGAAAATGCAAAAAGGTTGTGCCCAGGGGCCCCTTGCCCTGACTGCAAAAAATCCTTATATCGAAAGATGGACCCCACACCGAAGTTGTCCCCACCTCAAACTTGTGCTGCCCTGATACACCCAAGGGAGCCCTACAAACTGACATCAGGAACCTGGACTGCTGAGTTTTCTTTCCCAGGGAAAATGGCCAAAGTTTGTGCCCAGGGGCCCCTGGCCCAGACTGCAAATAATCCTTATATCGAAGGATGGAGCCCACACCGAAGTTGTCCCCACCTCGAACTTGTGCTGCTCTGATAGACCCAAGGGAGCCCTACAAACTGACATCAGGAACCTGGACTGCTGAGTTTTCTTTCCCAGGGAAAATGGAAAAAGGTTATGCCCAAGGGCCCCTGGCCCTCGGCTGGAGACTCACTGCAAAAAATCCTTATATCGAAGGATGGACCCCACACCGAAGTTGTCCCCACCTCAAACTTGTGCTGCCCTGATAGACCTAAGGGAGCCCTACAAACTGACATCAGGAACCTGGACTGCTGAGTTTTCTTTCCCAGGGAAAATGGCCAAAGTTTGTGCCCAGGGGCCCCTGGCCCTGACTGCAAATAATCCTTATATCGAAGGATGGAGCCCACACCGAAGTGTTCCCCACCTCAAACTTGTGCTGCTCTGATAGACCCAAGGTAGCCCTACAAACTGACATCAGGAACCTGGATTGCTGAGTTTTCTTTCCCAGGGAAAATGGAAAAAGGATGTGCCCAGGGGCCCCTGGCCCTGACTGCAAAAAATCCTTATATCGAAGGATGGACCCCACACCGAAGTTGTCCCCACCTCAAAATTGTGCTGCCCTGATAGACCCATGGGAGCCCTACAAACTGACATCAGGAACCTGGACTGCTGAGTTTTCTTTCCCAGGGAAAATGGCCAAAGGTTGTGCCCAGGGGCCCCTAGCCCTGACTGCAAATAATCCTTATATCGAAGGATGGACCCCACACCGAAGTTGTCCCCTTCTCAAACTTGTGCTGCCCTGATAGACCCAAGGGAGCCCTATAAACTGACATCAGGAACCTGGACTGCTGAGTTTTCTTTCCCAGGGAAAATGGCCAAAGTTTGTGCCCAGGGGCCCCTGGACCTGACTGCAAAAAATCCTTATATCGAAGGATGGACCCTACACTGAAGATGTCCCCACCTCAAACTTGTGCTGCCCTGATAGACCCAAGGGAGCCCTACAAACTGACATCAGGAACCTGGACTGCTGAGTTTTCTTTCCCAGGGAAAATGGAAAAAGGATGTGCCCAGGGGCCCCTGGCCCTGACTGCAAAAAATCCTTATATCGAAGGATGGAGCCCACACCGAATTTATCCCCACGTGAAACTTGTGCTGCCCTGATAGACCCAAGGGAGCCCTACAAACTGACATCAGGAACCTGGACTGCTGAGTTTTCTTTCCCAGGGAAAATGGAAAAAGGTTGTGCCCAGGGTCGCCTGGCCCTGGGATTAGACCTCACTGCAAAAAAACCTTATATCGAAGGATGGACCCCACACCGAAGATCTCCCCACCTCAAAATTGTGCTGCCCTGATACACCCAAGGGAGCCGTACAAACTGACATCAGGAACCTGGACTGCTGAGTTTTCTTTCCCAGGGAAAATGGAAAAAGGATGTGCCCAGGGGCCCCTTGACCTGACTGCAAAAAATCCTTATATCGAAGGATGGACCCCACACTGAAGTTGTCCCCTTCTCAAACTTGTGCTGCCCTGATAGACCCAAGGGAGCCCTACAAACTGACATCAGGAACCTGGACTGCTGAGTTTTCTTTCCCAGGGAAAATGCAAAAAGGATGTGCCCGGGGGCCCCTGGCCCTGGGATTAGACCTCACTGCAAAAAAACCTTATATCGAAGGATGGACCCCACACCGAAGATGTCCCCACCTCAAACTTGTGCTGCCCTGATACACCCAAGGGAGCCGTACAAACTGACATCAGGAACCTGGACTGCTGAGTTTTCTTTCCCAGGGAAAATGCAAAAAGGTTGTGCCCAGGGGCCCCTTGCCCTGACTGCAAAAAATCCTTATATCGAAAGATGGACCCCACACCGAAGTTGTCCCCACCTCAAACTTGTGCTGCCCTGATACACCCAAGGGAGCCCTACAAACTGACATCAGGAACCTGGACTGCTGAGTTTTCTTTCCCAGGGAAAATGGCCAAAGTTTGTGCCCAGGGGCCCCTGGCCCAGACTGCAAATAATCCTTATATCGAAGGATGGAGCCCACACCGAAGTTGTCCCCACCTCGAACTTGTGCTGCTCTGATAGACCCAAGGGAGCCCTACAAACTGACATCAGGAACCTGGACTGCTGAGTTTTCTTTCCCAGGGAAAATGGAAAAAGGTTATGCCCAAGGGCCCCTGGCCCTCGGCTGGAGACTCACTGCAAAAAATCCTTATATCGAAGGATGGACCCCACACCGAAGTTGTCCCCACCTCAAACTTGTGCTGCCCTGATAGACCTAAGGGAGCCCTACAAACTGACATCAGGAACCTGGACTGCTGAGTTTTCTTTCCCAGGGAAAATGGCCAAGGGGTGTGCCCAGGGGCCCCTAGCCCTGACTGCAGAGAATCCTTATATCGAAGGATGGACCCCACACCGAAATTGTCCCCACCTCAAACATGTGCTGCCCTGATACACCCAAGGGAGCCCTACAAACTGACATCAGGAACCTGGACTGCTGAGTTTTCTTTCCCAGAGAAAAATGGAAAAAGGATGTGCCCAGGGCCCCTGGCACTGACTGCAAAAAATCCTTATATCGAAGGATGGAGCCCACACCGAATTTATCCCCACCTCAAACTTGTGCTGCCCTGATAGACCCAAGGGAGCCCTACAAACTGACATCAGGAACCTGGACTGCTGAGTTTTCTTTCCCAGGGAAAATGCAAAAAGGGTGTGCCCAGGGGCCCCTGGCCCTGGGATTAGACCTCACTGCAAAAAAACCTTATATCGAAGGATGGACCCCACACCGAAGATCTCCCCACCTCAAAATTGTGCTGCCCTGATACACCCAAGGGAGCCGTACAAACTGACATCAGGAACCTGGACTGCTGAGTTTTCTTTCCCAGGGAAAATGGCCAAAGTTTGTGCCCAGGGGCCCCTGGCCCTGACTGCAAATAATCCTTATATCGAAGGATGGAGCCCACACCGAAGTGTTCCCCACCTCAAACTTGTGCTGCTCTGATAGACCCAAGGGAGCCCTACAAACTGACATCAGGAACCTGGACTGCTGAGTTTTCTTTCCCAGGGAAAATGGCCAAAGTTTGTGCCCAGGGGCCCCTGGCCCTGACTGCAAAAAATCCTTATATCGAAGGATGGACCCCACACCGAAGTTGTCCCCTTCTCAAACTTGTGCTGCCCTGATAGACCCAAGGGAGCCCTACAAACTGACATCAGGAACCTGGACTGCTGAGTTTTCTTTCCCAGGGAAAATGGCCAAGGGATGTGCCCAGGGGCCCCTAGCCCTGACTGCAGAGAATCCTTATATCGAAGGATGGACCCCACACCGAAGTTGTCCCCACCTCAAACATGTGCTGCCCTGATACACCCAAGGGAGCCCTACAAACTGACATCAGGAACCTGGACTGCTGAGTTTTCTTTCCCAGGGAAAATGGAAAAAGGATGTGCCCAGGGGCCCCTGGCCCTGACTGCAAAAAATCCTTATATCGAAGGATAGACCCCACACCGAAGTTGTCCCCACCTCAAAATTGTGCTGCCCTGATAGACCCAAGGGAGCCCTACAAACTGACATCAGGAACCTGGACTGCTGAGTTTTCTTTCCCAGGGAAAATGGCCAAAGGTTGTGCCCAGGGGCCCCTAGCCCTGACTGCAAATAATCCTTATATCGAAGGATGGACCCCACACCGAAGTTGTCCCCTTCTCAAACTTGTGCTGCCCTGATAGACCCAAGGGAGCCCTACAAACTGACATCAGGAACCTGGACTGCTGAGTTTTCTTTCCCAGGGAAAATGGCCAAGGGATGTGCCCAGGGGCCCCTAGCCCTGACTGCAGAGAATCCTTATATCGAAGGATGGACCCCACACCGAAGTTGTCCCCACCTCAAACATGTGCTGCCCTGATACACCCAAGGGAGCCCTACAAACTGACATCAGGAACCTGGACTGCTGAGTTTTCTTTCCCAGGGAAAATGGAAAAAGGATGTGCCCAGGGGCCCCTGGCCCTGACTGCAAAAAATCCTTATATCGAAGGATAGACCCCACACCGAAGTTGTCCCCACCTCAAAATTGTGCTGCCCTGATAGACCCAAGGGAGCCCTACAAACTGACATCAGGAACCTGGACTGCTGAGTTTTCTTTCCCAGGGAAAATGGCCAAAGGTTGTGCCCAGGGGCCCCTGGCCCTGACTGCAAATAATCCTTATATCGAAGGATGGACCCCACACCGAAGTTGTCCCCTTCTCAAACTTGTGCTGCCCTGATAGACCCAAGGGAGCCCTACAAACTGACATCAGGAACCTGGACTGCTGAGTTTTCTTTCCCAGGGAAAATGCAAAAAGGATGTGCCCTGGGGCCCCTGGCCCTGGGATTAGACCTCACTGCAAAAAAACCTTATATCGAAGGATGGACCCCACACCGAAGATGTCCCCACCTCAAACTTGTGCTGCCCTGATACACCCAAGGGAGCCGTACAAACTGACATCAGGAACCTGGACTGCTGAGTTTTCTTTCCCAGGGAAAATGCAAAAAGGATGTGCCCAGGGGCCCCTGGCCCTGACTGCAAAAAATCTTTATATCGAAAGATGGACCCCACACCGAAGTTGTCCCCATCTCAAACTTGTGCTGCCCTGATAGACCCAAGGGAGCCCTACAAACTGACATCAGGAACCTGGACTGCTGAGTTTTCTTTCCCAGGGAAAATGGCCAAAGTTTGTGCCCAGGGGCCCCTGGCCCTGACTGCAAATAATCCTTATATCGAAGGATGGAGCCCACACCGAAGTGTTCCCCACCTCAAACTTGTGCTGCTCTGATAGACCCAAGGAAGCCTTACAAACTGACATCAGGAACCTGGACTGCTGAGATTTCTTTCCCAGGGATAATGGAAAAAGGCTGTGCCCAGGGGCCCCTTGCCCTGACTGCAAAAAATCCTTATATCGAAAAATGGACCCCACACCGAAGTTGTCTCCACCTCAAACATGTGCTGCCCTTATAGACCCAAGGGAGCTCTACAAACTGACATCAGGAACCTGGACTGCTGAGTTTTCTTTCCCAGGGAAAATGGCCAAAGTTTGTGCCCAGGGGCCCCTGGCCCTGACTGCAAATAATCCTTATATCGAAGGATGGAGCCCACACCGAAGTGTTCCCCACCTCAAACTTGTGCTGCTCTGATAGACCCAAGGTAGCCCTACAAACTGACATCAGGAACCTGGATTGCTGAGTTTTCTTTCCCAGGGAAAATGGAAAAAGGATGTGCCCAGGGGCCCCTGGCCCTGACTGCAAAAAATCCTTATATCGAAGGATGGACCCCACACCGAAGTTGTCCCCACCTCAAACATGTGCTGCCCTGATAGACCCATGGGAGCCCTACAAACTGACATCAGGAACCTGGACTGCTGAGTTTTCTTTCCCAGGGAAAATGGCCAAAGGTTGTGCCCAGGGGCCCCTAGCCCTGACTGCAAATAATCCTTATATCGAAGGATGGACCCCACACCGAAGTTGTCCCCTTCTCAAACTTGTGCTGCCCTGATAGACCCAAGGGAGCCCTATAAACTGACATCAGGAACCTGGACTGCTGAGTTTTCTTTCCCAGGGAAAATGGCCAAAGTTTGTGCCCAGGGGCCCCTGGCCCTGACTGCAAAAAATCCTTATATCGAAGGATGGACCCTACACTGAAGATGTCCCCACCTCAAACTTGTGCTGCCCTGATAGACCCAAGGGAGCCCTACAAACTGACATCAGGAACCTGGACTGCTGAGTTTTCTTTCCCAGGGAAAATGGAAAAAGGATGTGCCCAGGGGCCCCTGGCCCTGACTGCAAAAAATCCTTATATCGAAGGATGGAGCCCACACCGAATTTATCCCCATGTGAAACTTGTGCTGCCCTGATAGACCCAAGGGAGCCCTACAAACTGACATCAGGAACCTGGACTGCTGAGTTTTCTTTCCCAGGGAAAATGGAAAAAGGTTGTGCCCAGGGGCCCCTGGCCCTGGGATTAGACCTCACTGCAAAAAAACCTTATATCGAAGGATGGACCCCACACCGAAGATCTCCCCACCTCAAAATTGTGCTGCCCTGATACACCCAAGGGAGCCGTACAAACTGACATCAGGAACCTGGACTGCTGAGTTTTCTTTCCCAGGGAAAATGGAAAAAGGATGTGCCCAGGGGCCCCTTGACCTGACTGCAATAAATCCTTATATCGAAGGATGGACCCCACACCGAAGTTGTCCCCTTCTCAAACTTGTGCTGCCCTGATAGACCCAAGGGAGCCCTACAAACTGACATCAGGAACCTGGACTGCTGAGTTTTCTTTCCCAGGGAAAATGCAAAAAGGATGTGCCCGGGGGCCCCTGGCCCTGGGATTAGACCTCACTGCAAAAAAACCTTATATCGAAGGATGGACCCCACACCGAAGATGTCCCCACCTCAAACTTGTGCTGCCCTGATACACCCAAGGGAGCCGTACAAACTGACATCAGGAACCTGGACTGCTGAGTTTTCTTTCCCAGGGAAAATGCAAAAAGGTTGTGCCCAGGGGCCCCTTGCCCTGACTGCAAAAAATCCTTATATCGAAAGATGGACCCCACACCGAAGTTGTCCCCACCTCAAACTTGTGCTGCCCTGATACACCCAAGGGAGCCCTACAAACTGACATCAGGAACCTGGACTGCTGAGTTTTCTTTCCCAGGGAAAATGGCCAAAGTTTGTGCCCAGGGGCCCCTGGCCCAGACTGCAAAAAATCCTTATATCGAAGGATGGAGCCCACACCGAAGTTGTCCCCACCTCGAACTTGTGCTGCTCTGATAGACCCAAGGGAGCCCTACAAACTGACATCAGGAACCTGGACTGCTGAGTTTTCTTTCCCAGGGAAAATGGAAAAAGGTTGTGCCCAAGGGCCCCTGGCCCTCGGCTGGAGACTCACTGCAAAAAATCCTTATATCGAAGGATGGACCCCACACCGAAGTTGTCCCCACCTCAAACTTGTGCTGCCCTGATAGACCTAAGGGAGCCCTACAAACTGACATCAGGAACCTGGACTGCTGAGTTTTCTTTCCCAGGGAAAATGGCCAAGGGGTGTGCCCAGGGGCCCCTAGCCCTGACTGCAGAGAATCCTTATATCGAAGGATGGACCCCACACCGAAATTGTCCCCACCTCAAACATGTGCTGCCCTGATACACCCAAGGGAGCCCTACAAACTGACATCAGGAACCTGGACTGCTGAGTTTTCTTTCCCAGGGAAAATGGAAAAAGGATATGCCCAGGGGCCCCTGGCCCTGACTGCAAAAAATCCTTATATCGAAGGATGGAGCCCACACCGAATTTATCCCCACCTCAAACTTGTGCTGCCCTGATAGACCCAAGGGAGCCCTACAAACTGACATCAGGAACCTGGACTGCTGAGTTTTCTTTCCCAGGGAAAATGGAAAAAGGATGTGCCCAGGGGCCCCTGGCCCTGGGATTAGACCTCACTGCAAAAAAACCTTATATCGAAGGATGGACCCCACACCGAAGATCTCCCCACCTCAAAATTGTGCTGCCCTGATACACCCAAGGGAGCCGTACAAACTGACATCAGGAACCTGGACTGCTGAGTTTTCTTTCCCAGGGAAAATGGAAAAAGGATGTGCCCAGGGGCCCCTTGACCTGACTGCAAAAAATCCTTATATCGAAGGATGGACCCCACACCGAAGTTGTCCCCTTCTCAAACTTGTGCTGCCCTGATAGACCCAAGGGAGCCCTACAAACTGACATCAGGAACCTGGACTGCTGAGTTTTCTTTCCCAGGGAAAATGCAAAAAGGATGTGCCCTGGAGCCTCTGGCCCTGGGATTAGACCTCACTGCAAAAAAACCTTATATCGAAGGATGGACCCCACACCGAAGATGTCCCCACCTCAAACTTGTGCTGCCCTGATACACCCAAGGGAGCCCTACAAACTGACATCAGGAACCTGGACTGCTGAGTTTTCTTTCCCAGGGAAAATGGAAAAAGGATGTGCCCAGGGGCCCCTTGCCCTGACTGCAAAAAATCCTTATATCGAAGGATGGACCCCACACCGAAGTTGTCCCCACCTCAAACATGTGCTGCCATGTTACACCCAAGGGAGCCCTACAAACTGACATCAGGAACCTGGACTGCTGAGTTTTCTTTCCCAGGGAAAATGGCCAAAGTTTGTGCCCAGGGGCCCCTGGCCCTGACTGCAAATAATCCTTATATCGAAGGATGGAGCCCACACCGAAGTGTTCCCCACCTCAAACTTGTGCTGCTCTGATAGACCCAAGGGAGCCCTACAAACTGACATCAGGAACCTGGACTGCTGAGTTTTCTTTCCCAGGGAAAATGGCCAAAGTTTGTGCCCAGGGGCCCCTGGCCCTGACTGCAAAAAATCCTTATATCGAAGGATGGACCCCACACCGAAGTTGTCCCCTTCTCAAACTTGTGCTGCCCTGATAGACCCAAGGGAGCCCTACAAACTGACATCAGGAACCTGGACTGCTGAGTTTTCTTTCCCAGGGAAAATGGCCAAGGGATGTGCCCAGGGGCCCCTAGCCCTGACTGCAGAGAATCCTTATATCGAAGGATGGACCCCACACCGAAGTTGTCCCCACCTCAAACATGTGCTGCCCTGATACACCCAAGGGAGCCCTACAAACTGACATCAGGAACCTGGACTGCTGAGTTTTCTTTCCCAGGGAAAATGGAAAAAGGATGTGCCCAGGGGCCCCTGGCCCTGACTGCAAAAAATCCTTATATCGAAGGATGGTCCCCACACCGAAGTTGTCCCCACCTCAAACTTGTGCTGCCCTGATAGACCCAAGGGAGCCCTACAAGCTGACATCAGGAACCTGGACTGCTGAGTTTTCTTTCCCAGGGAAAATGGAAAAAGGATGTGCCCAGGGGCCCCTGGCCCTGGGCTGGGGACCTATTGCAAAAAATCCTTATATCGAAGGATGGACCCCACACCGAAGTTGTCTCCACCTCAAACTTGTGCTGCCCTGATAGACCCAAGGGAGCCCTACAAACTGACATCAGGAACCTGGACTGCTGAGTTTTCTTTCCCAGGGAAAATGGCCAAAGGATGTGCCCTGGGGCCCCTGGCCCTGGGATTAGACCTCACTGCAAAAAAACCTTATATCGAAGGATGGACCCCACACCGAAGATGTCCCCACCTCAAACTTGTGCTGCCCTGATACACCCAAGGGAGCCCTACAAACTGACATCAGGAACCTGGACTGCTGAGTTTTCTTTCCCAGGGAAAATGCAAAAAGGATGTGCCCAGGGGCCCCTTGCCCTGACTGCAAAAAATCTTTATATCGAAAGATGGACCCCACACCGAAGTTGTCCCCACCTCAAACTTGTGCTGCCCTGATAGACCCAAGGGAGCCCTACAAACTGACATCAGGAACCTGGACTGCTGAGTTTTCTTTCCCAGGGAAAATGGCCAAAGTTTGTGCCCAGGGGCCCCTGGCCCTGACTGCAAATAATCCTTATATCGAAGGATGGACCCCACACCGAAGTGTTCCCCACCTCAAACTTGTGCTGCTCTGATAGACCCAAGGGAGCCCTACAAACTGACATCAGGAACCTGGACTGCTGAGTTTTCTTTCCCAGGGAAAATGGAAAAAGGTTGTGCCCAAGGGCCCCTGGCCCTGGGCTGGAGACTCACTCCAAAAAATCCTTATATCGAAGGATGGAGCCCACACCGAAGTTGTCCCCACCTCAAACTTGTGCTGCCCTGATAGACCTAAGGGAGCCCTACAAACTGACATCAGGAACCTGGAATGCTGAGTTTTCTTTCCCAGGGAAAATGGTCAAGGGTTGTGCCCAGGGGCCCCTAGCCCTGACTGCAGAGAATCCTTATATCGAAGGATGGACCCCACACCGAAATTGTCCCCACCTCAAACATGTCCTGCCCTGATACACCCAAGGGAGCCCTACAAACTGACATCAGGAACCTGGACTGCTGAGTTTTCTTTCCCAGGGAAAATGGAAAAAGGATGTGCCCAGGGGCCCCTGGCCCTGACTGCAAAAAATCCTTATATCGAAAGATGGACCCCACACCGAAGTTGTCCCCACCTCAAACTTGTGCTGCCCTGATAGACCCAAGGGAGCCCTTCAAACTGAAATCAGGAACCTGGACTGCTGAGTTTTCTTTCCCAGGGAAAATGGCCAAAGTTTGTGCCCAGGGGCCCCTGGCCCTGACTGCAAATAATCCTTATATCGAAGGATGGAGCCCACACCGAAGTGTTCCCCACCTCAAACTTGTGCTGCTCTGATAGACCCAAGGGAGCCTTACAAACTGACATCAGGAACCTGGACTGCTGAGTTTTCTTTCCCAGGGAAAATGGAAAAAGGTTGTGCCCAAGGGCCCCTGGCCCTGGGCTGGAGACTCACTCCAAAAAATCCTTATATCGAAGGATGGACCCCACACCGAAGTTGTCCCCACCTCAAACTTGTGCTGCCCTGATAGACCTAAGGGAGCCCTACAAACTGACATCAGGAACCTGGACTGCTGAGTTTTCTTTCCCAGGGAAAATGGCCAAGGGGTGTGCCCAGGGGCCCCTAGCCCTGACTGCAGAGAATCCTTATATCGAAGGATGGACCCCACACCGAAATTGTCCCCACCTCAAACATGTGCTGCCCTGATACACCCAAGGGAGCCCTACAAACTGACATCAGGAACCTGGACTGCTGAGTTTTCTTTCCCAGGGAAAATGGAAAAAGGATGTGCCCAGGGGCCCCTGGCCCTGACTGCAAAAAATCCTTATATCGAAAGATGGACCCCACAACGAAGTTGTCCCCACCTCAAACTTGTGCTGCCCTGATACACCCAAGGGAGCCCTTCAAACTGAAATCAGGAACCTGGACTGCTGAGTTTTCTTTCCCAGGGAAAATGGCCAAAGTTTGTGCCCAGGGGCCCCTGGCCCTGACTGCAAAAAATCCTTATATCGAAGGATGGACCCCACACCGAAGTTGTCCCCTTCTCAAACTTGTGCTGCCCTGATAGACCCAAGGGAGCCCTACAAACTGACATCAGGAACCTGGACTGCTGAGTTTTCTTTCCCAGGGAAAATGCAAAAAGGATGTGCCCTGGGGCCCCTGGCCCTGGGATTAGACCTCACTGCAAAAAAACCTTATATCGAAGGATGGACCCCACACCGAAGATGTCCCCACCTCAAACTTGTGCTGCCCTGATAGACCCAAGGGAGCCCTACAAACTGACATCAGGAACCTGGACTGCTGAGATTTCTTTCCCAGGGATAATGGAAAAAGGCTGTGCCCAGGGGCCCCTTGCCCTGACTGCAAAAAATCCTTATATCGAAAGATGGACCCCACACCGAAGTTGTCTCAACCTCAAACATGTGCGGCCCTGATAGACCCAAGGGAGCCCTACAAACTGACATCAGGAACCTGGACTGCTGAGTTTTCTTTCCCAGGGAAAATGGCCAAAGTTTGTGCCCAGGGGCCCCTGGCCCTGACTGCAAATAATCCTTATATCCAAGGATGGAGCCCACACCGAAGTTGTCCCCACCTCAAACTTGTGCTGCCCTGATAGACCCAAGGGAGCCCTACAAACTGACATCAGGAACCTGGACTGCTGAGTTTTCTTTCCCAGGGAAAATGGCCAAAGGTTGTGCCCAGGGGCCCCTAGCCCTGACTGCAAATAATCCTTATATCGAAGGATGGACCCCACAACGAAGTTGTCCCCATCTCAAACTTGTGCTGCCCTGATAGACCCAAGGGAGCCCTACAAACTGACATCAGGAACCTGGACTGCTGAGTTTTCTTTCCCAGGGAAAATGCAAAAAGGATGTGCCCTGGGGCCCCTGGCCCTGGGATTAGACCTCACTGCAAAAAAACCTTATATCGAAGGATGGACCCCACACCGAAGATGTCCCCACCTCAAACTTGTGCTGCCCTGATACACCCAAGGGAGCCCTACAAACTGACATCAGGAACCTGGACTGCTGAGTTTTCTTTCCCAGGGAAAATGCAAAAAGGATGTGCCCAGGGGCCCCTTGACCTGACTGCAAAAAATCCTTATATCGAAAGATGGACCCCACACCGAAGTTGTCCCCACCTCAAACTTGTGCTGCCCTGATACACCCAAGGGAGCCCTACAAACTGACATCAGGAACCTGGACTGCTGAGTTTTCTTTCCCAGGGAAAATGGCCAAAGTTTGTGCCCAGGGGCCCCTGGCCCTGACTGCAAATAATCCTTATATCGAAGGATGGAGCCCACACCGAAGTGTTCCCCACCTCAAACTTGTGCTGCTCTGATAGACCCAAGGGAGCCCTACAAACTGACATCAGGAACCTGGACTGCTGAGTTTTCTTTCCCAGGGAAAATGGCCAAGGTTTGTGCCCAGGGGCCCCTGGCCCTGACTGCAAAAAATCCTTATATCGAAGGATGGACCCCACACCGAAGTTGTCCCCTTCTCAAACTTGTGCTGCCCTGATAGACCCAAGGGAGCCCTACAAACTGACATCAGGAACCTGGACTGCTGAGTTTTCTTTCCCAGGGAAAATGGCCAAGGGGTGTGCCCAGGGGCCCCTAGCCCTGACTGCAGAGAATCCTTATATCGAAGGATGGACCCCACACCGAAGTTGTCCCCACCTCAAACATGTGCTGCCCTGATACACCCAAGGGAGCCCTACAAACTGACATCAGGAACCTGGACTGCTGAGTTTTCTTTCCCAGGGAAAATGGAAAAAGGATGTGCCCAGGGGCCCCTGGCCCTGGGCTGGGGACCTATTGCAAAAAATCCTTATATCGAAGGATGGACCCCACACCGAAGTTGTCTCCCCCTCAAACTTGTGCTGCCCTGATAGACCCAAGGGAGCCCTACAAACTGACATCAGGAACCTGGACTGCTGAGTTTTCTTTCCCAGGGAAAATGGAAAAAGGATGTGCCCTGGGGCCCCTGGCCCTGGGATTAGACCTCACTGCAAAAAAACCTTATATCGAAGGATGGACCCCACACCGAAGATGTCCCCACCTCAAACTTGTGCTGCCCTGATACACCCAAGGGAGCCCTACAAACTGACATCAGGAACCTGGACTGCTGAGTTTTCTTTCCCAGGGAAAATGCAAAAAGGATGTGCCCAGGGGCCCCTTGCCCTGACTGCAAAAAATCTTTATATCGAAAGATGGACCCCACACCGAAGTTGTCCCCACCTCAAACTTGTGCTGCCCTGATAGACCCAAGGGAGCCCTACAAACTGACATCAGGAACCTGGACTGCTGAGTTTTCTTTCCCAGGGAAAATGGTCAAAGTTTGTGCCCAGGGGCCCCTGGCCCTGACTGCAAATAATCCTTATATCGAAGGATGGACCCCACACCGAAGTGTTCCCCACCTCAAACTTGTGCTGCTCTGATAGACCCAAGGGAGCCTTACAAACTGACATCAGGAACCTGGACTGCTGAGTTTTCTTTCCCAGGGAAAATGGAAAAAGGTTGTGCCCAAGGGCCCCTGGCCCTGGGCTGGAGACTCACTCCAAAAAATCCTTATATCGAAGGATGGAGCCCACACCGAAGTTGTCCCCACCTCAAACTTGTGCTGCCCTGATAGACCTAAGGGAGCCCTACAAACTGACATCAGGAACCTGGACTGCTGAGTTTTCTTTCCCAGGGAAAATGGTCAAGGGTTGTGCCCAGTGGCCCCTAGCCCTGACTGCAGAGAATCCTTATATCGAAGGATGGACCCCACACCGAAATTGTCCCCACCTCAAACATGTCCTGCCCTGATACACCCAAGGGAGCCCTACAAACTGACATCAGGAACCTGGACTAGTGAGTTTTCTTTCCCAGGGAAAATGGAAAAAGGATGTGCCCAGGGGCCCCTGGCCCTGACTGCAAAAAATCCTTATATCGAAAGATGGACCCCACACCGAAGTTGTCCCCACCTCAAACTTGTGCTGCCCTGATAGACCCAAGGGAGCCCTTCAAACTGAAATCAGGAACCTGGACTGCTGAGTTTTCTTTCCCAGGGAAAATGGCCAAGGGGTGTGCCCAGGGGCCCCTAGCCCTGACTGCAGAGAATCCTTATATCGAAGGATGGACCCCACACCGAAATTGTCCCCACCTCAAACATGTGCTGCCCTGATACACCCAAGGGAGCCCTACAAACTGACATCAGGAACCTGGACTGCTGAGTTTTCTTTCCCAGGGAAAATGGAAAAAGGATGTGCCCAGGGGCCCCTGGCCCTGACTGCAAAAAATCCTTATATCGAAAGATGGACCCCACAACGAAGTTGTCCCCACCTCAAACTTGTGCTGCCCTGATACACCCAAGGGAGCCCTTCAAACTGAAATCAGGAACCTGGACTGCTGAGTTTTCTTTCCCAGGGAAAATGGCCAAAGTTTGTGCCCAGGGGCCCCTGGCCCTGACTGCAAAAAATCCTTATATCGAAGGATGGACCCCACACCGAAGTTGTCCCCACCTCAAACTTGTGCTGCCCTGATAGACCCAAGGGAGCCCTACAAACTGACATCAGGAACCTGGACTGCTGAGTTTTCTTTCCCAGGGAAAATGCAAAAAGGATGTGCCCTGGGGCCCCTGGCCCTGGGATTAGACCTCACTGCAAAAAAACCTTATATCGAAGGATGGACCCCACACCGAAGATGTCCCCACCTCAAACTTGTGCTGCCCTGATAGACCCAAGGGAGCCCTACAAACTGACATCAGGAACCTGGACTGCTGAGATTTCTTTCCCAGGGATAATGGAAAAAGGCTGTGCCCAGGGGCCCCTTGCCCTGACTGCAAAAAATCCTTATATCGAAAGATGGACCCCACACCGAAGTTGTCTCAACCTCAAACATGTGCGGCCCTGATAGACCCAAGGGAGCCCTACAAACTGACATCAGGAACCTGGACTGCTGAGTTTTCTTTCCCAGGGAAAATGGCCAAAGTTTGTGCCCAGGGGCCCCTGGCCCTGACTGCAAATAATCCTTATATCCAAGGATGGAGCCCACACCGAAGTGTTCCCCACCTCAAACTTGTGCTGCTCTGATAGACCCAAGGTAGCCCTACAAACTGACATCAGGAACCTGGATTGCTGAGTTTTCTTTCCCAGGGAAAATGGAAAAAGGATGTGCCCAGGGGCCCCTGGCCCTGACTGCAAAAAATCCTTATATCGAAGGATGGACCCCACACCGAAGTTGTCCCCACCTCAAACTTGTGCTGCCCTGATAGACCCAAGGGAGCCCTACAAACTGACATCAGGAACCTGGACTGCTGAGTTTTCTTTCCCAGAGAAAATGGCCAAAGGTTGTGCCCAGGGGCCCCTAGCCCTGACTGCAAATAATCCTTATATCGAAGGATGGACCCCACACCGAAGTTGTCCCCTTCTCAAACTTGTGCTGCCCTGATAGACCCAAGGGAGCCCTACAAACTGACATCAGGAACCTGGACTGCTGAGTTTTCTTTCCCAGGGAAAATGCAAAAAGGATGTGCCCTGGGGCCCCTGGCCCTGGGATTAGACCTCACTGCAAAAAAACCTTATATCGAAGGATGGACCCCACACCGAAGATGTCCCCACCTCAAACTTGTGCTGCCCTGATACACCCAAGGGAGCCCTACAAACTGACATCAGGAACCTGGACTGCTGAGTTTTCTTTCCCAGGGAAAATGCAAAAAGGATGTGCCCAGGGGCCCCTTGCCCTGACTGCAAAAAATCCTTATATCGAAAGATGGACCCCACACCGAAGTTGTCCCCACCTCAAACTTGTGCTGCCCTGATACACCCAAGGGAGCCCTACAAACTGACATCAGGAACCTGGACTGCTGAGTTTTCTTTCCCAGGGAAAATGGCCAAAGTTTGTGCCCAGGGGCCCCTGGCCCTGACTGCAAATAATCCTTATATCGAAGGATGGAGCCCACACCGAAGTTGTCCCCACCTCAAACTTGTGCTGCTCTGATAGACCCAAGGGAGCCCTACAAACTGACATCAGGAACCTGGACTGCTGAGTTTTCTTTCCCAGGGAAAATGGAAAAAGGTTGTGCCCAAGGGCCCCTGGCCCTCGGCTGGAGACTCACTGCAAAAAATCCTTATATCGAAGGATGGACCCCACACCGAAGTTGTCCCCACCTCAAACTTGTGCTGCCCTGATAGACCTAAGGGAGCCTTACAAACTGACATCAGGAACCTGGACTGCTGAGTTTTCTTTCCCAGGGAAAATGGCCAAGGGGTGTGCCCAGGGGCCCCTAGCCCTGACTGCAGAGAATCCTTATATCGAAGGATGGACCCCACAACGAAGTTGTCCCCACCTCAAACTTGTGCCGCCCTGATAGACCCAAGGGAGCCCTACAAACTGACATCAGGAACCTGGACTGCTGAGTTTTCTTTCCCAGGGAAAATGGCCAAAGATTGTGCCCATGGGCCCCTGGCCCTGACTGCAAAAAATCCTTATATCGAAGGATGGACCCCACACCGAAGTTGTCCCCACCTCAAACTTGTGCTGCCCTGATAGACCCAAGGGAGCCCTACAAACTGACATCAGGAACCTGGACTGCTGAGTTTTCTTTCCCAGGGAAAATGGCCAAGGGATGTGCCCAGGGGCCCCTAGCCCTGACTGCAGAGAATCCTTATATCGAAGGATGGACCCCACACCGAATTTGTCCCCACCTCAAACTTGTGCTGCCCTGATAGACCCAAGGGAGCCCTACAAACTGACATCAGGAACCTGGACTGCTGAGTTTTCTTTCCCAGGGAAAATGGAAAAAGGATGTGCCCAGGGGCCCCTGGCCCTGACTGCAAAAAATCCTTATATCGAAGGATGGAGCCCACACCGAATTTGTCCCCACCTCAAACTTGCGCTGCCCTGATAGACCCAAGGGAGCCCTACAAACTGACATCAGGAACCTGGACTGCTGAGTTGTCTTTCCCAGGGAAAATGCAAAAAGGATGTGCCCAGGGGCCCCTGGCCCTGGGATTAGACCTCACTGCAAAAAAACCTTATATCGAAGGATGGACCCCACACCGAAGATGTCCCCACCTCAAACTTGTGCTGCCCTGATACACCCAAGGGAGCCGTACAAACTGACATCAGGAACCTGGACTGCTGAGTTTTCTTTCCCAGGGAAAATGCAAAAAGGATGTGCCCAGGGGCCCCTTGACCTGACTGCAAAAAATCCTTATATCGAAAGATGGACCCCAGACCGAAGTTGTCCCCACCTCAAACTTGTGCTGCCCTGATAGACCCAAGGGAGCCCTTCAAACTGAAATCAGGAACCTGGACTGCTGAGGTTTCTGTCCCAGGGAAAATGGCCAAAGTTTGTGCCCAGGGGCCCCTGGCCCTGACTGCAAAAAATCCTTATATCGAAGGATGGACCCCACACCGAAGTTGTCCCCTTCTCAAACTTGTGCTGCCCTGATAGACCCAAGGGAGCCCTACAAACTGACATCAGGAACCTGGACTGCTGAGTTTTCTTTCCCAGGGAAAATGCAAAAAGGATGTGCCCTGGAGCCTCTGGCCCTGGGATTAGACCTCACTGCAAAAAAACCTTATATCGAAGGATGGACCCCACACCGAAGATGTCCCCACCTCAAACTTGTGCTGCCCTGATACACCCAAGGGAGCCCTACAAACTGACATCAGGAACCTGGACTGCTGAGTTTTCTTTCCCAGGGAAAATGGAAAAAGGATGTGCCCAGGGGCCCCTAGCCCTGACTGCAAAAAATCCTTATATCGAAGGATGGACCCCACACCGAAGTTGTCCCCACCTCAAACATGTGCTGCCCTGATAGACCCAAGGGAGCCCTACAAACTGACATCAGGAACCTGGACTGCTGAGTTTTCTTTCCCAGGGAAAATGGCCAAAGTTTGTGCCCAGGGGCCCCTGGCCCTGACTGCAAATAATCCTTATATCGAAGGATGGAGCCCACACCGAAGTGTTCCCCACCTCAAACTTGTGCTGCTCTGATAGACCCAAGGGAGCCCTACAAACTGACATCAGGAACCTGGACTGCTGAGTTTTCTTTCCCAGGGAAAATGGCCAAAGTTTGTGCCCAGGGGCCCCTGGCCCTGACTGCAAAAAATCCTTATATCGAAGGATGGACCCCACACCGAAGTTGTCCCCTTCTCAAACTTGTGCTGCCCTGATAGACCCAAGGGAGCCCTACAAACTGACATCAGGAACCTGGACTGCTGAGTTTTCTTTCCCAGGGAAAATGGCCAAGGGGTGTGCCCAGGGGCCCCTAGCCCTGACTGCAGAGAATCCTTATATCGAAGGATGGACCCCACACCGAAGTTGTCCCCACCTCAAACATGTGCTGCCCTGATACACCCAAGGGAGCCCTACAAACTGGCATCAGGAACCTGGACTGCTGAGTTTTCTTTCCCAGGGAAAATGGAAAAAGGATGTGCCCAGGGGCCCCTGGCCCTGACTGCAAAAAATCCTTATATCGAAGGATGGACCCCAGACAGAAGTTGTCCCCACCTCAAACTTGTGCTGCCCTGATAGACCCAAGGGAGCCCTACAAACTGACATCAGGAACCTGGACTGCTGAGTTTTCTTTCCCAGGGAAAATGGAAAAAGGATGTGCCCAGGGGCCCCTGGCCCTGGGCTGGGGACCTATTGCAAAAAATCCTTATATCGAAGGATGGACCCCACACCGAAGTTGTCTCCACCTCAAACTTGTGCTGCCCTGATAGACCCAAGGGAGCCCTACAAACTGACATCAGGAACCTGGACTGCTGAGTTTTCTTTCCCAGGGAAAATGCAAAAAGGATGTGCCCTGGGGCCCCTGGCCCTGGGATTAGACCTCACTGCAAAAAAACCTTATATCGAAGGATGGACCCCACACCGAAGATGTCCCCACCTCAAACTTGTGCTGCCCTGATAGACCCAAGGGAGCCCTACAAACTGACATCAGGAACCTGGACTGCTGAGTTTTCTTTCCCAGGGAAAATGCAAAAAGGTTGTGCCCAGGGGCCCCTTGCCCTGACTGCAAAAAATCTTTATATCGAAAGATGGACCCCACACCGAAGTTGTCCCCACCTCAAACTTGTGCTGCCCTGATAGACCCAAGGGAGCCCTACAAACTGACATCAGGAACCTGGACTGCTGAGTTTTCTTTCCCAGGGAAAATGGCCAAAGTTTGTGCCCAGGGGCCCCTGGCCCTGACTGCAAATAATCCTTATATCGAAGGATGGACCCCACACCGAAGTGTTCCCCACCTCAAACTTGTGCTGCTCTGATAGACCCAAGGGAGCCTTACAAACTGACATCAGGAACCTGGACTGCTGAGTTTTCTTTCCCAGGGAAAATGGAAAAAGGTTGTGCCCAAGGGCCCCTGGCCCTGGGCTGGAGACTCACTCCAAAAAATCCTTATATCGAAGGATGGAGCCCACACCGAAGTTGTCCCCACCTCAAACTTGTGCTGCCCTGATAGACCTAAGGGAGCCCTACAAACTGACATCAGGAACCTGGACTGCTGAGTTTTCTTTCCCAGGGAAAATGGTCAAGGGTTGTGCCCAGGGGCCCCTAGCCCTGACTGCAGAGAATCCTTATATCGAAGGATGGACCCCACACCGAAATTGTCCCCACCTCAAACATGTCCTGCCCTGATACACCCAAGGGAGCCCTACAAACTGACATCAGGAACCTGGACTGCTGAGTTTTCTTTCCCAGGGAAAATGGAAAAAGGATGTGCCCAGGGGCCCCTGGCCCTGACTGCAAAAAATCCTTATATCGAAAGATGGACCCCACACCGAAGTTGTCCCCACCTCAAACTTGTGCTGCCCTGATAGACCCAAGGGAGCCCTTCAAACTGAAATCAGGAACCTGGACTGCTGAGTTTTCTTTCCCAGGGAAAATGGCCAAAGTTTGTGCCCAGGGGCCCCTGGCCCTGACTGCAAATAATCCTTATATCGAAGGATGGAGCCCACACCGAAGTGTTCCCCACCTCAAACTTGTGCTGCTCTGATAGACCCAAGGGAGCCTTACAAACTGACATCAGGAACCTGGACTGCTGAGTTTTCTTTCCCAGGGAAAATGGAAAAAGGTTGTGCCCAAGGGCCCCTGGCCCTGGGCTGGAGACTCACTCCAAAAAATCCTTATATCGAAGGATGGACCCCACACCGAAGTTGTCCCCACCTCAAACTTGTGCTGCCCTGATAGACCTAAGGGAGCCCTACAAACTGACATGAGGAACCTGGACTGCTGAGTTTTCTTTCCCAGGGAAAATGGCCAAGGGGTGTGCCCAGGGGCCCCTAGCCCTGACTGCAGAGAATCCTTATATCGAAGGATGGACCCCACACCGAAATTGTCCCCACCTCAAACATGTGCTGCCCTGATACACCCAAGGGAGCCCTACAAACTGACATCAGGAACCTGGACTGCTGAGTTTTCTTTCCCAGGGAAAATGGAAAAAGGATGTGCCCAGGGGCCCCTGGCCCTGACTGCAAAAAATCCTTATATCGAAGGATGGAGCCCACACCGAATTTGTCCCCACCTCAAACTTGCGCTGCCCTGATAGACCCAAGGGAGCCCTACAAACTGACATCAGGAACCTGGACTGCTGAGTTGTCTTTCCCAGGGAAAATGCAAAAAGGATGTGCCCAGGGGCCCCTGGCCCTGGGATTAGACCTCACTGCAAAAAAACCTTATATCGAAGGATGGACCCCACACCGAAGATGTCCCCACCTCAAACTTGTGCTGCCCTGATACACCCAAGGGAGCCGTACAAACTGACATCAGGAACCTGGACTGCTGAGTTTTCTTTCCCAGGGAAAATGCAAAAAGGATGTGCCCAGGGGCCCCTTGACCTGACTGCAAAAAATCCTTATATCGAAAGATGGACCCCACACCGAAGTTGTCCCCACCTCAAACTTGTGCTGCCCTGATAGACCCAAGGGAGCCCTTCAAACTGAAATCAGGAACCTGGACTGCTGAGGTTTCTGTCCCAGGGAAAATGGCCAAAGTTTGTGCCCAGGGGCCCCTGGCCCTGACTGCAAAAAATCCTTATATCGAAGGATGGACCCCACACCGAAGTTGTCCCCTTCTCAAACTTGTGCTGCCCTGATAGACCCAAGGGAGCCCTACAAACTGACATCAGGAACCTGGACTGCTGAGTTTTCTTTCCCAGGGAAAATGCAAAAAGGATGTGCCCTGGAGCCTCTGGCCCTGGGATTAGACCTCACTGCAAAAAAACCTTATATCGAAGGATGGACCCCACACCGAAGATGTCCCCACCTCAAACTTGTGCTGCCCTGATACACCCAAGGGAGCCCTACAAACTGACATCAGGAACCTGGACTGCTGAGTTTTCTTTCCCAGGGAAAATGGAAAAAGGATGTGCCCAGGGGCCCCTAGCCCTGACTGCAAAAAATCCTTATATCGAAGGATGGACCCCACACCGAAGTTGTCCCCACCTCAAACATGTGCTGCCCTGATAGACCCAAGGGAGCCCTACAAACTGACATCAGGAACCTGGACTGCTGAGTTTTCTTTCCCAGGGAAAATGGCCAAAGTTTGTGCCCAGGGGCCCCTGGCCCTGACTGCAAATAATCCTTATATCGAAGGATGGAGCCCACACCGAAGTGTTCCCCACCTCAAACTTGTGCTGCTCTGATAGACCCAAGGGAGCCCTACAAACTGACATCAGGAACCTGGACTGCTGAGTTTTCTTTCCCAGGGAAAATGGCCAAAGTTTGTGCCCAGGGGCCCCTGGCCCTGACTGCAAAAAATCCTTATATCGAAGGATGGACCCCACACCGAAGTTGTCCCCTTCTCAAACTTGTGCTGCCCTGATAGACCCAAGGGAGCCCTACAAACTGACATCAGGAACCTGGACTGCTGAGTTTTCTTTCCCAGGGAAAATGGCCAAGGGGTGTGCGCAGGGGCCCCTAGCCCTGACTGCAGAGAATCCTTATATCGAAGGATGGACCCCACACCGAAGTTGTCCCCACCTCAAACATGTGCTGCCCTGATACACCCAAGGGAGCCCTACAAACTGACATCAGGAACCTGGACTGCTGAGTTTTCTTTCCCAGGGAAAATGGAAAAAGGATGTGCCCAGGGGCCCCTGGCCCTGACTGCAAAAAATCCTTATATCGAAGGATGGACCCCAGACAGAAGTTGTCCCCACCTCAAACTTGTGCTGCCCTGATAGACCCAAGGGAGCCCTACAAACTGACATCAGGAACCTGGACTGCTGAGTTTTCTTTCCCAGGGAAAATGGAAAAAGGATGTGCCCAGGGGCCCCTGGCCCTGGGCTGGGGACCTATTGCAAAAAATCCTTATATCGAAGGATGGACCCCACACCGAAGTTGTCTCCACCTCAAACTTGTGCTGCCCTGATAGACCCAAGGGAGCCCTACAAACTGACATCAGGAACCTGGACTGCTGAGTTTTCTTTCCCAGGGAAAATGCAAAAAGGATGTGCCCTGGGGCCCCTGGCCCTGGGATTAGACCTCACTGCAAAAAAACCTTATATCGAAGGATGGACCCCACACCGAAGATGTCCCCACCTCAAACTTGTGCTGCCCTGATACACCCAAGGGAGCCCTACAAACTGACATCAGGAACCTGGACTGCTGAGTTTTCTTTCCCAGGGAAAATGCAAAAAGGTTGTGCCCAGGGGCCCCTTGCCCTGACTGCAAAAAATCTTTATATCGAAAGATGGACCCCACACCGAAGTTGTCCCCACCTCAAACTTGTGCTGCCCTGATAGACCCAAGGGAGCCCTACAAACTGACATCAGGAACCTGGACTGCTGAGTTTTCTTTCCCAGGGAAAATGGCCAAAGTTTGTGCCCAGGGGCCCCTGGCCCTGACTGCAAATAATCCTTATATCGAAGGATGGACCCCACACCGAAGTGTTCCCCACCTCAAACTTGTGCTGCTCTGATAGACCCAAGGGAGCCTTACAAACTGACATCAGGAACCTGGACTGCTGAGTTTTCTTTCCCAGGGAAAATGGAAAAAGGTTGTGCCCAAGGGCCCCTGGCCCTGGGCTGGAGACTCACTCCAAAAAATCCTTATATCGAAGGATGGAGCCCACACCGAAGTTGTCCCCACCTCAAACTTGTGCTGCCCTGATAGACCTAAGGGAGCCCTACAAACTGACATCAGGAACCTGGACTGCTGAGTTTTCTTTCCCAGGGAAAATGGTCAAGGGTTGTGCCCAGGGGCCCCTAGCCCTGACTGCAGAGAATCCTTATATCGAAGGATGGACCCCACACCGAAATTGTCCCCACCTCAAACATGTCCTGCCCTGATACACCCAAGGGAGCCCTACAAACTGACATCAGGAACCTGGACTGCTGAGTTTTCTTTCCCAGGGAAAATGGAAAAAGGATGTGCCCAGGGGCCCCTGGCCCTGACTGCAAAAAATCCTTATATCGAAAGATGGACCCCACACCGAAGTTGTCCCCACCTCAAACTTGTGCTGCCCTGATAGACCCAAGGGAGCCCTTCAAACTGAAATCAGGAACCTGGACTGCTGAGTTTTCTTTCCCAGGGAAAATGGCCAAAGTTTGTGCCCAGGGGCCCCTGGCCCTGACTGCAAATAATCCTTATATCGAAGGATGGAGCCCACACCGAAGTGTTCCCCACCTCAAACTTGTGCTGCTCTGATAGACCCAAGGGAGCCTTACAAACTGACATCAGGAACCTGGACTGCTGAGTTTTCTTTCCCAGGGAAAATGGAAAAAGGTTGTGCCCAAGGGCCCCTAGCCCTGGGCTGGAGACTCACTCCAAAAAATCCTTATATCGAAGGATGGACCCCACACCGAAGTTGTCCCCACCTCAAACTTGTGCTGCCCTGATAGACCTAAGGGAGCCCTACAAACTGACATCAGGAACCTGGACTGCTGAGTTTTCTTTCCCAGGGAAAATGGCCAAGGGGTGTGCCCAGGGGCCCCTAGCCCTGACTGCAGAGAATCCTTATATCGAAGGATGGACCCCACACCGAAATTGTCCCCACCTCAAACATGTGCTGCCCTGATACACCCAAGGGAGCCCTACAAACTGACATCAGGAACCTGGACTGCTGAGTTTTCTTTCCCAGGGAAAATGGAAAAAGGATGTGCCCAGGGGCCCCTGGCCCTGACTGCAAAAAATCCTTATATCGAAAGATGGACCCCACAACGAAGTTGTCCCCACCTCAAACTTGTGCTGCCCTGATACACCCAAGGGAGCCCTTCAAACTGAAATTAGGAACCTGGACTGCTGAGTTTTCTTTCCCAGGGAAAATGCAAAAAGGATGTGCCCTGGGGCCCCTGGCCCTGGGATTAGACCTCACTGCAAAAAAACCTTATATCGAAGGATGGACCCCACACCGAAGATGTCCCCACCTCAAACTTGTGCTGCCCTGATAGACCCAAGGGAGCCCTACAAACTGACATCAGGAACCTGGACTGCTGAGATTTCTTTCCCAGGGATAATGGAAAAAGGATGTGCCCAGGGGCCCCTTGCCCTGACTGCAAAAAATCCTTATATCGAAAGATGGACCCCACACCGAAGTTGTCTCAACCTCAAACATGTGCTGCCCTGATAGACCCAAGGGAGCCCTACAAACTGACATCAGGAACCTGGACTGCTGAGTTTTCTTTCCCAGGGAAAATGGCCAAAGTTTGTGCCCAGGGGCCCCTGGCCCTGACTGCAAATAATCCTTATATCCAAGGATGGAGCCCACACCGAAGTGTTCCCCACCTCAAACTTGTGCTGCTCTGATAGACCCAAGGTAGCCCTACAAACTGACATCAGGAACCTGGATTGCTGAGTTTTCTTTCCCAGGGAAAATGGAAAAAGGATGTGCCCAGGGGCCCCTGGCCCTGACTGCAAAAAATCCTTATATCGAAGGATGGACCCCACACCGAAGTTGTCCCCACCTCAAACTTGTGCTGCCCTGATAGACCCAAGGGAGCCCTACAAACTGACATCAGGAACCTGGACTGCTGAGTTTTCTTTCCCAGGGAAAATGGCCAAAGGTTGTGCCCAGGGGCCCCTAGCCCTGACTGCAAAAAATCCTTATATCGAAGGATGGACCCCACACCGAAGTTGTCCCCTTCTCAAACTTGTGCTGCCCTTATAGAACCAAGGGAGCCCTATAAACTGACATCAGGAACCTGGACTGCTGAGTTTTCTTTCCCAGGGAAAATGGCCAAAGTTCGTGCCCAGGGGCCCCTGGCCCTGACTGCAAAAAATCCTTATATCGAAGGATGGACCCCACACTGAAGATGTCCCCACCTCAAACTTGTGCTGCCCTGATAGACCCAAGGGAGCCCTACAAACTGACATCAGGAACCTGGACTGCTGAGTTTTCTTTCCCAGGGAAAATGGAAAAAGGATGTGCCCAGGGGCCCCTGGCCCTGACTGCAAAAAATCCTTATATCGAAGGTTGGAGCCCACACCGAATTTATCCCCACCTCAAACTTGTGCTCCCCTGATAGACCCAAGGGAGCCCTACAAACTGACATCAGGAACCTGGACTGCTGAGTTTTCTTTCCCAGGGAAAATGCAAAAAGGATGTGCCCAGGGGCCCCTGGCCCTGGGATTAGACCTCACTGCAAAAAAACCTTATATCGAAGGATGGACCCCACACCGAAGATGCCCCCACCTCAAAATTGTGCTGCCCTGATACACCCAAGGGAGCCCTACAAACTGACATCAGGAACCTGGACTGCTGAGTTTTCTTTCCCAGGGAAAATGGAAAAAGGATGTGCCCAGGGGCCCCTTGACCTGACTGCAAAAAATCCTTATATCGAAGGATGGACCCCACACCGATGTTGTCCCCACCTCAAAATTGTGCTGCCCTGATAGACCCAAGGGAGCCCTACAAACTGACATCAGGAACCTGGACTGCTGAGTTTTCTTTCCCAGGGAAAATGCAAAAAGGATGTGCCCTGGGGCCCCTGGCCCTGGGATTAGACCTCACTGCAAAAAAACCTTATATCGAAGGATGGACCCCACACCGAAGATGTCCCCACCTCAAACTTGTGCTGCCCTGATAGACCCAAGGGAGCCCTACAAAGTGACATCAGGAACCTGGACTGCTGAGTTTTCTTTCCCAGGGAAAATGGAAAAAGGATGTGCCCAGGGGCCCCTTGACCTGACTGCAAAAAATCCTTATATCGAAGGATGGAGCCCACACCGAAGTGTTCCCCACCTCAAACTTGTGCTGCTCTGATAGACCCAAGGGAGCCCTACAAACTGACATCAGGAACCTGGACTGCTGAGTTTTCTTTCCCAGGGAAAATGGAAAAAGGATGTGCCCAGGGGCCCCTGGCCCTGACTGCAAAAAATCCTTATATCGAAGGATGGAGCCCACACCGAATTTGTCCCCACCTGAAGCTTGTGCTGCCCTGATAGACCCAAGGGAGCCCTACAAACTGACATCAGGAACCTGGACTGCTGAGTTTTCTTTCCCAGGGAAAATGGAAAAAGGATGTGCCCAGGGGCCCCTGGCCCTGGGCTGGGACCCTATTGCAAAAAATCCTTATATCGAAGGATGGACCCCACACCGAAGTTGTCTCCACCTCAAACTTGTGCTGCCCTGATAGACCCAAGGGAGCCCTACAAACTGACATCAGGAACCTGGACTGCTGAGTTTTCTTTCCCAGGGAAAATGGCCAAAGGTTGTGCCCAGGGGCCCCTTGCCCTGACTGCAAAAAATCCTTATATCGAAGGATGGACCCCACAACGAAGTTGTCCCCACCTCAAACTTGTGCCGCCCTGATAGACCCAAGGGAGCCCTACAAACTGACATCAGGAACCTGGACTGCTGAGTTTTCTTTCCCAGGGAAAATGGCCAAGGGATGTTCCCAGGGGCCCCTAGCCCTGACTGCAGAGAATCCTTATATCGAAGGATGGACCCCACACCGAAGTTGTCCCCACCTCAAACTTGTGCTGCCCTGATAGACCCAAGGGAGCCCTACAAACTGACATCAGGAACCTGGACTGCTGAGTTTTCTTTCCCAGGGAAAATGGAAAAAGGATGTGCCCAGGGGACCCTGGCCCTGACTGCAAAAAATCCTTATATCGAAGGATGGAGCCCACACCGAATTTGTCCCCACCTCAAACTTGTGCTGCCCTGATAGACCCAAGGGAGCCCTACAAACTGACATCAGGAACCTGGACTGCTGAGTTGTCTTTCCCAGGGAAAATGCAAAAAGGATGTGCCCAGGGGCCCCTGGCCCTGGGATTAGACCTCACTGCAAAAAAACCTTATATCGAAGGATGGACCCCACACCGAAGATGTCCCCACCTCAAACTTGTGCTGCCCTGATACACCCAAGGGAGCCCTACAAACTGACATCAGGAACCTGGACTGCTGAGTTTTCTTTCCCAGGGAAAATGGAAAAAGGATGTGCCCAGGGGCCCCTTGACCTGACTGCAAAAAATCCTTATATCGAAAGATGGACCCCACACCGAAGTTGTCCCCACCTCAAACTTGTGCTGCCCTGATAGACCCAAGGGAGCCCTTCAAACTGAAATCAGGAACCTGGACTGCTGAGGTTTCTGTCCCAGGGAAAATGGCCAAAGTTTGTGCCCAGGGGCCCCTGGCCCTGACTGCAAAAAATCCTTATATCGAAGGATGGACCCCACACCGAAGTTGTCCCCTTCTCAAACTTGTGCTGCCCTGATAGACCCAAGGGAGCCCTACAAACTGACATCAGGAACCTGGACTGCTGAGTTTTCTTTCCCAGGGAAAATGCAAAAAGGATGTGCCCTGGAGCCCCTGGCCCTGGGATTAGACCTCACTGCAAAAAAACCTTATATCGAATGATGGACCCCACACCGAAGATGTCCCCACCTCAAACTTGTGCTGCCCTGATAGACCCAAGGGAGCCCTACAAACTGACATCAGGAACCTGGACTGCTGAGTTTTCTTTCCCAGGGAAAATGGAAAAAGGGTGTGCCCAGGGGCCCCTGGCCCTGACTGCAAATAATCCTTATATCGAAGGATGGAGCCCACACCGAAGTGTTCCCCACCTCAAACTTGTGCTGCTCTGATAGACCCAAGGTAGCCCTACAAACTGACATCAGGAACCTGGACTGCTGAGTTTTCTTTCCCAGGGAAAATGGCTAAAGTTTGTGCCCAGGGGCCCCTGGCCCTGACTGCAAAAAATCCTTATATCGAAGGATGGACCCCACACCGAAGTTGTCCCCTTCTCAAACGTGTGGTGCCCTGATAGACCCAAGGGAGCCCTACAAACTGACATCAGGAACCTGGACTGCTGAGTTTTCTTTCCCAGGGAAAATGGCCAAGGGGTGTGCCCAGGGGCCCCTAGCCCTGACTGCAGAGAATCCTTATATCGAAGGATGGACCCCACACCGAAGTTGTCCCCACCTCAAACATGTGCTGCCCTGATAGACCCAAGGGAGCCCTACAAACTGACATCAGGAACCTGGACTGCTGAGTTTTCTTTCCCAGGGAAAATGGAAAAAGGATGTGCCCAGGGGCCCCTGGCCCTGGGCTGGGGCCCTATTGCAAAAAATCCTTATATCGAAGGATGGACCCCACACCGAAGTTGTCTCCACCTCAAACTTGTGCTGCCCTGATAGACCCAAGGGAGCCCTACAAACTGACATCAGGAACCTGGACTGCTGAGTTTTCTTTCCCAGGGAAAATGGCCAAAGGTTGTGCCCAGGGGCCCCTTGCCCTGACTGCAAAAAATCCTTATATCGAAGGATGGACCCCACACCGAAGTTGTCCCCACCTCAAACTTGTGCTGCCCTGACAGACCCAAGGGAGCCCTACAAACTGACATCAGGAACCTGGACTGCTGAGTTTTCTTTCCCAGGGAAAATGGCCAAAGTTTGTGCCCAGGGGCCCCTGGCCCTGACTGCAAAAAATCCTTATATCGAAGGATGGAGCCCACACCGAAGTTGTCCCCACCTCAAACTTGTGCTGCCCTGATAGACCCAAGGGAGCCCTACAAACTGACATCTGGAACCTGGACTGCTGAGTTTTCTTTCCCAGGGAAAATGGAAAAAGGATGTGCCCAGGGGCCCCTGGCCCTGGGCTGCTGTCCCTATTGCAAAAAATCCTTATATCGAAGGATGGACCCCACACCGAAGATGTCCCCACCTCAAACTTGTGCTGCCCTGATAGACCCAAGGGAGCCCTACAAACTGACATCAGGAACCTGGACTGCTGAGTTTTCTTTCCCAGGGAAAATGGAAAAAGGATGTGCCCAGGGGCCCCTGGCCCTGGGCTGGGACCCTATTGCAAAAAATCCTTATATCGAAGGATGGACCCCACACCGAAGTTGTCTCCACCTCAAACTTGTGCTGCCCTGATAGACCCAAGGGAGCCCTACAAACTGACATCAGGAACCTGGACTGCTGAGTTTTCTTTCCCAGGGAAAATGGCCAAAGGTTGTGCCCAGGGGCCCCTTGCCCTGACTGCAAAAAATCCTTATATCGAAGGATGGACCCCACAACGAAGTTGTCCCCACCTCAAACTTGTGCCGCCCTGATAGACCCAAGGGAGCCCTACAAACTGACATCAGGAACCTGGACTGCTGAGTTTTCTTTCCCAGGGAAAATGGCCAAGGGATGTTCCCAGGGGCCCCTAGCCCTGACTGCAGAGAATCCTTATATCGAAGGATGGACCCCACACCGAAGTTGTCCCCACCTCAAACTTGTGCTGCCCTGATAGACCCAAGGGAGCCCTACAAACTGACATCAGGAACCTGGACTGCTGAGTTTTCTTTCCCAGGGATAATGGAAAAAGGATGTGCCCAGGGGCCCCTGGCCCTGGGCTGGGGCCCTATTGCAAAAAATCCTTATATCGAAGGATGGAGCCCACACCGAATTTGTCCCCACCTCAAACTTGTGCTGCCCTGATAGACCCAAGGGAGCCCTACAAACTGACATCAGGAACCTGGACTGCTGAGTTGTCTTTCCCAGGGAAAATGCAAAAAGGGTGTGCCCAGGGGCCCCTGGCCCTGGGATTAGACCTCACTGCAAAAAAACCTTATATCGAAGGATGGACCCCACACCGAAGATGTCCCCACCTCAAACTTGTGCTGCCCTGATACACCTAAGGGAGCCCTACAAACTGACATCAGGAACCTGGACTGCTGAGTTTTCTTTCCCAGGGAAAATGGAAAAAGGATGTGCCCAGGGGCCCCTTGACCTGACTGCAAAAAATCCTTATATCGAAAGATGGACCCCACACCGAAGTTGTCCCCACCTCAAACTTGTGCTGCCCTGATAGACCCAAGGGAGCCCTTCAAACTGAAATCAGGAACCTGGACTGCTGAGGTTTCTGTCCCAGGGAAAATGGCCAAAGTTTGTGCCCAGGGGCCCCTGGCCCTGACTGCAAAAAATCCTTATATCGAAGGATGGACCCCACACCGAAGTTGTCCCCTTCTCAAACTTGTGCTGCCCTGATAGACCCAAGGGAGCCCTACAAACTGACATCAGGAACCTGGACTGCTGAGTTTTCTTTCCCAGGGAAAATGCAAAAAGGATGTGCCCTGGAGCCCCAGGCCCTGGGATTAGACCTCACTGCAAAAAAACCTTATATCGAATGATGGACCCCACACCGAAGATGTCCCCACCTCAAACTTGTGCTGCCCTGATACACCCAAGGGAGCCCTACAAACTGACATCAGGAACCTGGACTGCTGAGTTTTCTTTCCCAGGGAAAATGGAAAAAGGGTGTGCCCAGGGGCCCCTTGCCCTGACTTCAAAAAATCCTTATATCGAAGGATGGAGCCCACACCGAAGTTGTCCCCACCTCAAACTTGTGCTGCCCTGATAGACCCAAGGGAGCCCTACAAACTGACATCAGGAACCTGGACTGCTGAGTTTTCTTTCCCAGGGAAAATGGCCAAAGTTTGTGCCCAGGGGCCCCTGGCCCTGACTGCAAATAATCCTTATATCGAAGGATGGAGCCCACACCGAAGTGTTCCCCACCTCAAACTTGTGCTGCTCTGATAGACCCAAGGGAGCCCTACAAACTGACATCAGGAACCTGGACTGATGAGTTTTCTTTCCCAGGGAAAATGGCTAAAGTTTGTGCCCAGGGGCCCCTGGCCCTGACTGCAAAAAATCCTTATATCGAAGGATGGACCCCACACCGAAGTTGTCCCCTTCTCAAACGTGTGGTGCCCTGATAGACCCAAGGGAGCCCTACAAACTGACATCAGGAACCTGGACTGCTGAGTTTTCTTTCCCAGGGAAAATGGCCAAGGGGTGTGCCCAGGGGCCCCTAGCCCTGACTGCAGAGAATCCTTATATCGAAGGATGGACCCCAGACCGAAGTTGTCCCCACCTCAAACATGTGCTGCCCTGATAGACCCAAGGGAGCCCTACAAACTGACATCAGGAACCTGGACTGCTGAGTTTTCTTTCCCAGGGAAAATGGAAAAAGGATGAGCCCAGGGGCCCCTGGCCCTGGGCTGGGGCCCTATTGCAAAAAATCCTTATATCGAAGGATGGACCCCACACCGAAGTTGTCTCCACCTCAAACTTGTGCTGCCCTGATAGACCCAAGGGAGCCCTACAAACTGACATCAGGAACCTGGACTGCTGAGTTTTCTTTCCCAGGGAAAATGGCCAAAGGTTGTGCCCAGGGGCCCCTTGCCCTGACTGCAAAAAATCCTTATATCGAAGGATGGACCCCACACCGAAGTTGTCCCCACCTCAAACTTGTGCTGCCCTGACAGACCCAAGGGAGCCCTACAAACTGACATCAGGAACCTGGACTGCTGAGTTTTCTTTCCCAGGGAAAATGGCCAAAGTTTGTGCCCAGGGGCCCCTGGCCCTGACTGCAAAAAATCCTTATATCGAAGGATGGAGCCCACACCGAAGTTGTCCCCACCTCAAACTTGTGCTGCCCTGATAGACCCAAGGGAGCCCTACAAACTGACATCTGGAACCTGGACTGCTGAGTTTTCTTTCCCAGGGAAAATGGAAAAAGGATGTGCCCAGGGGCCCCTGGCCCTGGGCTGCTGTCCCTATTGCAAAAAATCCTTATATCGAAGGATGGACCCCACACCGAAGATGTCCCCACCTCAAACTTGTGCTGCCCTGATAGACCCAAGGGAGCCCTACAAACTGACATCAGGAACCTGGACTGCTGAGTTTTCTTTCCCAGGGAAAATGGAAAAAGGTTGTGCCCAGGGGCCCCTGGCCCTGACTGCAAAAAATCCTTATATCGAAGGATGGACCCCACACCGAAGTTGTCCCCTTCTCAAACTTGTGCTGCCCTGATAGACCCAAGGGAGCCCTACAAATTGACATCAGGAACCTGGACAGCTGAGTTTTCTTTCCCAGGGAAAATGCAAAAAGGATGTGCCCTGGGGCCCCTGGCCCTGGGATTAGACCTCACTGCAAAAAATCCTTATATCGGAGGATGGACCCCACACCGAAGATGTCCGCACCTCAAACTTGTGCTGCCCTGATACACCCAAGGGAGCCGTACAAACTGACATCAGGAACCTGGACTGCTGAGTTTTCTTTCCCAGGGAAAATGGAAAATGGATGTGCCCAGGGGCCCCTTGCCCTGACTGCAAAAAATCCTTATATCGAAAGATGGACCCCACACCGAAGTTCTCCCCACCTCAAACATGTGCTGCCCTGATACACCCAAGGGAGCCCTACAAACTGACATCAGGAACCTGGACTGCTGAGTTTTCTTTCCAGGGAAAATGGCCAAAGATTGTGCCCAGGGGCTCCTGGCCCTGACTGCAAATAATCCTTATATCGAAGGATGGAGCCGACACCGAAGTGTTCCCCACCTCAAACTTGTGCTGCTCTGATAGACCCAAGGGAGCCCTACAAACTGACATCAGGAACCTGGACTGCTGAGTTTTCTTTCCCAGGGAAAATGGCTAAAGTTTGTGCCCAGGGGCCCCTGGCCCTGACTGCAAAAAATCCTTATATCGAAGGATGGACCCCACACCGAAGTTGTCCCCTTCTCAAACGTGTGGTGCCCTGATAGACCCAAGGGAGCCCTACAAACTGACATCAGGAACCTGGACTGCTGAGTTTTCTTTCCCAGGGAAAATGGCCAAGGGGTGTGCCCAGGGGCCCCTAGCCCTGACTGCAGAGAATCCTTATATCGAAGGATGGACCCCACACCGAAGTTGTCCCCACCTCAAACATGTGCTGCCCTGATAGACCCAAGGGAGCCCTACAAACTGACATCAGGAACCTGGACTGCTGAGTTTTCTTTCCCAGGGAAAATGGAAAAAGGATGTGCCCAGGGGCCCCTGGCCCTGGGCTGGGGCCCTATTGCAAAAAATCCTTATATCGAAGGATGGACCCCACACCGAAGTTGTCTCCACCTCAAACTTGTGCTGCCCTGATAGACCCAAGGGAGCCCTACAAACTGACATCAGGAACCTGGACTGCTGAGTTTTCTTTCCCAGGGAAAATGGCCAAAGGTTGTGCCCAGGGGCCCCTTGCCCTGACTGCAAAAAATCCTTATATCGAAGGATGGACCCCACACCGAAGTTGTCCCCACCTCAAACTTGTGCTGCCCTGACAGACCCAAGGGAGCCCTACAAACTGACATCAGGAACCTGGACTGCTGAGTTTTCTTTCCCAGGGAAAATGGCCAAAGTTTGTGCCCAGGGGCCCCTGGCCCTGACTGCAAAAAATCCTTATATCGAAGGATGGAGCCCACACCGAAGTTGTCCCCACCTCAAACTTGTGCTGCCCTGATAGACCCAAGGGAGCCCTACAAACTGACATCTGGAACCTGGACTGCTGAGTTTTCTTTCCCAGGGAAAATGGAAAAAGGATGTGCCCAGGGGCCCCTTGCCCTGACTTCAAAAAATCCTTATATCGAAGGATGGAGCCCACACCGAAGTTGTCCCCACCTCAAACTTGTGCTGCCCTGATAGACCCAAGGGAGCCCTACAAACTGACATCAGGAACCTGGACTGCTGAGTTTTCTTTCCCAGGGAAAATGGCCAAAGTTTGTGCCCAGGGGCCCCTGGCCCTGACTGCAAATAATCCTTATATCGAAGGATGGAGCCCACACCGAAGTGTTCCCCACCTCAAACTTGTGCTGCTCTGATAGACCCAAGGGAGCCCTACAAACTGACATCAGGAACCTGGACTGCTGAGTTTTCTTTCCCAGGGAAAATGGCTAAAGTTTGTGCCCAGGGGCCCCTGGCCCTGACTGCAAAAAATCCTTATATCGAAGGATGGACCCCACACCGAAGTTGTCCCCTTCTCAAACGTGTGGTGCCCTGATAGACCCAAGGGAGCCCTACAAACTGACATCAGGAACCTGGACTGCTGAGTTTTCTTTCCCAGGGAAAATGGCCAAGGGGTGTGCCCAGGGGCCCCTAGCCCTGACTGCAGAGAATCCTTATATCGAAGGATGGACCCCACACCGAAGTTGTCCCCACCTCAAACATGTGCTGCCCTGATAGACCCAAGGGAGCCCTACAAACTGACATCAGGAACCTGGACTGCTGAGTTTTCTTTCCCAGGGAAAATGGCCAAAGTTTGTGCCCAGGGGCCCCTGGCCCTGACTGCAAAAAATCCTTATATCGAAGGATGGAGCCCACACCGAAGTTGTCCCCACCTCAAACTTGTGCTGCCCTGATAGACCCAAGGGAGCCCTACAAACTGACATCTGGAACCTGGACTGCTGAGTTTTCTTTCCCAGGGAAAATGGAAAAAGGATGTGCCCAGGGGCCCCTGGCCCTGGGCTGCTGTCCCTATTGCAAAAAATCCTTATATCGAAGGATGGACCCCACACCGAAGATGTCCCCACCTCAAACTTGTGCTGCCCTGATAGACCCAAGGGAGCCCTACAAACTGACATCAGGAACCTGGACTGCTGAGTTTTCTTTCCCAGGGAAAATGGAAAAAGGTTGTGCCCAGGGGCCCCTGGCCCTGACTGCAAAAAATCCTTATATCGAAGGATGGACCCCACACCGAAGTTGTCCCCTTCTCAAACTTGTGCTGCCCTGATAGACCCAAGGGAGCCCTACAAATTGACATCAGGAACCTGGACAGCTGAGTTTTCTTTCCCAGGGAAAATGCAAAAAGGATGTGCCCTGGGGCCCCTGGCCCTGGGATTAGACCTCACTGCAAAAAATCCTTATATCGAAGGATGGACCCCACACCGAAGATGTCCCCACCTCAAACTTGTGCTGCCCTGATACACCCAAGGGAGCCGTACAAACTGACATCAGGAACCTGGACTGCTGAGTTTTCTTTCCCAGGGAAAATGGAAAATGGATGTGCCCAGGGGCCCCTTGCCCTGACTGCAAAAAATCCTTATATCGAAAGATGGACCCCACACCGAAGTTCTCCCCACCTCAAACATGTGCTGCCCTGATACACCCAAGGGAGCCCTACAAACTGACATCAGGAACCTGGACTGCTGAGTTTTCTTTCCAGGGAAAATGGCCAAAGATTGTGCCCAGGGGCTCCTGGCCCTGACTGCAAATAATCCTTATATCGAAGGATGGAGCCGACACCGAAGTGTTCCCCACCTCAAACTTGTGCTGCTCTGATAGACCCAAGGGAGCCCTACAAACTGACATCAGGAACCTGGACTGCTGAGTTTTCTTTCCCAGGGAAAATGGAAAAAGGTTGTGCCCAAGGGCCCCTGGCCCTGGGCTGGAGACTCACTCCAAAAAATCCTTATATCGAAGGATGGACCCCACACTGTAGTTGTCCCCACCTAAAACTTGTGCTGCCCTGATAGACCTAAGGGAGCCCTACAAACTGACATCAGGAACCTGGACTGCTGAGTTTTCTTTCCCAGGGAAAATGGACAAGGGGTGTGCCCAGGGGCCCCTAGCCCTGACTGCAGAGAATCCTTATATCGAAGGATGGACCCCACACTGAAGTTGTCCCCACCTCAAACATGTGCTGCCCTGATACACCCAAGGGAGCCCTACAAACTGACATCAGGAACCTGGACTGCTGAGTTTTCTTTCCCAGGGAAAATGGAAAAAGGATGTGCCCAGGGGCCCCTGGCCCTGACTGGAAAAAATCCTTATATCGAAGGATGGACCCCAGACCGAAGTTGTCCCCACCTCAAACTTGTGCTGCCCTGATAGACCCAAGGGAGCCCTACAAACTGACATCAGGAACCTGGACTGCTGAGTTTTCTTTCCCAGGGAAAATGGAAAAAGGATGTGCCCAGGGGCCCCTGGCCCTGGGCTGGGGCCCTATTGCAAAAAATCCTTATATCGAAGGATGGACCCCACACCGAAGTTGTCTCCACCTCAAACTTGTGCTGCCCTGATAGACCCAAGGGAGCCCTACAAACTGACATCAGGAACCTGGTCTGCTGAGTTTTCTTTCCCAGGGAAAATGGCCAAAGTTTGTGCCCAGGGGCCCCTGGCCCTGACTGCAAATAATCCTTATATCGAAGGATGGAGCCCACACCGAAGTGTTCCCCACCTCAAACTTGTGCTGCTCTGATAGACCCAAGGTAGCCCTACAAACTGACATCAGGAACCTGGACTGCTGAGTTTTCTTTCCCAGGGAAAATGGCTAAAGTTTGTGCCCAGGGGCCCCTGGCCCTGACTGCAAAAAATCCTTATATCGAAGGATGGACCCCACACCGAAGTTGTCCCCTTCTCAAACGTGTGGTGCCCTGATAGACCCAAGGGAGCCCTACAAACTGACATCAGGAACCTGGACTGCTGAGTTTTCTTTCCCAGGGAAAATGGCCAAGGGGTGTGCCCAGGGGCCCCTAGCCCTGACTGCAGAGAATCCTTATATCGAAGGATGGACCCCACACCGAAGTTGTCCCCACCTCAAACATGTGCTGCCCTGATAGACCCAAGGGAGCCCTACAAACTGACATCAGGAACCTGGACTGCTGAGTTTTCTTTCCCAGGGAAAATGGAAAAAGGATGTGCCCAGGGGCCCCTGGCCCTGGGCTGGGGCCCTATTGCAAAAAATCCTTATATCGAAGGATGGACCCCACACCAAAGTTGTCTCCACCTCAAACTTGTGCTGCCCTGATAGACCCAAGGGAGCCCTACAAACTGACATCAGGAACCTGGACTGCTGAGTTTTCTTTCCCAGGGAAAATGGCCAAAGGTTGTGCCCAGGGGCCCCTTGCCCGGACTGCAAAAAATCCTTATATCGAAGGATGGACCCCACACCGAAGTTGTCCCCACCTCAAACTTGTGCTGCCCTGACAGACCCAAGGGAGCCCTACAAACTGACATCAGGAACCTGGACTGCTGAGTTTTCTTTCCCAGGGAAAATGGAAAAAGGTTGTGCCCAGGGGCCCCTGGCCCTGTGCTGCTGTCCCTATTGCAAAAAATCCTTATATCGAAGGATGGACCCCACACCGAAGATGTCCCCACCTCAAACTTGTGCTGCCCTGATAGACCCAAGGGAGCCCTACAAACTGACATCAGGAACCTGGACTGCTGAGTTTTCTTTCCCAGGGAAAATGGAAAAAGGTTGTGCCCAGGGGCCCCTGGCCCTGACTGCAAAAAATCCTTATATCGAAGGATGGACCCCACACCGAAGTTGTCCCCACCTCAAACTTGTGCTGCCCTGATAGACCCAAGGGAGCCCTACAAATTGACATCAGGAACCTGGACAGCTGAGTTTTCTTTCCCAGGGAAAATGCAAAAAGGATGTGCCCTGGGGCCCCTGGCCCTGGGATTAGACCTCACTGCAAAAAATCCTTATATCGAAGGATGGACCCCACACCGAAGATGTCCGCACCTCAAACTTGTGCTGCCCTGATACACCCAAGGGAGCCGTACAAACTGACATCAGGAACCTGGACTGCTGAGTTTTCTTTCCCAGGGAAAATGGAAAATGGATGTGCCCAGGGGCCCCTTGCCCTGACTGCAAAAAATCCTTATATCGAAAGATGGACCCCACACCGAAGTTCTCCCCACCTCAAACATGTGCTGCCCTGATACACCCAAGGGAGCCCTACAAACTGACATCAGGAACCTGGACTGCTGAGTTTTCTTTCCAGGGAAAATGGCCAAAGATTGTGCCCAGGGGCTCCTGGCCCTGACTGCAAATAATCCTTATATCGAAGGATGGAGCCGACACCGAAGTGTTCCCCACCTCAAACTTGTGCTGCTCTGATAGACCCAAGGGAGCCCTACAAACTGACATCAGGAACCTGGACTGCTGAGTTTTCTTTCCCAGGGAAAATGGCTAAAGTTTGTGCCCAGGGGCCCCTGGCCCTGACTGCAAAAAATCCTTATATCGAAGGATGGACCCCACACCGAAGTTGTCCCCACCTCAAACTTGTGGTGCCCTGATAGACCCAAGGGAGCCCTACAAACTGACATCAGGAACCTGGACTGCTGAGTTTTCTTTCCCAGGGAAAATGGCCAAGGGGTGTGCCCAGGGGCCCCTAGCCCTGACTGCAGAGAATCCTTATATCGAAGGATGGACCCCACACCGAAGTTGTCCCCACCTCAAACATGTGCTGCCCTGATAGACCCAAGGGAGCCCTACAAACTGACATCAGGAACCTGGACTGCTGAGTTTTCTTTCCCAGGGAAAATGGAAAAAGGATGTGCCCAGGGGCCCCTGGCCCTGGGCTGGGGCCCTATTGCAAAAAATCCTTATATCGAAGGATGGACCCCACACCGAAGTTGTCTCCACCTCAAACTTGTGCTGCCCTGATAGACCCAAGGGAGCCCTACAAACTGACATCAGGAACCTGGACTGCTGAGTTTTCTTTCCCAGGGAAAATGGCCAAAGGTTGTGCCCAGGGGCCCCTTGCCCTGACTGCAAAAAATCCTTATATCGAAGGATGGACCCCACACCGAAGTTGTCCCCACCTCAAACTTGTGCTGCCCTGACAGACCCAAGGGAGCCCTACAAACTGACATCAGGAACCTGGACTGCTGAGTTTTCTTTCCCAGGGAAAATGGCCAAAGTTTGTGCCCAGGGGCCCCTGGCCCTGACTGCAAAAAATCCTTATATCGAAGGATGGAGCCCACACCGAAGTTGTCCCCACCTCAAACTTGTGCTGCCCTGATAGACCCAAGGGAGCCCTACAAACTGACATCTGGAACCTGGACTGCTGAGTTTTCTTTCCCAGGGAAAATGGAAAAAGGATGTGCCCAGGGGCCCCTTGCCCTGACTTCAAAAAATCCTTATATCGAAGGATGGAGCCCACACCGAAGTTGTCCCCACCTCAAACTTGTGCTGCCCTGATAGACCCAAGGGAGCCCTACAAACTGACATCAGGAACCTGGACTGCTGAGTTTTCTTTCCCAGGGAAAATGGCCAAAGTTTGTGCCCAGGGGCCCCTGGCCCTGACTGCAAATAATCCTTATATCGAAGGATGGAGCCCACACCGAAGTGTTCCCCACCTCAAACTTGTGCTGCTCTGATAGACCCAAGGTAGCCCTACAAACTGACATCAGGAACCTGGACTGCTGAGTTTTCTTTCCCAGGGAAAATGGCTAAAGTTTGTGCCCAGGGGCCCCTGGCCCTGACTGCAAAAAATCCTTATATCGAAGGATGGACCCCACACCGAAGTTGTCCCCTTCTCAAACGTGTGGTGCCCTGATAGACCCAAGGGAGCCCTACAAACTGACATCAGGAACCTGGACTGCTGAGTTTTCTTTCCCAGGGAAAATGGCCAAGGGGTGTGCCCAGGGGCCCCTAGCCCTGACTGCAGAGAATCCTTATATCGAAGGATGGACCCCACACCGAAGTTGTCCCCACCTCAAACATGTGCTGCCCTGATAGACCCAAGGGAGCCCTACAAACTGACATCAGGAACCTGGACTGCTGAGTTTTCTTTCCCAGGGAAAATGGAAAAAGGATGTGCCCAGGGGCCCCTGGCCCTGGGCTGGGGCCCTATTGCAAAAAATCCTTATATCGAAGGATGGACCCCACACCGAAGTTGTCTCCACCTCAAACTTGTGCTGCCCTGATAGACCCAAGGGAGCCCTACAAACTGACATCAGGAACCTGGACTGCTGAGTTTTCTTTCCCAGGGAAAATGGCCAAAGGTTGTGCCCAGGGGCCCCTTGCCCTGACTGCAAAAAATCCTTATATCGAAGGATGGACCCCACACCGAAGTTGTCCCCACCTCAAACTTGTGCTGCCCTGACAGACCCAAGGGAGCCCTACAAACTGACATCAGGAACCTGGACTGCTGAGTTTTCTTTCCCAGGGAAAATGGCCAAAGTTTGTGCCCAGGGGCCCCTGGCCCTGACTGCAAAAAATCCTTATATCGAAGGATGGACCCCACACCGAAGATGTCCCCACCTCAAACTTGTGCTGCCCTGATAGACCCAAGGGAGCCCTACAAATTGACATCAGGAACCTGGACAGCTGAGTTTTCTTTCCCAGGGAAAATGCAAAAAGGATGTGCCCTGGGGCCCCTGGCCCTGGGATTAGACCTCACTGCAAAAAATCCTTATATCGAAGGATGGACCCCACACCGAAGATGTCCCCACCTCAAACTTGTGCTGCCCTGATACACCCAAGGGAGCCGTACAAACTGACATCAGGAACCTGGACTGCTGAGTTTTCTTTCCCAGGGAAAATGGAAAATGGATGTGCCCAGGGGCCCCTTGCCCTGACTGCAAAAAATCCTTATATCGAAAGATGGACCCCACACCGAAGTTCTCCCCACCTCAAACATGTGCTGCCCTGATACACCCAAGGGAGCCCTACAAACTGACATCAGGAACCTGGACTGCTGAGTTTTCTTTCCAGGGAAAATGGCCAAAGATTGTGCCCAGGGGCTCCTGGCCCTGACTGCAAATAATCCTTATATCGAAGGATGGAGCCGACACCGAAGTGTTCCCCACCTCAAACTTGTGCTGCTCTGATAGACCCAAGGGAGCCCTACAAACTGACATCAGGAACCTGGACTGCTGAGTTTTCTTTCCCAGGGAAAATGGAAAAAGGTTGTGCCCAAGGGCCCCTGGCCCTGGGCTGGAGACTCACTCCAAAAAATCCTTATATCGAAGGATGGACCCCACACTGTAGTTGTCCCCCTCTAAAACTTGTGCTGCCCTGATAGACCTAAGGGAGCCCTACAAACTGACATCAGGAACCTGGACTGCTGAGTTTTCTTTCCCAGGGAAAATGGACAAGGGGTGTGCCCAGGGGCCCCTAGCCCTGACTGCAGAGAATCCTTATATCGAAGGATGGACCCCACACTGAAGTTGTCCCCACCTCAAACTTGTGCTGCCCTGATACACCCAAGGGAGCCCTACAAACTGACATCAGGAACCTGGACTGCTGAGTTTTCTTTCCCAGGGAAAATGGAAAAAGGATGTGCCCAGGGGCCCCTGGCCCTGACTGGAAAAAATCCTTATATCGAAGGATGGACCCCAGACCGAAGTTGTCCCCACCTCAAACTTGTGCTGCCCTGATAGACCCAAGGGAGCCCTACAAACTGACATCAGGAACCTGGACTGGTGAGTTTTCTTTCCCAGGGAAAATGGAAAAAGGATGTGCCCAGGGGCCCCTGGCCCTGGGCTGGGGCCCTATTGCAAAAAATCCTTATATCGAAGGATGGACCCCACACCGAAGTTGTCTCCACCTCAAACTTGTGCTGCCCTGATAGACCCAAGGGAGCCCTACAAACTGACATCAGGAACCTGGTCTGCTGAGTTTTCTTTCCCAGGGAAAATGGCCAAAGTTTGTGCCCAGGGGCCCCTGGCCCTGACTGCAAATAATCCTTATATCGAAGGATGGAGCCCACACCGAAGTGTTCCCCACCTCAAACTTGTGCTGCTCTGATAGACCCAAGGGAGCCCTACAAACTGACATCAGGAACCTGGACTGCTGAGTTTTCTTTCCCAGGGAAAATGGCTAAAGTTTGTGCCCAGGGGCCCCTGGCCCTGACTGCAAAAAATCCTTATATCGAAGGATGGACCCCACACCGAAGTTGTCCCCTTCTCAAACGTGTGGTGCCCTGATAGACCCAAGGGAGCCCTACAAACTGACATCAGGAACCTGGACTGCTGAGTTTTCTTTCCCAGGGAAAATGGCCAAGGGGTGTGCCCAGGGGCCCCTAGCCCTGACTGCAGAGAATCCTTATATCGAAGGATGGACCCCACACCGAAGTTGTCCCCACCTCAAACATGTGCTGCCCTGATAGACCCAAGGGAGCCCTACAAACTGACATCAGCAACCTGGACTGCTGAGTTTTCTTTCCCAGGGAAAATGGAAAAAGGATGTGCCCAGGGGCCCCTGGCCCTGGGCTGGGGCCCTATTGCAAAAAATCCTTATATCGAAGGATGGACCCCACACCGAAGTTGTCTCCACCTCAAACTTGTGCTGCCCTGATAGACCCAAGGGAGCCCTACAAACTGACATCAGGAACCTGGACTGCTGAGTTTTCTTTCCCAGGGAAAATGGCCAAAGGTTGTGCCCAGGGGCCCCTTGCCCGGACTGCAAAAAATCCTTATATCGAAGGATGGACCCCACACCGAAGTTGTCCCCACCTCAAACTTGTGCTGCCCTGACAGACCCAAGGGAGCCCTACAAACTGACATCAGGAACCTGGACTGCTGAGTTTTCTTTCCCAGGGAAAATGGCCAAAGTTTGTGCCCAGGGGCCCCTGGCCCTGACTGCAAAAAATCCTTATATCGAAGGATGGAGCCCACACCGAAGTTGTCCCCACCTCAAACTTGTGCTGCCCTGACAGACCCAAGGGAGCCCTACAAACTGACATCAGGAACCTGGACTGCTGAGTTTTCTTTCCCAGGGAAAATGGCCAAAGTTTGTGCCCAGGGGCCCCTGGCCCTGACTGCAAAAAATCCTTATATCGAAGGATGGAGCCCACACCGAAGTTGTCCCCACCTCAAACTTGTGCTGCCCTGATAGACCCAAGGGAGCCCTACAAACTGACATCTGGAACCTGGACTGCTGAGTTTTCTTTCCCAGGGAAAATGGAAAAAGGATGTGCCCAGGGGCCCCTGGCCCTGGGCTGCTGTCCCTATTGCAAAAAATCCTTATATCGAAGGATGGACCCCACACCGAAGATGTCCCCACCTCAAACTTGTGCTGCCCTGATAGACCCAAGGGAGCCCTACAAACTGACATCAGGAACCTGGACTGCTGAGTTTTCTTTCCCAGGGAAAATGGAAAAAGGTTGTGCCCAGGGGCCCCTGGCCCTGACTGCAAAAAATCCTTATATCGAAGGATGGACCCCACACCGAAGTTGTCCCCTTCTCAAACTTGTGCTGCCCTGATAGACCCAAGGGAGCCCTACAAATTGACATCAGGAACCTGGACAGCTGAGTTTTCTTTCCCAGGGAAAATGCAAAAAGGATGTGCCCTGGGGCCCCTGGCCCTGGGATTAGACCTCACTGCAAAAAATCCTTATATCGAAGGATGGACCCCACACCGAAGATGTCCCCACCTCAAACTTGTGCTGCCCTGATACACCCAAGGGAGCCGTACAAACTGACATCAGGAACCTGGACTGCTGAGTTTTCTTTCCCAGGGAAAATGGAAAATGGATGTGCCCAGGGGCCCCTTGCCCTGACTGCAAAAAATCCTAATATATAAAGATGGACCCCACACCGAAGTTCTCCCCACCTCAAACATGTGCTGCCCTGATACACCCAAGGGAGCCCTACAAACTGACATCAGGAACCTGGACTGCTGAGTTTTCTTTCCAGGGAAAATGGCCAAAGATTGTGCCCAGGGGCTCCTGGCCCTGACTGCAAATAATCCTTATATCGAAGGATGGAGCCGACACCGAAGTGTTCCCCACCTCAAACTTGTGCTGCTCTGATAGACCCAAGGGAGCCCTACAAACTGACATCAGGAACCTGGACTGCTGAGTTTTCTTTCCCAGGGAAAATGGAAAAAGGTTGTGCCCAAGGGCCCCTGGCCCTGGGCTGGAGACTCACTCCAAAAAATCCTTATATCGAAGGATGGACCCCACACTGTAGTTGTCCCCACCTAAAACTTGTGCTGCCCTGATAGACCTAAGGGAGCCCTACAAACTGACATCAGGAACCTGGACTGCTGAGTTTTCTTTCCCAGGGAAAATGGACAAGGGATGTGCCCAGGGGCCCCTAGCCCTGACTGCAGAGAATCCTTATATCGAAGGATGGACCCCACACTGAAGTTGTCCCCACCTCAAACATGTGCTGCCCTGATACACCCAAGGGAGCCCTACAAACTGACATCAGGAACCTGGACTGCTGAGTTTTCTTTCCCAGGGAAAATGGAAAAAGGGTGTGCCCAGGGGCCCCTGGCCCTGACTGGAAAAAATCCTTATATCGAAGGATGGACCCCAGACCGAAGTTGTCCCCACCTCAAACTTGTGCTGCCCTGATAGACCCAAGGGAGCCCTACAAACTGACATCAGGAACCTGGACTGGTGAGTTTTCTTTCCCAGGGAAAATGGAAAAAGGATGTGCCCAGGGGCCCCTGGCCCTGGGCTGGGGCCCTATTGCAAAAAATCCTTATATCGAAGGATGGACCCCACACCGAAGTTGTCTCCACCTCAAACTTGTGCTGCCCTGATAGACCCAAGGGAGCCCTACAAACTGACATCAGGAACCTGGTCTGCTGAGTTTTCTTTCCCAGGGAAAATGGCCAAAGTTTGTGCCCAGGGGCCCCTGGCCCTGACTGCAAATAATCCTTATATCGAAGGATGGAGCCCACACCGAAGTGTTCCCCACCTCAAACTTGTGCTGCTCTGATAGACCCAAGGTAGCCCTACAAACTGACATCAGGAACCTGGACTGCTGAGTTTTCTTTCCCAGGGAAAATGGCTAAAGTTTGTGCCCAGGGGCCCCTGGCCCTGACTGCAAAAAATCCTTATATCGAAGGATGGACCCCACACCGAAGTTGTCCCCTTCTCAAACGTGTGGTGCCCTGATAGACCCAAGGGAGCCCTACAAACTGACATCAGGAACCTGGACTGCTGAGTTTTCTTTCCCAGGGAAAATGGCCAAGGGGTGTGCCCAGGGGCCCCTAGCCCTGACTGCAGAGAATCCTTATATCGAAGGATGGACCCCACACCGAAGTTGTCCCCACCTCAAACATGTGCTGCCCTGATAGACCCAAGGGAGCCCTACAAACTGACATCAGCAACCTGGACTGCTGAGTTTTCTTTCCCAGGGAAAATGGAAAAAGGATGTGCCCAGGGGCCCCTGGCCCTGGGCTGGGGCCCTATTGCAAAAAATCCTTATATCGAAGGATGGACCCCACACCGAAGTTGTCTCCACCTCAAACTTGTGCTGCCCTGATAGACCCAAGGGAGCCCTACAAACTGACATCAGGAACCTGGACTGCTGAGTTTTCTTTCCCAGGGAAAATGGCCAAAGGTTGTGCCCAGGGGCCCCTTGCCCGGACTGCAAAAAATCCTTATATCGAAGGATGGACCCCACACCGAAGTTGTCCCCACCTCAAACTTGTGCTGCCCTGACAGACCCAAGGGAGCCCTACAAACTGACATCAGGAACCTGGACTGCTGAGTTTTCTTTCCCAGGGAAAATGGCCAAAGTTTGTGCCCAGGGGCCCCTGGCCCTGACTGCAAAAAATCCTTATATCGAAGGATGGAGCCCACACCGAAGTTGTCCCCACCTCAAACTTGTGCTGCCCTGACAGACCCAAGGGAGCCCTACAAACTGACATCAGGAACCTGGACTGCTGAGTTTTCTTTCCCAGGGAAAATGGCCAAAGTTTGTGCCCAGGGGCCCCTGGCCCTGACTGCAAAAAATCCTTATATCGAAGGATGGAGCCCACACCGAAGTTGTCCCCACCTCAAACTTGTGCTGCCCTGATAGACCCAAGGGATCCCTACAAACTGACATCTGGAACCTGGACTGCTGAGTTTTCTTTCCCAGGGAAAATGGAAAAAGGATGTGCCCAGGGGCCCCTGGCCCTGGGCTGCTGTCCCTATTGCAAAAAATCCTTATATCGAAGGATGGACCCCACACCGAAGATGTCCCCACCTCAAACTTGTGCTGCCCTGATAGACCCAAGGGAGCCCTACAAACTGACATCAGGAACCTGGACTGCTGAGTTTTCTTTCCCAGGGAAAATGGAAAAAGGTTGTGCCCAGGGGCCCCTGGCCCTGACTGCAAAAAATCCTTATATCGAAGGATGGACCCCACACCGAAGTTGTCCCCTTCTCAAACTTGTGCTGCCCTGATAGACCCAAGGGAGCCCTACAAATTGACATCAGGAACCTGGACAGCTGAGTTTTCTTTCCCAGGGAAAATGCAAAAAGGATGTGCCCTGGGGCCCCTGGCCCTGGGATTAGCCCTCACTGCAAAAAATCCTTATATCGAAGGATGGACCCCACACCGAAGATGTCCCCACCTCAAACTTGTGCTGCCCTGATACACCCAAGGGAGCCGTACAAACTGACATCAGGAACCTGGACTGCTGAGTTTTCTTTCCCAGGGAAAATGGAAAATGGATGTGCCCAGGGGCCCCTTGCCCTGACTGCAAAAAATCCTTATATCGAAAGATGGACCCCACACCGAAGTTCTCCCCACCTCAAACATGTGCTGCCCTGATACACCCAAGGGAGCCCTACAAACTGACATCAGGAACCTGGACTGCTGAGTTTTCTTTCCAGGGAAAATGGCCTAAGATTGTGCCCAGGGGCTCCTGGCAATGACTGCAAATAATCCTTATATCGAAGGATGGAGCCGACACCGAAGTGTTCCCCACCTCAAACTTGTGCTGCTCTGATAGACCCAAGGGAGCCCTACAAACTGACATCAGGAACCTGGACTGCTGAGTTTTCTTTCCCAGGGAAAATGGAAAAAGGTTGTGCCCAAGGGCCCCTGGCCCTGGGCTGGAGACTCACTCCAAAAAATCCTTATATCGAAGGATGGACCCCACACTGTAGTTGTCCCCACCTAAAACTTGTGCTGCCCTGATAGACCTAAGGGAGCCCTACAAACTGACATCAGGAACCTGGACTGCTGAGTTTTCTTTCCCAGGGAAAATGGACAAGGGGTGTGCCCAGGGGCCCCTAGCCCTGACTGCAGAGAATCCTTATATCGAAGGATGGACCCCACACTGAAGTTGTCCCCACCTCAAACATGTGCTGCCCTGATACACCCAAGGGAGCCCTACAAACTGACATCAGGAACCTGGACTGCTGAGTTTTCTTTCCCAGGGAAAATGGAAAAAGGATGTGCCCAGGGGCCCCTGGCCCTGACTGGAAAAAATCCTTATATCGAAGGATGGACCCCAGACCGAAGTTGTCCCCACCTCAAACTTGTGCTGCCCTGATAGACCCAAGGGAGCCCTACAAACTGACATCAGGAACCTGGACTGGTGAGTTTTCTTTCCCAGGGAAAATGGAAAAAGATGTGCCCAGGGGCCCCTGGCCCTGGGCTGGGGCCCTATTGCAAAAAATCCTTATATCGAAGGATGGACCCCACACCGAAGTTGTCTCCACCTCAAACTTGTGCTGCCCTGATAGACCCAAGGGAGCCCTACAAACTGACATCAGGAACCTGGTCTGCTGAGTTTTCTTTCCCAGGGAAAATGGCCAAAGTTTGTGCCCAGGGGCCCCTGGCCCTGACTGCAAATAATCCTTATATCGAAGGATGGAGCCCACACCGAAGTGTTCCCCACCTCAAACTTGTGCTGCTCTGATAGACCCAAGGTAGCCCTACAAACTGACATCAGGAACCTGGACTGCTGAGTTTTCTTTCCCAGGGAAAATGGCTAAAGTTTGTGCCCAGGGGCCCCTGGCCCTGACTGCAAAAAATCCTTATATCGAAGGATGGACCCCACACCGAAGTTGTCCCCTTCTCAAACGTGTGGTGCCCTGATAGACCCAAGGGAGCCCTACAAACTGACATCAGGAACCTGGACTGCTGAGTTTTCTTTCCCAGGGAAAATGGCCAAGGGGTGTGCCCAGGGGCCCCTAGCCCTGACTGCAGAGAATCCTTATATCGAAGGATGGACCCCACACCGAAGTTGTCCCCACCTCAAACATGTGCTGCCCTGATAGACCCAAGGGAGCCCTACAAACTGACATCAGCAACCTGGACTGCTGAGTTTTCTTTCCCAGGGAAAATGGAAAAAGGATGTGCCCAGGGGCCCCTGGCCCTGGGCTGGGGCCCTATTGCAAAAAATCCTTATATCGAAGGATGGACCCCACACCGAAGTTGTCTCCACCTCAAACTTGTGCTGCCCTGATAGACCCAAGGGAGCCCTACAAACTGACATCAGGAACCTGGACTGCTGAGTTTTCTTTCCCAGGGAAAATGGCCAAAGGTTGTGCCCAGGGGCCCCTTGCCCGGACTGCAAAAAATCCTTATATCGAAGGATGGACCCCACACCGAAGTTGTCCCCACCTCAAACTTGTGCTGCCCTGACAGACCCAAGGGAGCCCTACAAACTGACATCAGGAACCTGGACTGCTGAGTTTTCTTTCCCAGGGAAAATGGCCAAAGTTTGTGCCCAGGGGCCCCTGGCCCTGACTGCAAAAAATCCTTATATCGAAGGATGGAGCCCACACCGAAGTTGTCCCCACCTCAAACTTGTGCTGCCCTGATAGACCCAAGGGAGCCCTACAAACTGACATCTGGAACCTGGACTGCTGAGTTTTCTTTCCCAGGGAAAATGGAAAAAGGATGTGCCCAGGGGCCCCTGGCCCTGTGCTGCTGTCCCTATTGCAAAAAATCCTTATATCGAAGGATGGACCCCACACCGAAGATGTCCCCACCTCAAACTTGTGCTGCCCTGATACACCCAAGGGAGCCGTACAAACTGACATCAGGAACCTGGACTGCTGAGTTTTCTTTCCCAGGGAAAATGGAAAATGGATGTGCCCAGGGGCCCCTTGCCCTGACTGCAAAAAATCCTTATATCGAAAGATGGACCCCACACAGAAGATGTCCCCACCTCAAACTTGTGCTGCCCTGATAGACCCAAGGGAGCCCTACAAACTGACGTCAGGAACCTGGACTGCTGAGTTTTCTTTCCCAGGGAAAATGGCCAAGGGATGTGCCCAGGGGCCCCTAGCCCTGACTGCAGAGAATCCTTATATCGAAGGATGGTCCACACACGAAAGATGTCCCCACCTCAAACTTGTGCTGCCCTGATAGACCCAAGGGAGCCCTACAAACTGACATCAGGAACCTGGACTGCTGAGTTTTCTTTCCCAGGGAAAATGGAAAAAGGATGTGCCCAGGGGCCCCTGGCCCTGACTGCAAAAAATCCTTATATCGAAGGATGGAGCCCACACCGAATTTATCCCCTTCTCAAACTTGTGCTGCCCTGATAGACCCAAGGGAGCCCTACAAACTGACATCAGGAACCTGGACTGCTGAGTTTTCTTTCCCAGGGAAAATGCAAAAAGGATGTGCCCTGGGGCCCCTGGCCCTGGGATTAGACCTCACTGCAAAAAAAACTTATATCGAAGGATGGACCCCACACCGAAGTTGTCCCCACCTCAAACTTGTGCTGCCCTGATACACCCAAGGGAGCCGTACAAACTGACATCAGGAACCTGGACTGCTGAGTTTTCTTTCCCAGGGAAAATGCAAAAAGGATGTGCCCAGGGGCCCCTTGCCCTGACTGCAAAAAATCCTTATATCGAAAGATGGACCCCACACCGAAGTTGTCCCCACCTCAAACTTGTGCTGCCCTGATAGACCCAAGGGAGCCCTACAAACTGACATCAGGAACCTGGACTGATGAGTTTTCTTTCCCAGGGAAAATGGCCAAAGTTTGTGCCCAGGGGCCCCTGGCCCTGACTGCAAATAATCCTTATATCGAAGGATGGAGCCCACACCGAAGTGTTCCCCACCTCAAACTTGTGCTGCTCTGATAGACCCAAGGGAGCCCTACAAACTGACATCAGGAACCTGGACTGCTGAGTTTTCTTTCCCAGGGAAAATGGCCAAAGTTTGTGCCCAAGGGCCCCTGGCCCTGACTGCAAAAAATCCTTATATCGAAGGATGGACCCCACACCGAAGTTGTCCCCACCTCAAACTTGTGCTGCCCTGATAGACCCAAGGGAGCCCTACAAACTGACATCTGGAACCTGGACTGCTGAGTTTTCTTTCCCAGGCAAAATGGAAAAAGGATGTGCCCAGGGGCCCCTGGCCCTGGGCTGGGGCCCTATTGCAAAAAATCCTTATATCGAAGGATGGACCCCACACCGAAGTTGTCTCCACCTCAAACTTGTGCTGCCCTGATAGACCCAAGGGAGCCCTACAAACTGACATCAGGAACCTGGACTGCTGAGTTTTCTTTCCCAGGGAAAATGGCCAAAGTTTGTGCCCAGGGGCCCCTGGCCCTGACTGCAAAAAATCCTTATATCGAAGGATGAACCCCACACCGAAGTTGTCCCCACCTCAAACTTGTGCTGCCCTGATAGACCCAAGGGAGCCCTACAAACTGACATCAGGAACCTGGACTGCTGAGTTTTCTTTCCCAGGGAAAATGGCCAAGGGATGTGCCCAGGGGCCCCTAGCCCTGACTGCAGAGAATCCTTATATCGAAGGATGGACCCCACACCGAATTTGTCCCCACCTCAAACTTGTGCTGCCCTGATAGACCCAAGGGAGCCCTACAAACTGACATCAGGAACCTGGACTGCTGAGTTTTCTTTCCCAGGGAAAATGGAAAAAGGATGTGCCCAGGGGCCCCTGGCCCTGACTGCAAAAAATCCTTATATCGAAGGATGGAGCCCACACCGAATTTGTCCCCACCTCAAACTTGTGCTGCCCTGATAGACCCAAGGGAGCCCTACAAACTGACATCAGGAACCTGGACTGCTGAGTTGTCTCTCCCAGGGAAAATGCAAAAAGGGTGTGTCCAGGGGCCCCTGGCCCTGGGATTAGACCTCACTGCAAAAAAACCTTATATCGAAGGATGGACCCCACACCGAAGATGTCCCCACCTCAAACTTGTGCTGCCCTGATACACCCAAGGGAGCCGTACAAACTGACATCAGGAACCTGGACTGCTGAGTTTTCTTTCCCAGGGAAAATGGAAAAAGGATGTGCCCAGGGGCCCCTTGACCTGACTGCAAAAAATCCTTATATCGAAAGATGGACCCCACACCGAAGTTGTCCCCACCTCAAACTTGTGCTGCCCTGATAGACCCAAGGGAGCCCTTCAAACTGAAATCAGGAACCTGGACTGCTGAGGTTTCTGTCCCAGGGAAAATGGCCAAAGTTTGTGCCCAGGGGCCCCTGGCCCTGACTGCAAAAAATCCTTATATCGAAGGATGGACCCCACACCGAAGTTGTCCCCACCTCAAACTTGTGCTGCCCTGATAGACCCAAGGGAGCCCTACAAACTGACATCAGGATCCTGGACTGCTGAGTTTTCTTTCCCAGGGAAAATGGAAAAAGGATGTGCCCTGGAGCCCCTGGCCCTGGGATTAGACCTCACTGCAAAAAAACCTTATATCGAAGGATGGACCCCACACCGAAGATGTCCCCACCTCAAAATTGTGCTGCCCTGATACACCCAAGGGAGCCGTACAAACTGACATCAGGAACCTGGACTGCTGAGTTTTCTTTCCCAGGGAAAATGGAAAAAGGATGTGCCCAGGGGCCCCTTGCCCTGACTGCAAAAAATCCTTATATCGAAGGATGGACCCCACACCGAAGTTGTCCCCACCTCAAACATGTGCTGCCCTGATAGACCCAAGGGAGCCCTACAAACTGACATCAGGAACCTGGACTGCTGAGTTTTCTTTCCCAGGGAAAATGGCCAAAGTTTGTGCCCAGGGGACCCTGGCCCTGACTGCAAAAAATCCTTATATCGAAGGATGGACCCCACACCGAAGTTGTCCCCTTCTCAAACTTGTGCTGCTCTGATAGACCCAAGGGAGCCCTACAAACTGACATCAGGAACCTGGACTGCTGAGTTTTCTTTCCCAGGGAAAATGGAAAAAGGTTGTGCCCAAGGGCCCCTGGCCCTGGGCTGGAAACTCACTCCAAAAAATCCTTATATCGAAGGATGGACCCCACACTGTAGTTGTCCCCACCTAAAACTTGTGCTGCCCTGATAGACCTAAGGGAGCCCTACAAACTGACATCAGGAACCTGGACTGCTGAGTTTTCTTTCCCAGGGAAAATGGCCAAGGGGTGTGCCCAGGGGCCCCTAGCCCTGACTGCAGAGAATCCTTATATCGAAGGATGGACCCCACACTGAAGTTGTCTCCACCTCAAACATGTGCTGCCCTGATACACCCAAGGGAGCCCTACAAACTGACATCAGGAACCTGGACTGCTGAGTTTTCTTTCCCAGGGAAAATGGAAAAAGGATGTGCCCAGGGGCCCCTGGCCCTGACTGCAAAAAATCCTTATATCGAAAGATGGACCCCACACCGAAGTAGTCCCCACCTCAAACTTGTGCTGCCCTGATAGACCCAAGGGAGCCCTACAAACTGACATCAGGAACCTGGACTGGTGAGTTTTCTTTCCCAGGGAAAATGGAAAAAGGATGTGCCCAGGGGCCCCTGGCCCTGGGCTGGGGCCCTATTGCAAAAAATCCTTATATCGAAGGATGGACCCCACACCGAAGTTGTCTCCACCTCAAACTTGTGCTGCCCTGATAGACCCAAGGGAGCCCTACAAACTGACATCAGGAACCTGGACTGCTGAGTTTTCTTTCCCAGGGAAAATGGCCAAAGGTTGTGCCCAGGGGCCCCTTGCCCTGACTGCAAAAAATCCTTATATCGAAGGATGGACCCCACACCGAAGTTGTCCCCACCTCAAACTTGTGCTGCCCTGATAGACCCAAGGGAGCCCTACAAACTGACATCAGGAACCTGGACTGCTGAGTTTTCTTTCCCAGGGAAAATGGCCAAAGTTTGTGCCCAGGGGCCCCTGGCCCTGACTGCAAAAAATCCTTATATCGAAGGATGGAGCCCACACCGAAGTGTTCCCCACCTCAAACTTGTGCTGCTCTGATAGACCCAAGGGAGCCCTACAAACTGACATCAGGAACCTGGACTGCTGAGTTTTCTTTCCCAGGGAAAATGGCCAAAGTTTGTGCCCAGGGGCCCCTGGCCCTGACTGCAAAAAATCCTTATATCGAAGGATGGAGCCCACACCGAAGTTGTCCCCACCTCAAACTTGTGCTGCCCTGATAGACCCAAGGGAGCCCTACAAACTGACATCTGGAACCTGGACTGCTGAGTTTTCTTTCCCAGGGAAAATGGAAAAAGGATGTGCCCAGGGGCCCCTGGCCCTGGGCTGCTGTCCCTATTGCAAAAAATCCTTATATCGAAGGATGGACCCCACACCGAAGATGTCCCCACCTCAAACTTGTGCTGCCCTGATAGACCCAAGGGAGCCCTACAAATTGACATCAGGAACCTGGACAGCTGAGTTTTCTTTCCCAGGGAAAATGCAAAAAGGATGTGCCCTGGGGCCCCTGGCCCTGGGATTAGACCTCACTGCAAAAAATCCTTATATCGAAGGATGGACCCCACACCGAAGATGTCCCCACCTCAAACTTGTGCTGCCCTGATACACCCAAGGGAGCCGTACAAACTGACATCAGGAACCTGGACTGCTGAGTTTTCTTTCCCAGGGAAAATGGAAAATGGATGTGCCCAGGGGCCCCTTGCCCTGACTGCAAAAAATCCTTATATCGAAAGATGGACCCCACACCGAAGTTCTCCCCACCTCAAACATGTGCTGCCCTGATACACCCAAGGGAGCCCTACAAACTGACATCAGGAACCTGGACTGCTGAGTTTTCTTTCCAGGGAAAATGGCCAAAGATTGTGCCCAGGGGCTCCTGGCCCTGACTGCAAATAATCCTTATATCGAAGGATGGAGCCGACACCGAAGTGTTCCCCACCTCAAACTTGTGCTGCTCTGATAGACCCAAGGGAGCCCTACAAACTGACATCAGGAACCTGGACTGCTGAGTTTTCTTTCCCAGGGAAAATGGAAAAAGGTTGTGCCCAAGGGCCCCTGGCCCTGGGCTGGAGACTCACTCCAAAAAATCCTTATATCGAAGGATGGACCCCACACTGTAGTTGTCCCCCTCTAAAACTTGTGCTGCCCTGATAGACCTAAGGGAGCCCTACAAACTGACATCAGGAACCTGGACTGCTGAGTTTTCTTTCCCAGGGAAAATGGACAAGGGGTGTGCCCAGGGGCCCCTAGCCCTGACTGCAGAGAATCCTTATATCGAAGGATGGACCCCACACTGAAGTTGTCCCCACCTCAAACTTGTGCTGCCCTGATACACCCAAGGGAGCCCTACAAACTGACATCAGGAACCTGGACTGCTGAGTTTTCTTTCCCAGGGAAAATGGAAAAAGGATGTGCCCAGGGGCCCCTGGCCCTGACTGGAAAAAATCCTTATATCGAAGGATGGACCCCAGACCGAAGTTGTCCCCACCTCAAACTTGTGCTGCCCTGATAGACCCAAGGGAGCCCTACAAACTGACATCAGGAACCTGGACTGGTGAGTTTTCTTTCCCAGGGAAAATGGAAAAAGGATGTGCCCAGGGGCCCCTGGCCCTGGGCTGGGGCCCTATTGCAAAAAATCCTTATATCGAAGGATGGACCCCACACCGAAGTTGTCTCCACCTCAAACTTGTGCTGCCCTGATAGACCCAAGGGAGCCCTACAAACTGACATCAGGAACCTGGTCTGCTGAGTTTTCTTTCCCAGGGAAAATGGCCAAAGTTTGTGCCCAGGGGCCCCTGGCCCTGACTGCAAATAATCCTTATATCGAAGGATGGAGCCCACACCGAAGTGTTCCCCACCTCAAACTTGTGCTGCTCTGATAGACCCAAGGGAGCCCTACAAACTGACATCAGGAACCTGGACTGCTGAGTTTTCTTTCCCAGGGAAAATGGCTAAAGTTTGTGCCCAGGGGCCCCTGGCCCTGACTGCAAAAAATCCTTATATCGAAGGATGGACCCCACACCGAAGTTGTCCCCTTCTCAAACGTGTGGTGCCCTGATAGACCCAAGGGAGCCCTACAAACTGACATCAGGAACCTGGACTGCTGAGTTTTCTTTCCCAGGGAAAATGGCCAAGGGGTGTGCCCAGGGGCCCCTAGCCCTGACTGCAGAGAATCCTTATATCGAAGGATGGACCCCACACCGAAGTTGTCCCCACCTCAAACATGTGCTGCCCTGATAGACCCAAGGGAGCCCTACAAACTGACATCAGCAACCTGGACTGCTGAGTTTTCTTTCCCAGGGAAAATGGAAAAAGGATGTGCCCAGGGGCCCCTGGCCCTGGGCTGGGGCCCTATTGCAAAAAATCCTTATATCGAAGGATGGACCCCACACCGAAGTTGTCTCCACCTCAAACTTGTGCTGCCCTGATAGACCCAAGGGAGCCCTACAAACTGACATCAGGAACCTGGACTGCTGAGTTTTCTTTCCCAGGGAAAATGGCCAAAGGTTGTGCCCAGGGGCCCCTTGCCCGGACTGCAAAAAATCCTTATATCGAAGGATGGACCCCACACCGAAGTTGTCCCCACCTCAAACTTGTGCTGCCCTGACAGACCCAAGGGAGCCCTACAAACTGACATCAGGAACCTGGACTGCTGAGTTTTCTTTCCCAGGGAAAATGGCCAAAGTTTGTGCCCAGGGGCCCCTGGCCCTGACTGCAAAAAATCCTTATATCGAAGGATGGAGCCCACACCGAAGTTGTCCCCACCTCAAACTTGTGCTGCCCTGACAGACCCAAGGGAGCCCTACAAACTGACATCAGGAACCTGGACTGCTGAGTTTTCTTTCCCAGGGAAAATGGCCAAAGTTTGTGCCCAGGGGCCCCTGGCCCTGACTGCAAAAAATCCTTATATCGAAGGATGGAGCCCACACCGAAGTTGTCCCCACCTCAAACTTGTGCTGCCCTGATAGACCCAAGGGAGCCCTACAAACTGACATCTGGAACCTGGACTGCTGAGTTTTCTTTCCCAGGGAAAATGGAAAAAGGATGTGCCCAGGGGCCCCTGGCCCTGGGCTGCTGTCCCTATTGCAAAAAATCCTTATATCGAAGGATGGACCCCACACCGAAGATGTCCCCACCTCAAACTTGTGCTGCCCTGATAGACCCAAGGGAGCCCTACAAACTGACATCAGGAACCTGGACTGCTGAGTTTTCTTTCCCAGGGAAAATGGAAAAAGGTTGTGCCCAGGGGCCCCTGGCCCTGACTGCAAAAAATCCTTATATCGAAGGATGGACCCCACACCGAAGTTGTCCCCTTCTCAAACTTGTGCTGCCCTGATAGACCCAAGGGAGCCCTACAAATTGACATCAGGAACCTGGACAGCTGAGTTTTCTTTCCCAGGGAAAATGCAAAAAGGATGTGCCCTGGGGCCCCTGGCCCTGGGATTAGACCTCACTGCAAAAAATCCTTATATCGAAGGATGGACCCCACACCGAAGATGTCCCCACCTCAAACTTGTGCTGCCCTGATACACCCAAGGGAGCCGTACAAACTGACATCAGGAACCTGGACTGCTGAGTTTTCTTTCCCAGGGAAAATGGAAAATGGATGTGCCCAGGGGCCCCTTGCCCTGACTGCAAAAAATCCTAATATATAAAGATGGACCCCACACCGAAGTTCTCCCCACCTCAAACATGTGCTGCCCTGATACACCCAAGGGAGCCCTACAAACTGACATCAGGAACCTGGACTGCTGAGTTTTCTTTCCAGGGAAAATGGCCAAAGATTGTGCCCAGGGGCTCCTGGCCCTGACTGCAAATAATCCTTATATCGAAGGATGGAGCCGACACCGAAGTGTTCCCCACCTCAAACTTGTGCTGCTCTGATAGACCCAAGGGAGCCCTACAAACTGACATCAGGAACCTGGACTGCTGAGTTTTCTTTCCCAGGGAAAATGGAAAAAGGTTGTGCCCAAGGGCCCCTGGCCCTGGGCTGGAGACTCACTCCAAAAAATCCTTATATCGAAGGATGGACCCCACACTGTAGTTGTCCCCACCTAAAACTTGTGCTGCCCTGATAGACCTAAGGGAGCCCTACAAACTGACATCAGGAACCTGGACTGCTGAGTTTTCTTTCCCAGGGAAAATGGACAAGGGGTGTGCCCAGGGGCCCCTAGCCCTGACTGCAGAGAATCCTTATATCGAAGGATGGACCCCACACTGAAGTTGTCCCCACCTCAAACATGTGCTGCCCTGATACACCCAAGGGAGCCCTACAAACTGACATCAGGAACCTGGACTGCTGAGTTTTCTTTCCCAGGGAAAATGGAAAAAGGATGTGCCCAGGGGCCCCTGGCCCTGACTGGAAAAAATCCTTATATCGAAGGATGGACCCCAGACCGAAGTTGTCCCCACCTCAAACTTGTGCTGCCCTGATAGACCCAAGGGAGCCCTACAAACTGACATCAGGAACCTGGACTGGTGAGTTTTCTTTCCCAGGGAAAATGGAAAAAGGATGTGCCCAGGGGCCCCTGGCCCTGGGCTGGGGCCCTATTGCAAAAAATCCTTATATCGAAGGATGGACCCCACACCGAAGTTGTCTCCACCTCAAACTTGTGCTGCCCTGATAGACCCAAGGGAGCCCTACAAACTGACATCAGGAACCTGGTCTGCTGAGTTTTCTTTCCCAGGGAAAATGGCCAAAGTTTGTGCCCAGGGGCCCCTGGCCCTGACTGCAAATAATCCTTATATCGAAGGATGGAGCCCACACCGAAGTGTTCCCCACCTCAAACTTGTGCTGCTCTGATAGACCCAAGGTAGCCCTACAAACTGACATCAGGAACCTGGACTGCTGAGTTTTCTTTCCCAGGGAAAATGGCTAAAGTTTGTGCCCAGGGGCCCCTGGCCCTGACTGCAAAAAATCCTTATATCGAAGGATGGACCCCACACCGAAGTTGTCCCCTTCTCAAACGTGTGGTGCCCTGATAGACCCAAGGGAGCCCTACAAACTGACATCAGGAACCTGGACTGCTGAGTTTTCTTTCCCAGGGAAAATGGCCAAGGGGTGTGCCCAGGGGCCCCTAGCCCTGACTGCAGAGAATCCTTATATCGAAGGATGGACCCCACACCGAAGTTGTCCCCACCTCAAACATGTGCTGCCCTGATAGACCCAAGGGAGCCCTACAAACTGACATCAGCAACCTGGACTGCTGAGTTTTCTTTCCCAGGGAAAATGGAAAAAGGATGTGCCCAGGGGCCCCTGGCCCTGGGCTGGGGCCCTATTGCAAAAAATCCTTATATCGAAGGATGGACCCCACACCGAAGTTGTCTCCACCTCAAACTTGTGCTGCCCTGATAGACCCAAGGGAGCCCTACAAACTGACATCAGGAACCTGGACTGCTGAGTTTTCTTTCCCAGGGAAAATGGCCAAAGGTTGTGCCCAGGGGCCCCTTGCCCGGACTGCAAAAAATCCTTATATCGAAGGATGGACCCCACACCGAAGTTGTCCCCACCTCAAACTTGTGCTGCCCTGACAGACCCAAGGGAGCCCTACAAACTGACATCAGGAACCTGGACTGCTGAGTTTTCTTTCCCAGGGAAAATGGCCAAAGTTTGTGCCCAGGGGCCCCTGGCCCTGACTGCAAAAAATCCTTATATCGAAGGATGGAGCCCACACCGAAGTTGTCCCCACCTCAAACTTGTGCTGCCCTGACAGACCCAAGGGAGCCCTACAAACTGACATCAGGAACCTGGACTGCTGAGTTTTCTTTCCCAGGGAAAATGGCCAAAGTTTGTGCCCAGGGGCCCCTGGCCCTGACTGCAAAAAATCCTTATATCGAAGGATGGAGCCCACACCGAAGTTGTCCCCACCTCAAACTTGTGCTGCCCTGATAGACCCAAGGGAGCCCTACAAACTGACATCTGGAACCTGGACTGCTGAGTTTTCTTTCCCAGGGAAAATGGAAAAAGGATGTGCCCAGGGGCCCCTGGCCCTGGGCTGCTGTCCCTATTGCAAAAAATCCTTATATCGAAGGATGGACCCCACACCGAAGATGTCCCCACCTCAAACTTGTGCTGCCCTGATAGACCCAAGGGAGCCCTACAAACTGACATCAGGAACCTGGACTGCTGAGTTTTCTTTCCCAGGGAAAATGGAAAAAGGTTGTGCCCAGGGGCCCCTGGCCCTGACTGCAAAAAATCCTTATATCGAAGGATGGACCCCACACCGAAGTTGTCCCCTTCTCAAACTTGTGCTGCCCTGATAGACCCAAGGGAGCCCTACAAATTGACATCAGGAACCTGGACAGCTGAGTTTTCTTTCCCAGGGAAAATGCAAAAAGGATGTGCCCTGGGGCCCCTGGCCCTGGGATTAGCCCTCACTGCAAAAAATCCTTATATCGAAGGATGGACCCCACACCGAAGATGTCCCCACCTCAAACTTGTGCTGCCCTGATACACCCAAGGGAGCCGTACAAACTGACATCAGGAACCTGGACTGCTGAGTTTTCTTTCCCAGGGAAAATGGAAAATGGATGTGCCCAGGGGCCCCTTGCCCTGACTGCAAAAAATCCTTATATCGAAAGATGGACCCCACACCGAAGTTCTCCCCACCTCAAACATGTGCTGCCCTGATACACCCAAGGGAGCCCTACAAACTGACATCAGGAACCTGGACTGCTGAGTTTTCTTTCCAGGGAAAATGGCCTAAGATTGTGCCCAGGGGCTCCTGGCAATGACTGCAAATAATCCTTATATCGAAGGATGGAGCCGACACCGAAGTGTTCCCCACCTCAAACTTGTGCTGCTCTGATAGACCCAAGGGAGCCCTACAAACTGACATCAGGAACCTGGACTGCTGAGTTTTCTTTCCCAGGGAAAATGGAAAAAGGTTGTGCCCAAGGGCCCCTGGCCCTGGGCTGGAGACTCACTCCAAAAAATCCTTATATCGAAGGATGGACCCCACACTGTAGTTGTCCCCACCTAAAACTTGTGCTGCCCTGATAGACCTAAGGGAGCCCTACAAACTGACATCAGGAACCTGGACTGCTGAGTTTTCTTTCCCAGGGAAAATGGACAAGGGGTGTGCCCAGGGGCCCCTAGCCCTGACTGCAGAGAATCCTTATATCGAAGGATGGACCCCACACTGAAGTTGTCCCCACCTCAAACATGTGCTGCCCTGATACACCCAAGGGAGCCCTACAAACTGACATCAGGAACCTGGACTGCTGAGTTTTCTTTCCCAGGGAAAATGGAAAAAGGATGTGCCCAGGGGCCCCTGGCCCTGACTGGAAAAAATCCTTATATCGAAGGATGGACCCCAGACCGAAGTTGTCCCCACCTCAAACTTGTGCTGCCCTGATAGACCCAAGGGAGCCCTACAAACTGACATCAGGAACCTGGACTGGTGAGTTTTCTTTCCCAGGGAAAATGGAAAAAGATGTGCCCAGGGGCCCCTGGCCCTGGGCTGGGGCCCTATTGCAAAAAATCCTTATATCGAAGGATGGACCCCACACCGAAGTTGTCTCCACCTCAAACTTGTGCTGCCCTGATAGACCCAAGGGAGCCCTACAAACTGACATCAGGAACCTGGTCTGCTGAGTTTTCTTTCCCAGGGAAAATGGCCAAAGTTTGTGCCCAGGGGCCCCTGGCCCTGACTGCAAATAATCCTTATATCGAAGGATGGAGCCCACACCGAAGTGTTCCCCACCTCAAACTTGTGCTGCTCTGATAGACCCAAGGTAGCCCTACAAACTGACATCAGGAACCTGGACTGCTGAGTTTTCTTTCCCAGGGAAAATGGCTAAAGTTTGTGCCCAGGGGCCCCTGGCCCTGACTGCAAAAAATCCTTATATCGAAGGATGGACCCCACACCGAAGTTGTCCCCTTCTCAAACGTGTGGTGCCCTGATAGACCCAAGGGAGCCCTACAAACTGACATCAGGAACCTGGACTGCTGAGTTTTCTTTCCCAGGGAAAATGGCCAAGGGGTGTGCCCAGGGGCCCCTAGCCCTGACTGCAGAGAATCCTTATATCGAAGGATGGACCCCACACCGAAGTTGTCCCCACCTCAAACATGTGCTGCCCTGATAGACCCAAGGGAGCCCTACAAACTGACATCAGCAACCTGGACTGCTGAGTTTTCTTTCCCAGGGAAAATGGAAAAAGGATGTGCCCAGGGGCCCCTGGCCCTGGGCTGGGGCCCTATTGCAAAAAATCCTTATATCGAAGGATGGACCCCACACCGAAGTTGTCTCCACCTCAAACTTGTGCTGCCCTGATAGACCCAAGGGAGCCCTACAAACTGACATCAGGAACCTGGACTGCTGAGTTTTCTTTCCCAGGGAAAATGGCCAAAGGTTGTGCCCAGGGGCCCCTTGCCCGGACTGCAAAAAATCCTTATATCGAAGGATGGACCCCACACCGAAGTTGTCCCCACCTCAAACTTGTGCTGCCCTGACAGACCCAAGGGAGCCCTACAAACTGACATCAGGAACCTGGACTGCTGAGTTTTCTTTCCCAGGGAAAATGGCCAAAGTTTGTGCCCAGGGGCCCCTGGCCCTGACTGCAAAAAATCCTTATATCGAAGGATGGAGCCCACACCGAAGTTGTCCCCACCTCAAACTTGTGCTGCCCTGATAGACCCAAGGGAGCCCTACAAACTGACATCTGGAACCTGGACTGCTGAGTTTTCTTTCCCAGGGAAAATGGAAAAAGGATGTGCCCAGGGGCCCCTGGCCCTGTGCTGCTGTCCCTATTGCAAAAAATCCTTATATCGAAGGATGGACCCCACACCGAAGATGTCCCCACCTCAAACTTGTGCTGCCCTGATAGACCCAAGGGAGCCCTACAAACTGACATCAGGAACCTGGACTGCTGAGTTTTCTTTCCCAGGGAAAATGGAAAAAGGTTGTGCCCAGGGGCCCCTGGCCCTGACTGCAAAAAATCCTTATATCGAAGGATGGACCCCACACCGAAGTTGTCCCCTTCTCAAACTTGTGCTGCCCTGATAGACCCAAGGGAGCCCTACAAATTGACATCAGGAACCTGGACAGCTGAGTTTTCTTTCCCAGGGAAAATGCAAAAAGGATGTGCCCTGGGGCCCCTGGCCCTGGGATTAGACCTCACTGCAAAAAATCCTTATATCGAAGGATGGACCCCACACCGAAGATGTCCCCACCTCAAACTTGTGCTGCCCTGATACACCCAAGGGAGCCGTACAAACTGACATCAGGAACCTGGACTGCTGAGTTTTCTTTCCCAGGGAAAATGGAAAATGGATGTGCCCAGGGGCCCCTTGCCCTGACTGCAAAAAATCCTTATATCGAAAGATGGACCCCACACCGAAGTTCTCCCCACCTCAAACATGTGCTGCCCTGATACACCCAAGGGAGCCCTACAAACTGACATCAGGAACCTGGACTGCTGAGTTTTCTTTCCAGGGAAAATGGCCAAAGATTGTGCCCAGGGGCTCCTGGCCCTGACTGCAAATAATCCTTATATCGAAGGATGGAGCCGACACCGAAGTGTTCCCCACCTCAAACTTGTGCTGCTCTTATAGACCCAAGGAAGCCCTACAAACTGACATCAGGAACCTGGACTGCTGAGTTTTCTTTCCCAGGGAAAATGGAAAAAGGTTGTGCCCAAGGGCCCCTGGCCCTGGGCTGGAGACTCACTCCAAAAAATCCATATATCGAAGGATGGACCCCACACTGTAGTTGTCCCCACCTAAAACTTGTGCTGCCCTGATAGACCTAAGGGAGCCCTACAAACTGACATCAGGAACCTGGACTGCTGAGTTTTCTTTCCCAGGGAAAATGGACAAGGGGTGTGCCCAGGGGCCCCTAGCCCTGACTGCAGAGAATCCTTATATCGAAGGATGGACCCCACACTGAAGTTGTCCCCACCTCAAACATGTGCTGCCCTGATACACCCAAGGGAGCCCTACAAACTGACATCAGGAACCTGGACTGCTGAGTTTTCTTTCCCAGGGAAAATGGAAAAAGGATGTGCCCAGGGGCCCCTGGCCCTGACTGGAAAAAATCCTTATATCGAAGGATGGACCCCAGACCGAAGTTGTCCCCACCTCAAACTTGTGCTGCCCTGATAGACCCAAGGGAGCCCTACAAACTGACATCAGGAACCTGGACTGGTGAGTTTTCTTTCCCAGGGAAAATGGAAAAAGGATGTGCCCAGGGGCCCCTGGCCCTGGGCTGGGGCCCTATTGCAAAAAATCCTTATATCGAAGGATGGACCCCACACCGAAGTTGTCTCCACCTCAAACTTGTGCTGCCCTGATAGACCCAAGGGAGCCCTACAAACTGACATCAGGAACCTGGACTCCTGAGTTTTCTTTCCCAGGGAAAATGGCCAAAGTTTGTGCCCAGGGGCCCCTGGCCCTGACTGCAAAAAATCCTTATATCGAAGCATGGAGCCCACACCGAAGTGTTCCCCACCTCAAACTTGTGCTGCTCTGATAGACCCAAGGGAGCCCTACAAACTGACATCAGGAACCTGGACTGCTGAGTTTTCTTTCCCAGGGAAAATGGAAAAAGGTTGTGCCCAAGGGCCCCTGGCCCTCGGCTGGAGACTCACTGGAAAAAATCCTTATATCGAAGGATGGACCCCACACAGAAGATGTCCCCACCTCAAACTTGTGCTGCCCTGATAGACCCAAGGGAGCCCTACAAACTGACGTCAGGAACCTGGACTGCTGAGTTTTCTTTCCCAGGGAAAATGGCCAAGGGATGTGCCCAGGGGCCCCTAGCCCTGACTGCAGAGAATCCTTATATCGAAGGATGGTCCACACACGAAAGATGTCCCCACCTCAAACTTGTGCTGCCCTGATAGACCCAAGGGAGCCCTACAAACTGACATCAGGAACCTGGACTGCTGAGTTTTCTTTCCCAGGGAAAATGGAAAAAGGATGTGCCCAGGGGCCCCTGGCCCTGACTGCAAAAAATCCTTATATCGAAGGATGGAGCCCACACCGAATTTATCCCCTTCTCAAACTTGTGCTGCCCTGATAGACCCAAGGGAGCCCTACAAACTGACATCAGGAACCTGGACTGCTGAGTTTTCTTTCCCAGGGAAAATGCAAAAAGGATGTGCCCTGGGGCCCCTGGCCCTGGGATTAGACCTCACTGCAAAAAAAACTTATATCGAAGGATGGACCCCACACCGAAGTTGTCCCCACCTCAAACTTGTGCTGCCCTGATACACCCAAGGGAGCCGTACAAACTGACATCAGGAACCTGGACTGCTGAGTTTTCTTTCCCAGGGAAAATGCAAAAAGGATGTGCCCAGGGGCCCCTTGCCCTGACTGCAAAAAATCCTTATATCGAAAGATGGACCCCACACCGAAGTTGTCCCCACCTCAAACTTGTGCTGCCCTGATAGACCCAAGGGAGCCCTACAAACTGACATCAGGAACCTGGACTGATGAGTTTTCTTTCCCAGGGAAAATGGCCAAAGTTTGTGCCCAGGGGCCCCTGGCCCTGACTGCAAATAATCCTTATATCGAAGGATGGAGCCCACACCGAAGTGTTCCCCACCTCAAACTTGTGCTGCTCTGATAGACCCAAGGGAGCCCTACAAACTGACATCAGGAACCTGGACTGCTGAGTTTTCTTTCCCAGGGAAAATGGCCAAAGTTTGTGCCCAAGGGCCCCTGGCCCTGACTGCAAAAAATCCTTATATCGAAGGATGGACCCCACACCGAAGTTGTCCCCACCTCAAACTTGTGCTGCCCTGATAGACCCAAGGGAGCCCTACAAACTGACATCTGGAACCTGGACTGCTGAGTTTTCTTTCCCAGGCAAAATGGAAAAAGGATGTGCCCAGGGGCCCCTGGCCCTGGGCTGGGGCCCTATTGCAAAAAATCCTTATATCGAAGGATGGACCCCACACCGAAGTTGTCTCCACCTCAAACCTGTGCTGCCCTGATAGACCCAAGGGAGCCCTACAAACTGACATCAGGAACCTGGACTGCTGAGTTTTCTTTCCCAGGGAAAATGGCCAAAGTTTGTGCCCAGGGGCCCCTGGCCCTGACTGCAAAAAATCCTTATATCGAAGGATGAACCCCACACCGAAGTTGTCCCCACCTCAAACTTGTGCTGCCCTGATAGACCCAAGGGAGCCCTACAAACTGACATCAGGAACCTGGACTGCTGAGTTTTCTTTCCCAGGGAAAATGGCCAAGGGATGTGCCCAGGGGCCCCTAGCCCTGACTGCAGAGAATCCTTATATCGAAGGATGGACCCCACACCGAATTTGTCCCCACCTCAAACTTGTGCTGCCCTGATAGACCCAAGGGAGCCCTACAAACTGACATCAGGAACCTGGACTGCTGAGTTTTCTTTCCCAGGGAAAATGGAAAAAGGATGTGCCCAGGGGCCCATGGCCCTGACTGCAAAAAATCCTTATATCGAAGGATGGAGCCCACACCGAATTTGTCCCCACCTCAAACTTGTGCTGCCCTGATAGACCCAAGGGAGCCCTACAAACTGACATCAGGAACCTGGACTGCTGAGTTGTCTCTCCCAGGGAAAATGCAAAAAGGGTGTGTCCAGGGGCCCCTGGCCCTGGGATTAGACCTCACTGCAAAAAAACCTTATATCGAAGGATGGACCCCACACCGAAGATGTCCCCACCTCAAACTTGTGCTGCCCTGATACACCCAAGGGAGCCGTACAAACTGACATCAGGAACCTGGACTGCTGAGTTTTCTTTCCCAGGGAAAATGGAAAAAGGATGTGCCCAGGGGCCCCTTGACCTGACTGCAAAAAATCCTTATATCGAAAGATGGACCCCACACCGAAGTTGTCCCCACCTCAAACTTGTGCTGCCCTGATAGACCCAAGGGAGCCCTTCAAACTGAAATCAGGAACCTGGACTGCTGAGGTTTCTGTCCCAGGGAAAATGGCCAAAGTTTGTGCCCAGGGGCCCCTGGCCCTGACTGCAAAAAATCCTTATATCGAAGGATGGACCCCACACCGAAGTTGTCCCCACCTCAAACTTGTGCTGCCCTGATAGACCCAAGGGAGCCCTACAAACTGACATCAGGATCCTGGACTGCTGAGTTTTCTTTCCCAGGGAAAATGCAAAAAGGATGTGCCCTGGAGCCCCTGGCCCTGGGATTAGACCTCACTGCAAAAAAACCTTATATCGAAGGATGGACCCCACACCGAAGATGTCCCCACCTCAAAATTGTGCTGCCCTGATACACCCAAGGGAGCCGTACAAACTGACATCAGGAACCTGGACTGCTGAGTTTTCTTTCCCAGGGAAAATGGAAAAAGGATGTGCCCAGGGGCCCCTTGCCCTGACTGCAAAAAATCCTTATATCGAAGGATGGACCCCACACCGAAGTTGTCCCCACCTCAAACATGTGCTGCCCTGATAGACCCAAGGGAGCCCTACAAACTGACATCAGGAACCTGGACTGCTGAGTTTTCTTTCCCAGGGAAAATGGCCAAAGTTTGTGCCCAGGGGACCCTGGCCCTGACTGCAAAAAATCCTTATATCGAAGGATGGACCCCACACCGAAGTTGTCCCCTTCTCAAACTTGTGCTGCTCTGATAGACCCAAGGGAGCCCTACAAACTGACATCAGGAACCTGGACTGCTGAGTTTTCTTTCCCAGGGAAAATGGAAAAAGGTTGTGCCCAAGGGCCCCTGGCCCTGGGCTGGAAACTCACTCCAAAAAATCCTTATATCGAAGGATGGACCCCACACTGTAGTTGTCCCCACCTAAAACTTGTGCTGCCCTGATAGACCTAAGGGAGCCCTACAAACTGACATCAGGAACCTGGACTGCTGAGTTTTCTTTCCCAGGGAAAATGGCCAAGGGGTGTGCCCAGGGGCCCCTAGCCCTGACTGCAGAGAATCCTTATATCGAAGGATGGACCCCACACTGAAGTTGTCTCCACCTCAAACATGTGCTGCCCTGATACACCCAAGGGAGCCCTACAAACTGACATCTGGAACCTGGACTGCTGAGTTTTCTTTCCCAGGGAAAATGGAAAAAGGATGTGCCCAGGGGCCCCTGGCCCTGACTGCAAAAAATCCTTATATCGAAAGATGGACCCCACACCGAAGTAGTCCCCACCTCAAACTTGTGCTGCCCTGATAGACCCAAGGGAGCCCTACAAACTGACATCAGGAACCTGGACTGGTGAGTTTTCTTTCCCAGGGAAAATGGAAAAAGGATGTGCCCAGGGGCCCCTGGCCCTGGGCTGGGGCCCTATTGCAAAAAATCCTTATATCGAAGGATGGACCCCACACCGAAGTTGTCTCCACCTCAAACTTGTGCTGCCCTGATAGACCCAAGGGAGCCCTACAAACTGACATCAGGAACCTGGACTGCTGAGTTTTCTTTCCCAGGGAAAATGGCCAAAGGTTGTGCCCAGGGGCCCCTTGCCCTGACTGCAAAAAATCCTTATATCGAAGGATGGACCCCACACCGAAGTTGTCCCCACCTCAAACTTGTGCTGCCCTGATAGACCCAAGGGAGCCCTACAAACTGACATCAGGAACCTGGACTGCTGAGTTTTCTTTCCCAGGGAAAATGGCCAAAGTTTGTGCCCAGGGGCCCCTGGCCCTGACTGCAAAAAATCCTTATATCGAAGGATGGAGCCCACACCGAAGTGTTCCCCACCTCAAACTTGTGCTGCTCTGATAGACCCAAGGGAGCCCTACAAACTGACATCAGGAACCTGGACTGCTGAGTTTTCTTTCCCAGGGAAAATGGAAAAAGGTTGTGCCCAAGGGCCCCTGGCCCTGGGCTGGAGACGCACTGGAAAAAATCCTTATATCGAAGGATGGACCCCACACCGAAGTGTTCCCCACCTCAAACTTGTGCTGCTCTGATAGACCCAAGGGAGCCCTACAAACTGACATCAGGAACCTGGACTGCTGAGTTTTCTTTCCCAGGGAAAATGGCCAAAGTTTGTGCCCAAGGGCCCCTGGCCCTGACTGCAAAAAATCCTTATATCGAAGGATGGACCCCACACCGAAGTTGTCCCCACCTCAAACTTGTGCTGCCCTGATAGACCCAAGGGAGCCCTACAAACTGACATCTGGAACCTGGACTGCTGAGTTTTCTTTCCCAGGCAAAATGGAAAAAGGATGTGCCCAGGGGCCCCTGGCCCTGGGCTGGGGCCCTATTGCAAAAAATCCTTATATCGAAGGATGGAGCCCACACCGAATTTGTCCCCACCTCAAACTTGTGCTGCCCTGATAGACCCAAGGGAGCCCTACAAACTGACATCAGGAACCTGGACTGCTGAGTTGTCTTTCCCAGGGAAAATGCAAAAAGGGTGTGTCCAGGGGCCCCTGGCCCTGGGATTAGACCTCACTGCAAAAAAACCTTATATCGAAGGATGGACCCCACACCGAAGATGTCCCCACCTCAAACTTGTGCTGCCCTGATACACCCAAGGGAGCCGTACAAACTGACATCAGGAACCTGGACTGCTGAGTTTTCTTTCCCAGGGAAAATGGAAAAAGGATGTGCCCAGGGGCCCCTTGACCTGACTGCAAAAAATCCTTATATCGAAAGATGGACCCCACACCGAAGTTGTCCCCACCTCAAACTTGTGCTGCCCTGATAGACCCAAGGGAGCCCTTCAAACTGAAATCAGGAACCTGGACTGCTGAGGTTTCTGTCCCAGGGAAAATGGCCAAAGTTTGTGCCCAGGGGCCCCTGGCCCTGACTGCAAAAAATCCTTATATCGAAGGATGGACCCCACACTGTAGTTGTCCCCACCTCAAACTTGTGCTGCCCTGATAGACCCAAGGGAGCCCTACAAACTGACATCTGGAACCTGGACTGCTGAGTTTTCTTTCCCAGGGAAAATGGAAAAAGGATGTGCCCAGGGGCCCCTGGCCCTGGGCTGCTGGCCCTATTGCAAAAAATCCTTATATCGAAGGATGGACCCCACACCGAAGTTGTCCCCACCTCAAACTTGTGCTGCCCTGATAGACCCAAGGGAGCCCTACAAACTGACATCAGGAACCTGGACTGCTGAGTTTTCTTTCCCAGGGAAAATGGAAAAAGGTTGTACCCAGGGGCCCCTTGCCCTGACTGCAAAAAATCCTTATATCGAACGATGGACCCCACACCGAAGTTGTCCCCTTCTCAAACTTGTGCTGCCCTGATAGACCCAAGGGAGCCCTACAAATTGACATCAGGAACCTGGACAGCTGAGTTTTCTTTCCCAGGGAAAATGCAAAAAGGATGTGCCCTGGGGCCCCTGGCCCTGGGATTAGACCTCACTGCAAAAAAACCTTATATCGAAGGATGGACCCCACACCGAAGATGTCCCCACCTCAAACTTGTGCTGCCCTGATACACCCAAGGGAGCCGTACAAACTGACATCAGGAACCTGGACTGCTGAGTTTTCTTTCCCAGGGAAAATGGAAAATGGATGTGCCCAGGGGCCCCCTGCCCTGACTGCAAAAAATCCTTATATCGAAGGATGGAGCCCACACCGAAGTGTTCCCCAGCTCAAACTTGTGCTGCTCTGATAGACCCAAGGGAGCCCTACAAACTGACATCAGGAACCTGGACTGCTGAGTTTTCTTTCCCAGGGAAAATGGAAAAAGGTTGTGCCCAAGGGCCCCTGGCCCTGGGCTGGAAACTCACTCCAAAAAATCCTTATATCGAAGGATGGACCCCACACTGTAGTTGTCCCCACCTAAAACTTGTGCTGCCCTGATAGACCTAAGGGAGCCCTACAAACTGACATCAGGAACCTGGACTGCTGAGTTTTCTTTCCCAGGGAAAATGGCCAAGGGGTGTGCCCAGGGGCCCCTAGCCCTGACTGCAGAGAATCCTTATATCGAAGGATGGACCCCACACTGAAGTTGTCTCCACCTCAAACATGTGCTGCCCTGATACACCCAAGGGAGCCCTACAAACTGACATCTGGAACCTGGACTGCTGAGTTTTCTTTCCCAGGGAAAATGGAAAAAGGATGTGCCCAGGGGCCCCTGGCCCTGACTGCAAAAAATCCTTATATCGAAAGATGGACCCCACACCGAAGTTGTCCCCACCTCAAACTTGTGCTGCCCTGATAGACCCAAGGGAGCCCTACAAACTGACATCAGGAACCTGGACTGGTGAGTTTTCTTTCCCAGGGAAAATGGAAAAAGGATGTGCCCAGGGGCCCCTGGCCCTGGGCTGGGGCCCTATTGCAAAAAATCCTTATATCGAAGGATGGACCCCACACCGAAGTTGTCTCCACCTCAAACTTGTGCTGCCCTGATAGACCCAAGGGAGCCCTACAAACTGACATCAGGAACCTGGACTGCTGAGTTTTCTTTCCCAGGGAAAATGGCCAAAGTTTGTGCCCAGGGGCCCCTTGCCCTGACTGCAAAAAATCCTTATATCGAAGGATGGACCCCACACCGAAGTTGTCCCCACCTCAAACTTGTGCTGCCCTGATAGACCCAAGGGAGCCCTACAAACTGACATCAGGAACCTGGACTGCTGAGTTTTCTTTCCCAGGGAAAATGGCCAAAGTTTGTGCCCGGGGGCCCCTGGCCCTGACTGCAAAAAATCCTTATATCGAAGGATGGAGCCCACACCGAAGTGTTCCCCACCTCAAACTTGTGCTGCTCTGATAGACCCAAGGGAGCCCTACAAACTGACATCAGGAACCTGGACTGCTGAGTTTTCTTTCCCAGGGAAAATGGAAAAAGGTTGTGCCCAAGGGCCCCTGGCCCTGGGCTGGAGACGCACTGGAAAAAATCCTTATATCGAAGGATGGACCCCACACAGAAGATGTCCCCACCTCAAACTTGTGCTGCCCTGATAGACCCAAGGGAGCCCTACAAACTGACGTCAGGAACCTGGACTGCTGAGTTTTCTTTCCCAGGGAAAATGGCCAAGGGATGTGCCCAGGGGCCTCTAGCCCTGACTGCAGAGAATCCTTATATCGAAGGATGGTCCACACACCAAGGTGTCCCCACCTCAAACTTGTGCTGCCCTGATAGACCCAAGGGAGCCCTACAAACTGACATCAGGAACCTGGACTGCTGAGTTTTCTTTCCCAGGGAAAATGGAAAAAGGATGTGCCCAGGGGCCCCTGGCCCTGACTGCAAAAAATCCTTATATCGAAGGATGGACCCCAGACCGAAGTTGTCCCCACCTCAAACTTGTGCTGCCCTGATAGACCCAAGGGAGCCCTACAAACTGACATCTGGAACCTGGACTGCTGAGTTTTCTTTCCCAGGGAAAATGGCCAAGGGATGTGCCCAGGGGCCCCTAGCCCTGACTGCAGAGAATCCTTATATCGAAGGATGGTCCACACACGAAAGATGTCCCCACCTCAAACTTGTGCTGCCCTGATAGACCCAAGGGAGCCCTACAAACTGACATCAGGAACCTGGACTGCTGAGTTTTCTTTCCCAGGGAAAATGGAAAAAGGATGTGCCCAGGGGCCCCTGGCCCTGACTGCAAAAAATCCTTATATCGAAGGATGGAGCCCACACCGAAGTTGTCCCCACCTCAAACTTGTGCTGCCCTGATAGACCCAAGGGAGCCCTACAAACTGACATCTGGAACCTGGACTGCTGAGTTTTCTTTCCCAGGGAAAATGGAAAAAGGATGTGCCCAGGGGCCCCTGGCCCTGGGCTGCTGGCCCTATTGCAAAAAATCCTTATATCGAAGGATGGACCCCACACCGAAGTTGTCCCCACCTCAAACTTGTGCTGCCCTGATAGACCCAAGGGAGCCCTACAAACTGACATCAGGAACCTGGACTGCTGAGTTTTCTTTCCCAGGGAAAATGGAAAAAGGTTGTACCCAGGGGCCACTGGCCCTGACTTCAAAAAATCCTTATATCGAACGATGGACCCCACACCGAAGTTGTCCCCTTCTCAAACTTGTGCTGCCCTGATAGACCCAAGGGAGCCCTACAAATTGACATCAGGAACCTGGACAGCTGAGTTTTCTTTCCCAGGGAAAATGCAAAAAGGATGTGCCCTGGGGCCCCTGGCCCTGGGATTAGACCTCACTGCAAAAAAACCTTATATCGAAGGATGGACCCCACACCGAAGATGTCCCCACCTCAAACTTGTGCTGCCCTGATACACCCAAGGGAGCCCTACAAACTGACATCAGGAACCTGGACTGCTGAGTTTTCTTTCCCAGGGAAAATGGAAAATGGATGTGCCCAGGGGCCCCTTGCCCTGACTGCAAAAAATCCTTATATCGAAAGATGGACCCCACACCGAAGTTGTCCCCACCTCAAACATGTGCTGCCCTGATACACCCAAGGGAGCCCTACAAACTGACATCAGGAACCTGGACTGCTGAGTTTTCTTTCCAGGGAAAATGGCCAAAGTTTGTGCCCAGGGGCCCCTGGCCCTGACTGCAAATAATCCTTATATCGAAGGATGGAGCCCACACCGAAGTGTTCCCCAGCTCAAACTTGTGCTGCTCTGATAGACCCAAGGGAGCCCTACAAACTGACATCAGGAACCTGGACTGCTGAGTTTTCTTTCCCAGGGAAAATGGCCAAAGTTTGTGCCCAGGGGCCCCTGGCCCTGACTGCAAAAAATCCTTATATCGAAGGATGGAGCCCACACCGAAGTTGTCCCCACCTCAAACTTGTGCTGCCCTGATAGACCCAAGGGAGCCCTACAAACTGACATCTGGAACCTGGACTGCTGAGTTTTCTTTCCCAGGGAAAATGGAAAAAGGATGTGCCCAGGGGCCCCTGGCCCTGGGCTGCTGGCCCTATTGCAAAAAATCCTTATATCGAAGGATGGACCCCACACCGAAGTTGTCCCCACCTCAAACTTGTGCTGCCCTGATAGACCCAAGGGAGCCCTACAAACTGACATCAGGAACCTGGACTGCTGAGTTTTCTTTCCCAGGGAAAATGGAAAAAGGTTGTACCCAGGGGCCCCTGGCCCTGACTTCAAAAAATCCTTATATCGAACGATGGACCCCACACCGAAGTTGTCCCCTTCTCAAACTTGTGCTGCCCTGATAGACCCAAGGGAGCCCTACAAATTGACATCAGGAACCTGGACTGCTGAGTTTTCTTTCCCAGGGAAAATGGAAAAAGGATGTGCCCAGGGGCCCCTGGCCCTGACTGGAAAAAATCCTTATATCGAAGGATGGACCCCAGACCGAAGTTGTCCCCACCTCAAACTTGTGCTGCTCTGATAGACCCAAGGGAGCCCTACAAACTGACATCAGGAACCTGGACTGGTGAGTTTTCTTTCCCAGGGAAAATGGAAAAAGGATGTGCCCAGGGGCCCCTGGCCCTGGGCTGCTGGCCCTATTGCAAAAAATCCTTATATCGAAGGATGGACCCCACACCGAAGTTGTCCCCACCTCAAACTTGTGCTGCCCTGATAGACCCAAGGGAGCCCTACAAACTGACATCAGGAACCTGGACTGCTGAGTTTTCTTTCCCAGGGAAAATGGAAAAAGGTTGTACCCAGGGGCCACTGGCCCTGACTTCAAAAAATCCTTATATCGAACGATGGACCCCACACCGAAGTTGTCCCCTTCTCAAACTTGTGCTGCCCTGATAGACCCAAGGGAGCCCTACAAATTGACATCAGGAACCTGGACAGCTGAGTTTTCTTTCCCAGGGAAAATGCAAAAAGGATGTGCCCTGGGGCCCCTGGCCCTGGGATTAGACCTCACTGCAAAAAAACCTTATATCGAAGGATGGACCCCACACCGAAGATGTCCCCACCTCAAACTTGTGCTGCCCTGATACACCCAAGGGAGCCCTACAAACTGACATCAGGAACCTGGACTGCTGAGTTTTCTTTCCCAGGGAAAATGGAAAATGGATGTGCCCAGGGGCCCCTTGCCCTGACTGCAAAAAATCCTTATATCGAAAGATGGACCCCACACCGAAGTTGTCCCCACCTCAAACATGTGCTGCCCTGATACACCCAAGGGAGCCCTACAAACTGACATCAGGAACCTGGACTGCTGAGTTTTCTTTCCAGGGAAAATGGCCAAAGTTTGTGCCCAGGGGCCCCTGGCCCTGACTGCAAATAATCCTTATATCGAAGGATGGAGCCCACACCGAAGTGTTCCCCAGCTCAAACTTGTGCTGCTCTGATAGACCCAAGGGAGCCCTACAAACTGACATCAGGAACCTGGACTGCTGAGTTTTCTTTCCCAGGGAAAATGGCCAAAGTTTGTGCCCAGGGGCCCCTGGCCCTGACTGCAAAAAATCCTTATATCGAAGGATGGAGCCCACACCGAAGTTGTCCCCACCTCAAACTTGTGCTGCCCTGATAGACCCAAGGGAGCCCTACAAACTGACATCTGGAACCTGGACTGCTGAGTTTTCTTTCCCAGGGAAAATGGAAAAAGGATGTGCCCAGGGGCCCCTGGCCCTGGGCTGCTGGCCCTATTGCAAAAAATCCTTATATCGAAGGATGGACCCCACACCGAAGTTGTCCCCACCTCAAACTTGTGCTGCCCTGATAGACCCAAGGGAGCCCTACAAACTGACATCAGGAACCTGGACTGCTGAGTTTTCTTTCCCAGGGAAAATGGAAAAAGGTTGTACCCAGGGGCCCCTGGCCCTGACTTCAAAAAATCCTTATATCGAACGATGGACCCCACACCGAAGTTGTCCCCTTCTCAAACTTGTGCTGCCCTGATAGACCCAAGGGAGCCCTACAAATTGACATCAGGAACCTGGACTGCTGAGTTTTCTTTCCCAGGGAAAATGGAAAAAGGATGTGCCCAGGGGCCCCTGGCCCTGACTGGAAAAAATCCTTATATCGAAGGATGGACCCCAGACCGAAGTTGTCCCCACCTCAAACTTGTGCTGCTCTGATAGACCCAAGGGAGCCCTACAAACTGACATCAGGAACCTGGACTGGTGAGTTTTCTTTCCCAGGGAAAATGGAAAAAGGATGTGCCCAGGGGCCCCTGGCCCTGGGCTGGGGCCCTATTGCAAAAAATCCTTATATCGAAGGATGGACCCCACACCGAAGTTGTCCCCACCTCAAACTTGTGCTGCCCTGATAGACCCAAGGGAGCCCTACAAACTGACATCAGGAACCTGGACTGCTGAGTTTTCTTTCCCAGGGAAAATGGCCAAAGTTTGTGCCCAGGGGCCCCTGGCCCTGTCTTCAAAAAATCCTTATATCGAAGGATGGAGCCCACACCGAAGTGTTCCCCACCTCAAACTTGTGCTGCTCTGATAGACCCAAGGGAGCCCTACAAACTGACATCAGGAACCTGGACTGCTGAGTTTTCTTTCCCAGGGAAAATGGAAAAAGGTTGTGCCCAAGGGCCCCTGGCCCTGGTCTGGAGACGCACTGGAAAAAATCCTTATATCGAAGGATGGACCCCACACAGAAGATGTCCCCACCTCAAACTTGTGCTGCCCTGATAGACCCAAGGGAGCCCTACAAACTGACGTCAGGAACCTGGACTGCTGAGTTTTCTTTCCCAGGGAAAATGGCCAAGGGATGTGCCCAGGTGCCCCTAGCCCTGACTGCAGAGAATCCTTATATCGAAGGATGGTCCACACACCAAGGTGTCCCCACCTCAAACTTGTGCTGCCCTGATAGACCCAAGGGAGCCCTACAAACTGACATCAGGAACCTGGACTGCTGAGTTTTCTTTCCCAGGGAAAATGGAAAAAGGATGTGCCCAGGGGCCCCTGGCCCTGACTGCAAAAAATCCTTATATCGAAGGATGGACCCCACACCGAAGTTGTCCCCACCTCAAACATGTGCTGCCCTGATAGACCCAAGGGAGCCCTACAAACTGACATCTGGAACCTGGACTGCTGAGTTTTCTTTCCCAGGGAAAATGGCCAAGGGATGTGCCCAGGGGCCCCTAGCCCTGACTGCAGAGAATCCTTATATCGAAGGATGGTCCACACACGAAAGATGTCCCCACCTCAAACTTGTGCTGCCCTGATAGACCCAAGGGAGCCCTACAAACTGACATCAGGAACCTGGACTGGTGAGTTTTCTTTCCCAGGGAAAATGGAAAAAGGATGTGCCCAGGGGCCCCTGGCCCTGACTGCATAAAATCCTTATATCGAAGGATGGAGCCCACACCGAATTTATCCCCACCTCAAACTTGTGCTGCCCTGATAGACCCAAGGGAGCCCTACAAACTGACATCAGGAACCTGGACTGCTGAGTTTTCTTTCCCAGGGAAAATGCAAAAAGGATGTGCCCAGGGGCCCCTGGCCCTGGGATTAGACCTCACTGCAAAAAAACCTAATATCGAAGGATGGACCCCACACCGAAGATGTCCCCACCTCAAACTTGTGCTGCCCTGATACACCCAAGGGAGCCGTACAAACTGACATCAGGAACCTGGACTGCTGAGTTTTCTTTCCCAGGGAAAATGGAAAAAGGATGTGCCCAGGGGCCCCTTGACCTGACTGCAAAAAATCCTTATATCGAAGGATGGACCCCACACCGAAGTTGTCCCCTTCTCAAACTTGTGCTGCCCTGATAGACCCAAGGGAGCCCTACAAACTGACATCAGGAACCTGGACTGCTGAGTTTTCTTTCCCAGGGAAAATGCAAAAAGGATGTGCCCTGGGGCCCCTGGCCCTGGGATTAGACCTCACTGCAAAAAAACCTTATATCGAAGGATGGACCCCACACCGAAGTTGTCCCCACCTCAAACTTGTGCTGCCCTGATACACCCAAGGGAGCCGTACAAACTGACATCAGGAACCTGGACTGCTGAGTTTTCTTTCCCAGGGAAAATGCAAAAAGGATGTGCCCAGGGGCCCCTTGCCCTGACTGCAAAAAATCCTTATATCGAAAGATGGACCCCACACCGAAGTTGTCCCCACCTCAAACTTGTGCTGCCCTGATAGACCCAAGGGAGCCCTACAAACTGACATCAGGAACCTGGACTGATGAGTTTTCTTTCCCAGGGAAAATGGCCAAAGTTTGTGCCCAGGGGCCCCTGGCCCTGACTGCAAATAATCCTTATATCGAAGGATGGAGCCCACACCGAAGTGTTCCCCACCTCAAACTTGTGCTGCTCTGATAGACCCAAGGGAGCCCTACAAACTGACATCAGGAACCTGGACTGCTGAGTTTTCTTTCCCAGGGAAAATGGCCAAAGTTTGTGCCCAAGGGCCCCTGGCCCTCGGCTGGCGACTCACTGCAAAAAATCCATATATCGAAGGATGGACCCCACACCGAAGTTGTCCCCACCTCAAACTTGTGCTGCCCTGATAGACCTAAGGGAGCCCTACAAACTGACATCAGGAACCTGGACTGCTGAGTTTTCTTTCCCAGGGAAAATGGCCAAGGGGTGTGCCCAGGGGCCCCTAGCCCTGACTGCAGAGAATCCTTATATCGAAGGATGGACCCCACACCGAAATTGTCCCCACCTCAAACATGTGCTGCCCTGATACACCCAAGGGAGCCCTACAAACTGACATCAGGAACCTGGACTGCTGAGTTTTCTTTCCCAGGGAAAATGGAAAAAGGATGTGCCCAGGGGCCCCTGGCCCTGACTGCAAAAAATCCTTATATCGAAGGATGGACCCCACACCGAAGTTGTCCCCACCTCAAACTTGTGCTGCCCTGATAGACCCAAGGGAGCCCTACAAACTGACATCAGGAACCTGGACTGCTGAGTTTTCTTTCCCAGGGAAAATGGCCAAAGTTTGTGCCCAGGGGCCCCTGGCCCTGACTGCAAAAAATCCTTATATCGAAGGATGGACCCCACAACGAAGTTGTCCCCACCTCAAACTTGTGCCGCCCTGATAGACCCAAGGGAGCCCTACAAACTGACATCAGGAACCTGGACTGCTGAGTTTTCTTTCCCAGGGAAAATGGCCAAAGTTTGTGCCCAGGGGCCCCTGGCCCTGACTGCAAAAAATCCTTATATCGAAGGATGAACCCCACACCGAAGTTGTCCCCACCTCAAACTTGTGCTGCCCTGATAGACCCAAGGGAGCCCTACAAACTGACATCAGGAACCTGGACTGCTGAGTTTTCTTTCCCAGGGAAAATGGCCAAGGGATGTGCCCAGGGGCCCCTAGCCCTGACTGCAGAGAATCCTTATATCGAAGGATGGACCCCACACCGAATTTGTCCCCACCTCAAACTTGTGCTGCCCTGATAGACCCAAGGGAGCCCTACAAACTGACATCAGGAACCTGGACTGCTGAGTTTTCTTTCCCAGGGAAAATGGAAAAAGGATGTGCCCAGGGGCCCCTTGCCCTGACTGCAAAAAATCCTTATATCGAAGGATGGAGCCCACACCGAATTTGTCCCCACCTCAAACTTGTGCTGCCCTGATAGACCCAAGGGAGCCCTACAAACTGACATCAGGAACCTGGACTGCTGAGTTGTCTTTCCCAGGGAAAATGCAAAAAGGGTGAGTCCAGGGGCCCCTGGCCCTGGGATTAGACCTCACTGCAAAAAAACCTTATATCGAAGGATGGACCCCACACCGAAGATGTCCCCACCTCAAACTTGTGCTGCCCTGATACACCCAAGGGAGCCCTACAAACTGACATCAGGAACCTGGACTGCTGAGTTTTCTTTCCCAGGGAAAATGGAAAAAGGATGTGCCCAGGGGCCCCTTGACCTGACTGCAAAAAATCCTTATATCGAAAGATGGACCCCACACCGAAGTTGTCCCCACCTCAAACTTGTGCTGCCCTGATAGACCCAAGGGAGCCCTTCAAACTGAAATCAGGAACCTGGACTGCTGAGGTTTCTGTCCCAGGGAAAATGGCCAAAGTTTGTGCCCAGGGGCCCCTGGCCCTGACTGCAAAAAATCCTTATATCGAAGGATGGACCCCACACCGAAGTTGTCCCCTTCTCAAACTTGTGCTGCCCTGATAGACCCAAGGGAGCCCTACAAACTGACATCAGGAACCTGGACTGCTGAGTTTTCTTTCCCAGGGAAAATGCAAAAAGGATGTGCCCTGGAGCCCCTGGCCCTGGGATTAGACCTCACTGCAAAAAAACCTTATATCGAAGGATGGACCCCACACCGAAGATGTCCCCACCTCAAACTTGTGCTGCCCTGATACACCCAAGGGAGCCCTACAAACTGACATCAGGAACCTGGACTGCTGAGTTTTCTTTCCCAGGGAAAATGGAAAAAGGATGTGCCCAGGGGCCCCTTGCCCTGACTGCAAAAAATCCTTATATCGAAGGATGGACCCCACACCGAAGTTGTCCCCACCTCAAACTTGTGCCGCCCTGATAGACCCAAGGGAGCCCTACAAACTGACATCAGGAACCTGGACTGCTGAGTTTTCTTTCCCAGGGAAAATGGCCAAAGGTTGTGCCCAGGGGCCCCTTGCCCTGACTGCAAAAAATCCTTATATCGAAGGATGGACCCCACACCGAAGTTGTCCCCACCTCAAACTTGTGCTGCCCTGATAGACCCAAGGGAGCCCTACAAACTGACATCAGGAACCTGGACTGCTGAGTTTTCTTTCCCAGGGAAAATGGCCAAAGTTTGTGCCCAGGGGCCCCTGGCCCTGACTGCAAATAATCCTTATATCGAAGGATGGAGCCCACACCGAAGTGTTCCCCACCTCAAACTTGTGCTGCTCTGATAGACCCAAGGGAGCCCTACAAACTGACATCAGGAACCTGGACTGCTGAGTTTTCTTTCCCAGGGAAAATGGCCAAAGTTTGTGCCCAGGGGCCCCTGGCCCTGACTGCAAAAAATCCTTATATCGAAGGATGGAGCCCACACCGAAGTTGTCCCCTTCTCAAACTTGTGCTGCCCTGATAGACCCAAGGGAGCCCTACAAACTGACATCAGGAACCTGGACTGCTGAGTTTTCTTTCCCAGGGAAAATGGCCAAGGGGTGTGCCCAGGGGCCCCTAGCCCTGACTGCAGAGAATCCTTATATCGAAGGATGGACCCCACACCGAAGTTGTCCCCACCTCAAACATGTGCTGCCCTGATACACCCAAGGGAGCCCTACAAACTGACATCAGGAACCTGGACTGCTGAGTTTTCTTTCCCAGGGAAAATGGAAAAAGGATGTGCCCAGGGGCCCCTGGCCCTGACTGCAAAAAATCCTTATATCGAAGGATGGACCCCAGACAAAAGTTGTCCCCTCCTAAAACTTGTGCTGCCCTGATAGACCCAAGGGAGCCCTACAAACTGACATCAGGAACCTGGACTGCTGAGTTTTCTTTCCCAGGGAAAATGGAAAAAGGATGTGCCCAGGGGCCCCTGGCCCTGGGCTGGGGACATATTGCAAAAAATCCTTATATCGAAGGATGGACCCCACACCGAAGTTGTCTCCACCTCAAACTTGTGCTGCCCTGATAGACCCAAGGTAGCCCTACAAACTGACATCAGGAACCTGGACTGCTGAGTTTTCTTTCCCAGGGAAAATGGCCAAAGGTTGTGCCCAGGGGCCCCTTGCCCTGACTGCAAAAAATCCTTATATCGAAGGATGGACCCCACAACGAAGTTGTCCCCACCTCAAACTTGTGCTGCCCTGATAGACCCAAGGGAGCCCTACAAACTGACATCAGGAACCTGGACTGCTGAGTTTTCTTTCCCAGGGAAAATGGCCAAAGTTTGTGCCCAGGGGGCCCTGGCCCTGACTGCAAAAAATCCTTATATCGAAGGATGGAGCCCACACCGAAGTTGTCCCCACCTCAAACTTGTGCTGCCCTGATAGACCCAAGGGAGCCCTACAAACTGACATCTGGAACCTGGACTGCTGAGTTTTCTTTCCCAGGGAAAATGGAAAAAGGATGTGCCCAGGGGCCCCTGGCCCTGGGCTGCTGGCCCTATTGCAAAAAATCCTTATATCGAAGGATGGACCCCACACCGAAGTTGTCCCCACCTCAAACTTGTGCTGCCCTGATAGACCCAAGGGAGCCCTACAAACTGACATCAGGAACCTGGACTGCTGAGTTTTCTTTCCCAGGGAAAATGGTCAAGGGATGTGCCCAGGGGCCCCTAGCCCTGACTGCAGAGAATCCTTATATCGAAGGATGGACCCCACACCGAAGATGTCCCCACCTCAAACTTGTGCTGCCCTGATAGACCCAAGGGAGCCGTACAAACTGACATCAGGAACCTGGACTGCTGAGTTTTCTTTCCCAGGGAAAATGGAAAAAGGTTGTGCCCAGGGGCCCCTGGCCCTGACTGCAAAAAATCCTTATATCGAAGGATGGACCCCACACCGAAGTTGTCCCCTTCTCAAACTTGTGCTGCCCTGATAGACCCAAGGGAGCCCTACAAATTGACATCAGGAACCTGGACAGCTGAGTTTTCTTTCCCAGGGAAAATGCAAAAAGGATGTGCCCTGGGGCCCCTGGCCCTGGGATTAGACCTCACTGCAAAGAATCCTTATATCGAAGGATGGACCCCACACCGAAGATGTCCCCACCTCAAACTTGTGCTGCCCTGATACACCCAAGGGAGCCGTACAAACTGACATCAGGAACCTGGACTGCTGAGTTTTCTTTCCCAGGGAAAATGGAAAATGGATGTGCCCAGGGGCCCCTTGCCCTGACTGCAAAAAATCCTTATATCGAAAGATGGACCCCACACCGAAGTTGTCCCCACCTCAAACATGTGCTGCCCTGATAGACCCAAGGGAGCCCTACAAACTGACATCAGGAACCTGGACTGATGAGTTTTCTTTCCCAGGGAAAATGGCCAAAGTTTGTGCCCAGGGGCCCCTGGCCCTGTCTGCAAATAATCCTTATATCGAAGGATGGAGCCCACACCGAAGTGTTCCCCACCTCAAACTTGTGCTGCTCTGATAGACCCAAGGGAGCCCTACAAACTGACATCAGGAACCTGGACTGCTGAGTTTTCTTTCCCAGGGAAAATGGAAAAAGGTTGTGCCCAAGGGCCCCTGGCCCTGGGCTGGAGACGCACTGGAAAAAATCCTTATATCGAAGGATGGACCCCACACCGAAGATGTCCCCACCTCAAACTTGTGCTGCCCTGATAGACCCAAGGGAGCCCTACAAACTGACGTCAGGAACCTGGACTGCTGAGTTTTCTTTCCCAGGGAAAATGGCCAAGGGATGTGCCCAGGGGCCCCTAGCCCTGACTGCAGAGAATCCTTATATCGAAGGATGGTCCACACACCAAGGTGTCCCCACCTCAAACTTGTGCTGCCCTGATAGACCCAAGGGAGCCCTACAAACTGACATCAGGAACCTGGACTGCTGAGTTTTCTTTCCCAGGGAAAATGGAAAAAGGATGTGCCCAGGGGCCCCTGGCCCTGACTGCAAAAAATCCTTATATCGAAGGATGGACCCCAGACCGAAGTTGTCCCCACCTCAAACTTGTGCTGCCCTGATACACCCAAGGGAGCCCTACAAACTGACATCTGGAACCTGGACTGCTGAGTTTTCTTTCCCAGGGAAAATGGCCAAGGGATGTGCCCAGGGGCCCCTAGCCCTGACTGCAGAGAATCCTTATATCGAAGGATGGACCCCACACGAAAGATGTCCCCACCTCAAACTTGTGCTGCCCTGATAGACCCAAGGGAGCCCTACAAACTGACATCAGGAACCTGGACTGGTGAGTTTTCTTTCCCAGGGAAAATGGAAAAAGGATGTGCCCAGGGGCCCCTGGCCCTGGGCTGGGGCCCTATTGCAAAAAATCCTTATATCGAAGGATGGACCCCACACCGAAGTTGTCTCCACCTCAAACTTGTGCTGCCCTGATAGACCCAAGGGAGCCCTACAAACTGACATCAGGAACCTGGACTGCTGAGTTTTCTTTCCCAGGGAAAATGGCCAAAGGTTGTGCCCAGGGGCCCCTTGCCCTGACTGCAAAAAATCCTTATATCGAAGGATGGACCCCACACCGAAGTTGTCCCCACCTCAAACTTGTGCTGCCCTGATAGACCCAAGGGAGCCCTACAAACTGACATCAGGAACCTGGACTGCTGAGTTTTCTTTCCCAGGGAAAATGGCCAAAGTTTGTGCCCAGGGGCCCCTGGCCCTGTCTGCAAAAAATCCTTATATCGAAGGATGGAGCCCACACCGAAGTGTTCCCCACCTCAAACTTGTGCTGCTCTGATAGACCCAAGGGAGCCCTACAAACTGAAATCAGGAACCTGGACTGCTGAGTTTTCTTTCCCAGGGAAAATGGAAAAAGGTTGTGCCCAATGGCCCCTGGCCCTGGGCTGGAGACGCACTGGAAAAAATCCTTATATCGAAGGATGGACCCCACACAGAAGATGTCCCCACCTCAAACTTGTGCTGCCCTGATAGACCCAAGGGAGCCCTACAAACTGACGTCAGGAACCTGGACTGCTGAGTTTTCTTTCCCAGGGAAAATGGCCAAGGGATGTGCCCAGGGGCCCCTAGCCCTGACTGCAGAGAATCCTTATATCGAAGGATGGTCCACACACCGAAGTGTTCCCCACCTCAAACTTGTGCTGCCCTGATAGACCCAAGGGAGCCCTACAAACTGACATCAGGAACCTGGACTGCTGAGTTTTCTTTCCCAGGGAAAATGGAAAAAGGATGTGCCCAGGGGCCCCTGGCCCTGACTGCAAAAAATCCTTATATCGAAGGATGGACCCCAGACCGAAGTTGTCCCCACCTCAAACTTGTGCTGCCCTGATAGACCCAAGGGAGCCCTACAAACTGACATCTGGAACCTGGACTGCTGAGTTTTCTTTCCCAGGGAAAATGGCCAAGGGATGTGCCCAGGGGCCCCTAGCCCTGACTGCAGAGAATCCTTATATCGAAGGATGGTCCACACACGAAAGATGTCCCCACCTCAAACTTGTGCTGCTCTGATAGACCCAAGGGAGCCCTACAAACTGACATCAGGAACCTGGACTGCTGAGTTTTCTTTCCCAGGGAAAATGGCCAAAGTTTGTGCCCAAGGGCCCCTGGCCCTCGGCTGGAGACTCACTGCAAAAAATCCATATATCGAAGGATGGACCCCACACCGAAGTTGTCCCCACCTCAAACTTGTGCTGCCCTGATAGACCTAAGGGAGCCCTACAAACTGACATCAGGAACCTGGACTGCTGAGTTTTCTTTCCCAGGGAAAATGGCCAAGGGGTGTGCCCAGGGGCCCCTAGCCCTGACTGCAGAGAATCCTTATATCGAAGGATGGACCCCACACCGAAATTGTCCCCACCTCAAACATGTGCTGCCCTGATACACCCAAGGGAGCCCTACAAACTGACATCAGGAACCTGGACTGCTGAGTTTTCTTTCCCAGGGAAAATGGAAAAAGGATGTGCCCAGGGGCCCCTGGCCCTGACTGCAAAAAATCCTTATATCGAAGGATGGACCCCACACCAAAGTTGTCCCCACCTCAAACTTGTGCTGCCCTGATAGACCCAAGGGAGCCCTACAAACTGACATCAGGAACCTGGACTGCTGAGTTTTCTTTCCCAGGGAAAATGGCCAAAGTTTGTGCCCAGGGGCCCCTGGCCCTGACTGCAAAAAATCCTTATATCGAAGGATGGACCCCACACCGAAGTTGTCCCCTTCTCAAACTTGTGCTGCCCTGATAGACCCAAGGGAGCCCTACAAACTGACATCAGGAACCTGGACTGCTGAGTTTTCTTTCCCAGGGAAAATGGCCAAAGTTTGTGCCCAGGGGCCCCTGGCCCTGACTGCAAAAAATCCTTATATCGAAGGATGAACCCCACACCGAAGTTGTCCCCACCTCAAACTTGTGCTGCCCTGATAGACCCAAGGGAGCCCTACAAACTGACATCAGGAACCTGGACTGCTGAGTTTTCTTTCCCAGGGAAAATGGCCAAGGGATGTGCCCAGGGGCCCCTAGCCCTGACTGCAGAGAATCCTTATATCGAAGGATGGACCCCACACCGAATTTGTCCCCACCTCAAACTTGTGCTGCCCTGATAGACCCAAGGGAGCCCTACAAACTGACATCAGGAACCTGGACTGCTGAGTTTTCTTTCCCAGGGAAAATGGAAAAAGGATGTGCCCAGGGGCCCCTGGCCCTGACTGCAAAAAATCCTTATATCGAAGGATGGAGCCCACACCGAATTTGTCCCCACCTCAAACTTGTGCTGCCCTGATAGACCCAAGGGAGCCCTACAAACTGACATCAGGAACCTGGACTGCTGAGTTGTCTTTCCCAGGGAAAATGCAAAAAGGGTGTGTCCAGGGGCCCCTGGCCCTGGGATTAGACCTCACTGCAAAAAAACCTTATATCGAAGGATGGACCCCACACCGAAGATGTCCCCACCTCAAACTTGTGCTGCCCTGATACACCCAAGGGAGCCGTACAAACTGACATCAGGAACCTGGACTGCTGAGTTTTCTTTCCCAGGGAAAATGGAAAAAGGATGTGCCCAGGGGCCCCTTGACCTGACTGCAAAAAATCCTTATATCGAAAGATGGACCCCACACCGAAGTTGTCCCCACCTCAAACTTGTGCTGCCCTGATAGACCCAAGGGAGCCCTTCAAACTGAAATCAGGAACCTGGACTGCTGAGGTTTCTGTCCCAGGGAAAATGGCCAAAGTTTGTGCCCAGGGGCCCCTGGCCCTGACTGCAAAAAATCCTTATATCGAAGGATGGACCCCACACCGAAGTGTTCCCCACCTCAAACTTGTGCTGCTCTGATAGACCCAAGGGAGCCCTACAAACTGACATCAGGAACCTGGACTGCTGAGTTTTCTTTCCCAGGGAAAATGGCCAAAGTTTGTGCCCAAGGGCCCCTGGCCCTCGGCTGGAGACTCACTGCAAAAAATCCATATATCGAAGGATGGACCCCACACCGAAGTTGTCCCCACCTCAAACTTGTGCTGCCCTGATAGACCTAAGGGAGCCCTACAAACTGACATCAGGAACCTGGACTGCTGAGTTTTCTTTCCCAGGGAAAATGGCCAAGGGGTGTGCCCAGGGGCCCCTAGCCCTGACTGCAGAGAATCCTTATATCGAAGGATGGACCCCACACCGAAATTGTCCCCACCTCAAACATGTGCTGCCCTGATACACCCAAGGGAGCCCTACAAACTGACATCAGGAACCTGGACTGCTGAGTTTTCTTTCCCAGGGAAAATGGAAAAAGGATGTGCCCAGGGGCCCCTGGCCCTGACTGCAAAAAATCCTTATATCGAAGGATGGACCCCAGACAAAAGTTGTCCCCTCCTAAAACTTGTGCTGCCCTGATAGACCCAAGGGAGCCCTACAAACTGACATCAGGAACCTGGACTGCTGAGTTTTCTTTCCCAGGGAAAATGGAAAAAGGATGTGCCCAGGGGCCCCTGGCCCTGGGCTGGGGACATATTGCAAAAAATCCTTATATCGAAGGATGGACCCCACACCGAAGTTGTCTCCACCTCAAACTTGTGCTGCCCTGATAGACCCAAGGTAGCCCTACAAACTGACATCAGGAACCTGGACTGCTGAGTTTTCTTTCCCAGGGAAAATGGCCAAAGGTTGTGCCCAGGGGCCCCTTGCCCTGACTGCAAAAAATCCTTATATCGAAGGATGGACCCCACAACGAAGTTGTCCCCACCTCAAACTTGTGCTGCCCTGATAGACCCAAGGGAGCCCTACAAACTGACATCAGGAACCTGGACTGCTGAGTTTTCTTTCCCAGGGAAAATGGCCAAAGTTTGTGCCCAGGGGGCCCTGGCCCTGACTGCAAAAAATCCTTATATCGAAGGATGGAGCCCACACCGAAGTTGTCCCCACCTCAAACTTGTGCTGCCCTGATAGACCCAAGGGAGCCCTACAAACTGACATCTGGAACCTGGACTGCTGAGTTTTCTTTCCCAGGGAAAATGGAAAAAGGATGTGCCCAGGGGCCCCTGGCCCTGGGCTGCTGGCCCTATTGCAAAAAATCCTTATATCGAAGGATGGACCCCACACCGAAGTTGTCCCCACCTCAAACTTGTGCTGCCCTGATAGACCCAAGGGAGCCCTACAAACTGACATCAGGAACCTGGACTGCTGAGTTTTCTTTCCCAGGGAAAATGGTCAAGGGATGTGCCCAGGGGCCCCTAGCCCTGACTGCAGAGAATCCTTATATCGAAGGATGGACCCCACACCGAAGATGTCCCCACCTCAAACTTGTGCTGCCCTGATAGACCCAAGGGAGCCGTACAAACTGACATCAGGAACCTGGACTGCTGAGTTTTCTTTCCCAGGGAAAATGGAAAAAGGTTGTGCCCAGGGGCCCCTGGCCCTGACTGCAAAAAATCCTTATATCGAAGGATGGACCCCACACCGAAGTTGTCCCCTTCTCAAACTTGTGCTGCCCTGATAGACCCAAGGGAGCCCTACAAATTGACATCAGGAACCTGGACAGCTGAGTTTTCTTTCCCAGGGAAAATGCAAAAAGGATGTGCCCTGGGGCCCCTGGCCCTGGGATTAGACCTCACTGCAAAGAATCCTTATATCGAAGGATGGACCCCACACCGAAGATGTCCCCACCTCAAACTTGTGCTGCCCTGATACACCCAAGGGAGCCGTACAAACTGACATCAGGAACCTGGACTGCTGAGTTTTCTTTCCCAGGGAAAATGGAAAATGGATGTGCCCAGGGGCCCCTTGCCCTGACTGCAAAAAATCCTTATATCGAAAGATGGACCCCACACCGAAGTTGTCCCCACCTCAAACATGTGCTGCCCTGATAGACCCAAGGGAGCCCTACAAACTGACATCAGGAACCTGGACTGATGAGTTTTCTTTCCCAGGGAAAATGGCCAAAGTTTGTGCCCAGGGGCCCCTGGCCCTGTCTGCAAATAATCCTTATATCGAAGGATGGAGCCCACACCGAAGTGTTCCCCACCTCAAACTTGTGCTGCTCTGATAGACCCAAGGGAGCCCTACAAACTGACATCAGGAACCTGGACTGCTGAGTTTTCTTTCCCAGGGAAAATGGAAAAAGGTTGTGCCCAAGGGCCCCTGGCCCTGGGCTGGAGACGCACTGGAAAAAATCCTTATATCGAAGGATGGACCCCACACCGAAGATGTCCCCACCTCAAACTTGTGCTGCCCTGATAGACCCAAGGGAGCCCTACAAACTGACGTCAGGAACCTGGACTGCTGAGTTTTCTTTCCCAGGGAAAATGGCCAAGGGATGTGCCCAGGGGCCCCTAGCCCTGACTGCAGAGAATCCTTATATCGAAGGATGGTCCACACACCAAGGTGTCCCCACCTCAAACTTGTGCTGCCCTGATAGACCCAAGGGAGCCCTACAAACTGACATCAGGAACCTGGACTGCTGAGTTTTCTTTCCCAGGGAAAATGGAAAAAGGATGTGCCCAGGGGCCCCTGGCCCTGACTGCAAAAAATCCTTATATCGAAGGATGGACCCCAGACCGAAGTTGTCCCCACCTCAAACTTGTGCTGCCCTGATACACCCAAGGGAGCCCTACAAACTGACATCTGGAACCTGGACTGCTGAGTTTTCTTTCCCAGGGAAAATGGCCAAGGGATGTGCCCAGGGGCCCCTAGCCCTGACTGCAGAGAATCCTTATATCGAAGGATGGACCCCACACGAAAGATGTCCCCACCTCAAACTTGTGCTGCCCTGATAGACCCAAGGGAGCCCTACAAACTGACATCAGGAACCTGGACTGGTGAGTTTTCTTTCCCAGGGAAAATGGAAAAAGGATGTGCCCAGGGGCCCCTGGCCCTGGGCTGGGGCCCTATTGCAAAAAATCCTTATATCGAAGGATGGACCCCACACCGAAGTTGTCTCCACCTCAAACTTGTGCTGCCCTGATAGACCCAAGGGAGCCCTACAAACTGACATCAGGAACCTGGACTGCTGAGTTTTCTTTCCCAGGGAAAATGGCCAAAGGTTGTGCCCAGGGGCCCCTTGCCCTGACTGCAAAAAATCCTTATATCGAAGGATGGACCCCACACCGAAGTTGTCCCCACCTCAAACTTGTGCTGCCCTGATAGACCCAAGGGAGCCCTACAAACTGACATCAGGAACCTGGACTGCTGAGTTTTCTTTCCCAGGGAAAATGGCCAAAGTTTGTGCCCAGGGGCCCCTGGCCCTGTCTGCAAAAAATCCTTATATCGAAGGATGGAGCCCACACCGAAGTGTTCCCCACCTCAAACTTGTGCTGCTCTGATAGACCCAAGGGAGCCCTACAAACTGAAATCAGGAACCTGGACTGCTGAGTTTTCTTTCCCAGGGAAAATGGAAAAAGGTTGTGCCCAATGGCCCCTGGCCCTGGGCTGGAGACGCACTGGAAAAAATCCTTATATCGAAGGATGGACCCCACACAGAAGATGTCCCCACCTCAAACTTGTGCTGCCCTGATAGACCCAAGGGAGCCCTACAAACTGACGTCAGGAACCTGGACTGCTGAGTTTTCTTTCCCAGGGAAAATGGCCAAGGGATGTGCCCAGGGGCCCCTAGCCCTGACTGCAGAGAATCCTTATATCGAAGGATGGTCCACACACCGAAGTGTTCCCCACCTCAAACTTGTGCTGCCCTGATAGACCCAAGGGAGCCCTACAAACTGACATCAGGAACCTGGACTGCTGAGTTTTCTTTCCCAGGGAAAATGGAAAAAGGATGTGCCCAGGGGCCCCTGGCCCTGACTGCAAAAAATCCTTATATCGAAGGATGGACCCCAGACCGAAGTTGTCCCCACCTCAAACTTGTGCTGCCCTGATAGACCCAAGGGAGCCCTACAAACTGACATCTGGAACCTGGACTGCTGAGTTTTCTTTCCCAGGGAAAATGGCCAAGGGATGTGCCCAGGGGCCCCTAGCCCTGACTGCAGAGAATCCTTATATCGAAGGATGGTCCACACACGAAAGATGTCCCCACCTCAAACTTGTGCTGCTCTGATAGACCCAAGGGAGCCCTACAAACTGACATCAGGAACCTGGACTGCTGAGTTTTCTTTCCCAGGGAAAATGGCCAAAGTTTGTGCCCAAGGGCCCCTGGCCCTCGGCTGGAGACTCACTGCAAAAAATCCATATATCGAAGGATGGACCCCACACCGAAGTTGTCCCCACCTCAAACTTGTGCTGCCCTGATAGACCTAAGGGAGCCCTACAAACTGACATCAGGAACCTGGACTGCTGAGTTTTCTTTCCCAGGGAAAATGGCCAAGGGGTGTGCCCAGGGGCCCCTAGCCCTGACTGCAGAGAATCCTTATATCGAAGGATGGACCCCACACCGAAATTGTCCCCACCTCAAACATGTGCTGCCCTGATACACCCAAGGGAGCCCTACAAACTGACATCAGGAACCTGGACTGCTGAGTTTTCTTTCCCAGGGAAAATGGAAAAAGGATGTGCCCAGGGGCCCCTGGCCCTGACTGCAAAAAATCCTTATATCGAAGGATGGACCCCACACCAAAGTTGTCCCCACCTCAAACTTGTGCTGCCCTGATAGACCCAAGGGAGCCCTACAAACTGACATCAGGAACCTGGACTGCTGAGTTTTCTTTCCCAGGGAAAATGGCCAAAGTTTGTGCCCAGGGGCCCCTGGCCCTGACTGCAAAAAATCCTTATATCGAAGGATGGACCCCACAACGAAGTTGTCCCCACCTCAAACTTGTGCCGCCCTGATAGACCCAAGGGAGCCCTACAAACTGACATCAGGAACCTGGACTGCTGAGTTTTCTTTCCCAGGGAAAATGGCCAAAGTTTGTGCCCAGGGGCCCCTGGCCCTGACTGCAAAAAATCCTTATATCGAAGGATGAACCCCACACCGAAGTTGTCCCCACCTCAAACTTGTGCTGCCCTGATAGACCCAAGGGAGCCCTACAAACTGACATCAGGAACCTGGACTGCTGAGTTTTCTTTCCCAGGGAAAATGGCCAAGGGATGTGCCCAGGGGCCCCTAGCCCTGACTGCAGAGAATCCTTATATCGAAGGATGGACCCCACACCGAATTTGTCCCCACCTCAAACTTGTGCTGCCCTGATAGACCCAAGGGAGCCCTACAAACTGACATCAGGAACCTGGACTGCTGAGTTTTCTTTCCCAGGGAAAATGGAAAAAGGATGTGCCCAGGGGCCCCTGGCCCTGACTGCAAAAAATCCTTATATCGAAGGATGGAGCCCACACCGAATTTGTCCCCACCTCAAACTTGTGCTGCCCTGATAGACCCAAGGGAGCCCTACAAACTGACATCAGGAACCTGGACTGCTGAGTTGTCTTTCCCAGGGAAAATGCAAAAAGGGTGTGTCCAGGGGCCCCTGGCCCTGGGATTAGACCTCACTGCAAAAAAACCTTATATCGAAGGATGGACCCCACACCGAAGATGTCCCCACCTCAAACTTGTGCTGCCCTGATACACCCAAGGGAGCCGTACAAACTGACATCAGGAACCTGGACTGCTGAGTTTTCTTTCCCAGGGAAAATGGAAAAAGGATGTGCCCAGGGGCCCCTTGACCTGACTGCAAAAAATCCTTATATCGAAAGATGGACCCCACACCGAAGTTGTCCCCACCTCAAACTTGTGCTGCCCTGATAGACCCAAGGGAGCCCTTCAAACTGAAATCAGGAACCTGGACTGCTGAGGTTTCTGTCCCAGGGAAAATGGCCAAAGTTTGTGCCCAGGGGCCCCTGGCCCTGACTGCAAAAAATCCTTATATCGAAGGATGGACCCCACACCGAAGTGTTCCCCACCTCAAACTTGTGCTGCTCTGATAGACCCAAGGGAGCCCTACAAACTGACATCAGGAACCTGGACTGCTGAGTTTTCTTTCCCAGGGAAAATGGCCAAAGTTTGTGCCCAAGGGCCCCTGGCCCTCGGCTGGAGACTCACTGCAAAAAATCCATATATCGAAGGATGGACCCCACACCGAAGTTGTCCCCACCTCAAACTTGTGCTGCCCTGATAGACCTAAGGGAGCCGTACAAACTGACATCAGGAACCTGGACTGCTGAGTTTTCTTTCCCAGGGAAAATGGCCAAGGGGTGTGCCCAGGGGCCCCTAGCCCTGACTGCAGAGAATCCTTATATCGAAGGATGGACCCCACACCGAAATTGTCCCCACCTCAAACATGTGCTGCCCTGATAGACCCAAGGGAGCCCTACAAACTGACATCAGGAACCTGGACTGCTGAGTTTTCTTTCCCAGGGAAAATGGAAAAAGGATGTGCCCAGGGGCCCCTGGCCCTGACTGCAAAAAATCCTTATATCGAAGGATGGACCCCACACCGAAGTTGTCCCCACCTCAAACTTGTGCTGCCCTGATAGACCCAAGGGAGCCCTACAAACTGACATCAGGAACCTGGACTGCTGAGTTTTCTTTCCCAGGGAAAATGGCCAAAGTTTGTGCCCAGGGGCCCCTGGCCCTGACTGCAAAAAATCCTTATATCGAAGGATGGACCCCACAACGAAGTTGTCCCCACCTCAAACTTGTGCCGCCCTGATAGACCCAAGGGAGCCCTACAAACTGACATCAGGAACCTGGACTGCTGAGTTTTCTTTCCCAGGGAAAATGGCCAAAGTTTGTGCCCAGGGGCCCCTGGCCCTGACTGCAAAAAATCCTTATATCGAAGGATGAACCCCACACCGAAGTTGTCCCCACCTCAAACTTGTGCTGCCCTGATAGACCCAAGGGAGCCCTACAAACTGACATCAGGAACCTGGACTGCTGAGTTTTCTTTCCCAGGGAAAATGGCCAAGGGATGTGCCCAGGGGCCCCTAGCCCTGACTGCAGAGAATCCTTATATCGAAGGATGGACCCCACACCGAAGTTGTCCCCACCTCAAACTTGTGCTGCCCTGATAGACCCAAGGGAGCCCTACAAACTGACATCAGGAACCTGGACTGCTGAGTTTTCTTTCCCAGGGAAAATGGAAAAAGGATGTGCCCAGGGGCCCCTGGCCCTGACTGCAAAAAATCCTTATATCGAAGGATGGAGCCCACACCGAATTTGTCCCCACCTCAAACTTGTGCTGCCCTGATAGACCCAAGGGAGCCCTACAAACTGACATCAGGAACCTGGACTGCTGAGTTGTCTTTCCCAGGGAAAATGCAAAAAGGGTGTGTCCAGGGGCCCCTGGCCCTGGGATTAGACCTCACTGCAAAAAAACCTTATATCGAAGGATGGACCCCACACCGAAGATGTCCCCACCTCAAACTTGTGCTGCCCTGATAGACCCAAGGGAGCCGTACAAACTGACATCAGGAACCTGGACTGCTGAGTTTTCTTTCCCAGGGAAAATGGAAAAAGGATGTGCCCAGGGGCCCCTTGACCTGACTGCAAAAAATCCTTATATCGAAAGATGGACCCCACACCGAAGTTGTCCCCACCTCAAACTTGTGCTGCCCTGATAGACCCAAGGGAGCCCTTCAAACTGAAATCAGGAACCTGGACTGCTGAGGTTTCTGTCCCAGGGAAAATGGCCAAAGTTTGTGCCCAGGGGCCCCTGGCCCTGACTGCAAAAAATCCTTATATCGAAGGATGGACCCCACACCGAAGTGTTCCCCACCTCAAACTTGTGCTGCTCTGATAGACCCAAGGGAGCCATACAAACTGACATCAGGAACCTGGACTGCTGAGTTTTCTTTCCCAGGGAAAATGGCCAAAGTTTGTGCCCAAGGGCCCCTGGCCCTCGGCTGGAGACTCACTGCAAAAAATCCATATATCGAAGGATGGACCCCACACCGAAGTTGTCCCCACCTCAAACTTGTGCTGCCCTGATAGACCTAAGGGAGCCCTACAAACTGACATCAGGAACCTGGACTGCTGAGTTTTCTTTCCCAGGGAAAATGGCCAAGGGGTGTGCCCAGGGGCCCCTAGCCCTGACTGCAGAGAATCCTTATATCGAAGGATGGACCCCACACCGAAATTGTCCCCACCTCAAACATGTGCTGCCCTGATACACCCAAGGGAGCCCTACAAACTGACATCAGGAACCTGGACTGCTGAGTTTTCTTTCCCAGGGAAAATGGAAAAAGGATGTGCCCAGGGGCCCCTGGCCCTGACTGCAAAAAATCCTTATATCGAAGGATGGACCCCACACCGAAGTTGTCCCCACCTCAAACTTGTGCTGCCCTGATAGACCCAAGGGAGCCCTACAAACTGACATCAGGAACCTGGACTGCTGAGTTTTCTTTCCCAGGGAAAATGGCCAAAGTTTGTGCCCAGGGGCCCCTGGCCCTGACTGCAAAAAATCCTTATATCGAAGGATGGACCCCACAACGAAGTTGTCCCCACCTCAAACTTGTGCCGCCCTGATAGACCCAAGGGAGCCCTACAAACTGACATCAGGAACCTGGACTGCTGAGTTTTCTTTCCCAGGGAAAATGGCCAAAGTTTGTGCCCAGGGGCCCCTGGCCCTGACTGCAAAAAATCCTTATATCGAAGGATGAACCCCATACCGAAGTTGTCCCCACCTCAAACTTGTGCTGCCCTGATAGACCCAAGGGAGCCCTACAAACTGACATCAGGAACCTGGACTGCTGAGTTTTCTTTCCCAGGGAAAATGGCCAAGGGATGTGCCCAGGGGCCCCTAGCCCTGACTGCAGAGAATCCTTATATCGAAGGATGGACCCCACACCGAATTTGTCCCCACCTCAAACTTGTGCTGCCCTGATAGACCCAAGGGAGCCCTACAAACTGACATCAGGAACCTGGACTGCTGAGTTTTCTTTCCCAGGGAAAATGGAAAAAGGATGTGCCCAGGGGCCCCTGGCCCTGACTGCAAAAAATCCTTATATCGAAGGATGGAGCCCACACCGAATTTGTCCCCACCTCAAACTTGTGCTGCCCTGATAGACCCAAGGGAGCCCTACAAACTGACATCAGGAACCTGGACTGCTGAGTTGTCTTTCCCAGGGAAAATGCAAAAAGGGTGTGTCCAGGGGCCCCTGGCCCTGGGATTAGACCTCACTGCAAAAAAACCTTATATCGAAGGATGGACCCCACACCGAAGATGTCCCCACCTCAAACTTGTGCTGCCCTGATACACCCAAGGGAGCCGTACAAACTGACATCAGGAACCTGGACTGCTGAGTTTTCTTTCCCAGGGAAAATGGAAAAAGGATGTGCCCAGGGGCCCCTTGACCTGACTGCAAAAAATCCTTATATCGAAAGATGGACCCCACACCGAAGTTGTCCCCACCTCAAACTTGTGCTGCCCTGATAGACCCAAGGGAGACCTTCAAACTGAAATCAGGAACCTGGACTGCTGAGGTTTCTGTCCCAGGGAAAATGGCCAAAGTTTGTGCCCAGGGGCCCCTGGCCCTGACTGCAAAAAATCCTTATATCGAAGGATGGACCCCACACCGAAGTTGTCCCCTTCTCAAACTTGTGCTGCCCTGATAGACCCAAGGGAGCCCTACAAACTGACATCAGGAACCTGGACTGCTGAGTTTTCTTTCCCAGGGAAAATGCAAAAAGGATGTGCCCTGGAGCCCCTGGCCCTGGGATTAGACCTCACTGCAAAAAAACCTTATATCGAAGGATGGACCCCACACCGAAGATGTCCCCACCTCAAACTTGTCCTGCCCTGATACACCCAAGGGAGCCCTACAAACTGACATCAGGAACCTGGACTGCTGAGTTTTCTTTCCCAGGGAAAATGGCCAAGGGATGTGCCCAGGGGCCCCTAGCCCTGACTGCAGAGAATCCTTATATCGAAGGATGGTCCACACACGAAAGATGTCCCCACCTCAAACTTGTGCTGCCCTGATAGACCCAAGGGAGCCCTACAAACTGACATCAGGAACCTGGACTGCTGAGTTTTCTTTCCCAGGGAAAATGGAAAAAGGATGTGCCCAGGGGCCCCTGGCCCTGACTGCAAAAAATCCTTATATCGAAGGATGGAGCCCACACCGAAGTGTTCCCCACCTCAAACTTGTGCTGCTCTGATAGACCCAAGGGAGCCCTACAAACTGACATCAGGAACCTGGACTGCTGAGTTTTCTTTCCCAGGGAAAATGGCCAAAGTTTGTGCCCAGGGGCCCCTGGCCCTGACTGCAAAAAATCCTTATATCGAAGGATGGACCCCACACCGAAGTTGTCCCCTTCTCAAACTTGTGCTGCCCTGATAGACCCAAGGGAGCCCTACAAACTGACATCAGGAACCTGGACTGCTGAGTTTTCTTTCCCAGGGAAAATGGCCAAGGGGTGTGCCCAGGGGCCCCTAGCCCTGACTGCAGAGAATCCTTATATCGAAGGATGGACCCCACACCGAAGTTGTCCCCACCTCAAACATGTGCTGCCCTGATACACCCAAGGGAGCCCTACAAACTGACATCAGGAACCTGGACTGCTGAGTTTTCTTTCCCAGGGAAAATGGAAAAAGGATGTGCCCAGGGGCCCCTGGCCCTGACTGCAAAAAATCCTTATATCGAAGGATGGACCCCAGACAGAAGTTGTCCCCACCTCAAACTTGTGCTGCCCTGATAGACCCAAGGGAGCCCTACAAACTGACATCAGGAACCTGGACTGCTGAGTTTTCTTTCCCAGGGAAAATGGCCAAAGGTTGTGCCCAGGGGCCCCTTGCCCTGACTGCAAAAAATCCTTATATCGAAGGATGGACCCCACAACGAAGTTGTCCCCACCTCAAACTTGTGCTGCCCTGATAGACCCAAGGGAGCCCTACAAACTGACATCAGGAACCTGGACTGCTGAGTTTTCTTTCCCAGGGAAAATGGCCAAAGTTTGTGCCCAGGGGGCCCTGGCCCTGACTGCAAAAAATCCTTATATCGAAGGATGGAGCCCACACCGAAGTTGTCCCCACCTCAAACTTGTGCTGCCCTGATAGACCCAAGGGAGCCCTACAAACTGACATCAGGAACCTGGACTGCTGAGTTTTCTTTCCCAGGGAAAATGGCCAAAGTTTGTGCCCAGGGGCCCCTGGCCCTGACTGCAAAAAATCCTTATATCGAAGGATGAACCCCACACCGAAGTTGTCCCCACCTCAAACTTGTGCTGCCCTGATAGACCCAAGGGAGCCCTACAAACTGACATCAGGAACCTGGACTGCTGAGTTTTCTTTCCCAGGGAAAATGGCCAAGGGATGTGCCCAGGGGCCCCTAGCCCTGACTGCAGAGAATCCTTATATCGAAGGATGGACCCCACACCGAATTTGTCCCCACCTCAAACTTGTGCTGCCCTGATAGACCCAAGGGAGCCCTACAAACTGACATCAGGAACCTGGACTGCTGAGTTTTCTTTCCCAGGGAAAATGGAAAAAGGATGTGCCCAGGGGCCCCTGGCCCTGACTGCAAAAAATCCTTATATCGAAGGATGGAGCCCACACCGAATTTGTCCCCACCTCAAACTTGTGCTGCCCTGATAGACCCAAGGGAGCCCTACAAACTGACATCAGGAACCTGGACTGCTGAGTTGTCTTTCCCAGGGAAAATGCAAAAAGGGTGTGTCCAGGGGCCCCTGGCCCTGGGATTAGACCTCACTGCAAAAAAACCTTATATCGAAGGATGGACCCCACACCGAAGATGTCCCCACCTCAAACTTGTGCTGCCCTGATACACCCAAGGGAGCCGTACAAACTGACATCAGGAACCTGGACTGCTGAGTTTTCTTTCCCAGGGAAAATGGAAAAAGGATGTGCCCAGGGGCCCCTGGCCCTGACTGCAAAAAATCCTTATATCGAAAGATGGACCCCACACCGAAGTTGTCCCCACCTCAAACTTGTGCTGCCCTGATAGACCCAAGGGAGCCCTTCAAACTGAAATCAGGAACCTGGACTGCTGAGGTTTCTGTCCCAGGGAAAATGGCCAAAGTTTGTGCCCAGGGGCCCCTGGCCCTGACTGCAAAAAATCCTTATATCGAAGGATGGACCCCACACCGAAGTTGTCCCCTTCTCAAACTTGTGCTGCCCTGATAGACCCAAGGGAGCCCTACAAACTGACATCAGGAACCTGGACTGCTGAGTTTTCTTTCCCAGGGAAAATGCAAAAAGGATGTGCCCTGGAGCCCCTGGCCCTGGGATTAGACCTCACTGCAAAAAAACCTTATATCGAAGGATGGACCCCACACCGAAGATGTCCCCACCTCAAACTTGTGCTGCCCTGATACACCCAAGGGAGCCCTACAAACTGACATCAGGAACCTGGACTGCTGAGTTTTCTTTCCCAGGGAAAATGGCCAAGGGATGTGCCCAGGGGCCCCTAGCCCTGACTGCAGAGAATCCTTATATCGAAGGATGGTCCACACACGAAAGATGTCCCCACCTCAAACTTGTGCTGCCCTGATAGACCCAAGGGAGCCCTACAAACTGACATCAGGAACCTGGACTGCTGAGTTTTCTTTCCCAGGGAAAATGGAAAAAGGATGTGCCCAGGGGCCCCTGGCCCTGACTGCAAAAAATCCTTATATCGAAGGATGGAGCCCACACCGAAGTGTTCCCCACCTCAAACTTGTGCTGCTCTGATAGACCCAAGGGAGCCCTACAAACTGACATCAGGAACCTGGACTGCTGAGTTTTCTTTCCCAGGGAAAATGGCCAAAGTTTGTGCCCAGGGGCCCCTGGCCCTGACTGCAAAAAATCCTTATATCGAAGGATGGACCCCACACCGAAGTTGTCCCCTTCTCAAACTTGTGCTGCCCTGATAGACCCAAGGGAGCCCTATAAACTGACATCAGGAACCTGGACTGCTGAGTTTTCTTTCCCAGGGAAAATGGCCAAGGGGTGTGCCCAGGGGCCCCTAGCCCTGACTGCAGAGAATCCTTATATCGAAGGATGGACCCCACACCGAAGTTGTCCCCACCTCAAACATGTGCTGCCCTGATACACCCAAGGGAGCCCTACAAACTGACATCAGGAACCTGGACTGCTGAGTTTTCTTTCCCAGGGAAAATGGAAAAAGGATGTGCCCAGGGGCCCCTGGCCCTGACTGCAAAAAATCCTTATATCGAAGGATGGACCCCAGACAGAAGTTGTCCCCACCTCAAACTTGTGCTGCCCTGATAGACCCAAGGGAGCCCTACAAACTGACATCAGGAACCTGGACTGCTGAGTTTTCTTTCCCAGGGAAAATGGCCAAAGGTTGTGCCCAGGGGCCCCTTGCCCTGACTGCAAAAAATCCTTATATCGAAGGATGGACCCCACAACGAAGTTGTCCCCACCTCAAACTTGTGCTGCCCTGATAGACCCAAGGGAGCCCTACAAACTGACATCAGGAACCTGGACTGCTGAGTTTTCTTTCCCAGGGAAAATGGCCAAAGTTTGTGCCCAGGGGGCCCTGGCCCTGACTGCAAAAAATCCTTATATCGAAGGATGGAGCCCACACCGAAGTTGTCCCCACCTCAAACTTGTGCTGCCCTGATAGACCCAAGGGAGCCCTACAAACTGACATCTGGAACCTGGACTGCTGAGTTTTCTTTCCCAGGGAAAATGGAAAAAGGATGTGCCCAGGGGCCCCTGGCCCTGGGCTGCTGGCCCTATTGCAAAAAATCCTTATATCGAAGGATGGACCCCACACCGAAGTTGTCCCCACCTCAAACTTGTGCTGCCCTGATAGACCCAAGGGAGCCCTACAAACTGACATCAGGAACCTGGACTGCTGAGTTTTCTTTCCCAGGGAAAATGGCCAAAGTTTGTGCCCAGGGGGCCCTGGCCCTGACTGCAAAAAATCCTTATATCGAAGGATGGACCCCAGACCGAAGTTGTCCCCACCTCAAACTTGTGCTGCCCAGATAGACCCAAGGGAGCCCTACAAACTGACATCTGGAACCTGGACTGCTGAGTTTTCTTTCCCAGGGAAAATGGAAAAAGGATGTGCCCAGGGGCCCCTGGCCCTGGGCTGCTGGCCCTATTGCAAAAAATCCTTATATCGAAGGATGGACCCCACACCGAAGTTGTCCCCACCTCAAACTTGTGCTGCCCTGATAGACCCAAGGGAGCCCTACAAACTGACATCAGGAACCTGGACTGCTGAGTTTTCTTTCCCAGGGAAAATGGTCAAGGGATGTGCCCAGGGGCCCCTAGCCCTGACTGCAGAGAATCCTTATATCGAAGGATGGACCCCACACCGAAGATGTCCCCACCTCAAACTTGTGCTGCCCTGATAGACCCAAGGGAGCCGTACAAACTGACATCAGGAACCTGGACTGCTGAGTTTTCTTTCCCAGGGAAAATGGAAAAAGGATGTGCCCAGGGGCCCCTGGCCCTGACTGCAAAAAATCCTTATATCGAAGGATGGACCCCACACCGAAGTTGTCCCCTTCTCAAACTTGTGCTGCCCTGATAGACCCAAGGGAGCCCTACAAATTGACATCAGGAACCTGGACAGCTGAGTTTTCTTTCCCAGGGAAAATGCAAAAAGGATGTGCCCTGGGGCCCCTGGCCCTGGGATTAGACCTCACTGCAAAAAAACCTTATATCGAAGGATGGACCCCACACCGAAGATGTCCCCACCTCAAACTTGTGCTGCCCTGATACACCCAAGGGAGCCGTACAAACTGACATCAGGAACCTGGACTGCTGAGTTTTCTTTCCCAGGGAAAATGGAAAATGGATGTGCCCAGGGGCCCCTTGCCCTGACTGCAAAAAATCCTTATATCGAAAGATGGACCCCACACCGAAGTTGTCCCCACCTCAAACATGTGCTGCCCTGATACACCCAAGGGAGCCCTACAAACTGACATCAGGAACCTGGACTGCTGAGTTTTCTTTCCAGGGAAAATGGCCAAAGTTTGTGCCCAGGGGCCCCTGGCCCTGACTGCAAATAATCCTTATATCGAAGGATGGAGCCCACACCGAAGTGTTCCCCACCTCAAACTTGTGCTGCTCTGATAGACCCAAGGGAGCCCTACAAACTGACATCAGGAACCTGGACTGCTGAGTTTTCTTTCCCAGGGAAAATGGCCAAAGTTTGTGCCCAGGGGCCCCTGGCCCTGACTGCAAAAAATCCTTATATCGAAGGATGGACCCCACACCGAAGTTGTCCCCTTCTCAAACTTGTGCTGCCCTGATAGACCCAAGGGAGCCCTACAAACTGACATCAGGAACCTGGACTGCTGAGTTTTCTTTCCCAGGGAAAATGGCCAAAGTTTGTGCCCAGGGGCCCCTAGCCCTGACTGCAGAGAATCCTTATATCGAAGGATGGACCCCACACCGAAGTTGTCCCCACCTCAAACATGTGCTGCCCTGATACACCCAAGGGAGCCCTACAAACTGACATCAGGAACCTGGACTGCTGAGTTTTCTTTCCCAGGGAAAATGGAAAAAGGATGTGCCCAGGGGCCCCTGGCCCTGACTGCAAAAAATCCTTATATCGAAGGATGGACCCCAGACAGAAGTTGTCCCCACCTCAAACTTGTGCTGCCCTGATAGACCCAAGGGAGCCCTACAAACTGACATCAGGAACCTGGACTGCTGAGTTTTCTTTCCCAGGGAAAATGGAAAAAGGATGTGCCCAGGGGGCCCTGGCCCTGGGCTGGGGACATATTGCAAAAAATCCTTATATCGAAGGATGGACCCCACACCGAAGTTGTCTCCACCTCAAACTTGTGCTGCCCTGATAGACCCAAGGGAGCCCTACAAACTGACATCAGGAACCTGGACTGCTGAGTTTTCTTTCCCAGGGAAAATGGCCAAAGGTTGTGCCCAGGGGCCCCTTGCCCTGACTGCAAAAAATCCTTATATCGAAGGATGGAGCCCACACCGAAGTTGTCCCCACCTCAAACTTGTGCTGCCCTGATAGACCCAAGGGAGCCCTACAAACTGACATCTGGAACCTGGACTGCTGAGTTTTCTTTCCCAGGGAAAATGGAAAAAGGATGTGCCCAGGCGCCCCTGGCCCTGGGCTGCTGGCCCTATTGCAAAAAATCCTTATATCGAAGGATGGACCCCACACCGAAGTTGTCTCCACCTCAAACTTGTGCTGCCCTGATAGACCCAAGGGAGCCCTACAAACTGACATCAGGAACCTGGACTGCTGAGTTTTCTTTCCCAGGGAAAATGGTCAAGGGATGTGCCCAGGGGCCCCTAGCCCTGACTGCAGAGAATCCTTATATCGAAGGATGGACCCCACACCGAAGATGTCCCCACCTCAAACTTGTGCTGCCCTGATAGACCCAAGGGAGCCCTACAAACTGACATCAGGAACCTGGACTGCTGAGTTTTCTTTCCCAGGGAAAATGGAAAAAGGTTGTGCCCAGTGGCCCCTGGCCCTGACTGCAAAAAATCCTTATATCGAAGGATGGACCCCACACCGAAGTTGTCCCCTTCTCAAACTTGTGCTGCCCTGATAGACCCAAGGGAGCCCTACAAATTGACATCAGGAACCTGGACAGCTGAGTTTTCTTTCCCAGGGAAAATGCAAAAAGGATGTGCCCTGGGGCCCCTGGCCCTGGGATTAGACCTCACTGCAAAAAAACCTTATATCGAAGGATGGACCCCACACCGAAGATGTCCCCACCTCAAACTTGTGCTGCCCTGATACACCCAAGGGAGCCGTACAAACTGACATCAGGAACCTGGACTGCTGAGTTTTCTTTCCCAGGGAAAATGCAAAATGGATGTGCCCAGGGGCCCCTTGACCTGACTGCAAAAAATCCTTATATCGAAGGATGGACCCCACACCGAAGTTGTCCCCACCTCAAACTTGTGCCGCCCTGATAGACCCAAGGGAGCCCTACAAACTGACATCAGGAACCTGGACTGCTGAGTTTTCTTTCCCAGGGAAAATGGAAAAAGGATGTGCCCAGGGGCCCCTGGCCCTGGGCTGGGGCCCTATTGCAAAAAATCCTTATATCGAAGGATGGACCCCACACCGAAGTTGTCTCCACCTCAAACTTGTGCTGCCCTGATAGACCCAAGGGAGCCCTACAAACTGACATCAGGAACCTGGACTGCTGAGTTTTCTTTCCCAGGGAAAATGGCCAAAGGTTGTGCCCAGGGGCCCCTTGCCCTGACTGCAAAAAATCCTTATATCGAAGGATGGAGCCCACACCGAAGTTGTCCCCACCTCAAACTTGTGCTGCCCTGATAGACCCAAGGGAGCCCTACAAACTGACATCAGGAACCTGGACTGCTGAGTTTTCTTTCCCAGGGAAAATGGAAAAAGGATGTGCCCAGGGGCCCCTGGCCCTGGGCTGCTGGCCCTATTGCAAAAAATCCTTATATCGAAGGATGGACCCCACACCGAAGTTGTCCCCACCTCAAACTTGTGCTGCCCTGATAGACCCAAGGGAGCCCTACAAACTGACATCAGGAACCTGGACTGCTGAGTTTTCTTTCCCAGGGAAAATGGTCAAGGGATGTGCCCAGGGGCCCCTAGCCCTGACTGCAGAGAATCCTTATATCGAAGGATGGACCCCACACCGAAGATGTCCCCACCTCAAACTTGTGCTGCCCTGATAGACCCAAGGGAGCCCTACAAACTGACATCAGGAACCTGGACTGCTGAGTTTTCTTTCCCAGGGAAAATGGAAAAAGGTTGTGCCCAGGGGCCCCTGGCCCTGACTGCAAAAAATCCTTATATCGAAGGATGGACCCCACACCGAAGTTGTCCCCTTCTCAAACTTGTGCTGCCCTGATAGACCCAAGGGAGCCCTACAAATTGACATCAGGAACCTGGACAGCTGAGTTTTCTTTCCCAGGGAAAATGGAAAAAGGATGTGCCCAGGGGCCCCTTGCCCTGACTGCAAAAAATCCTTATATCGAAGGATGGACCCCAGACAGAAGTTGTCCCCACCTCAAACTTGTGCTGCCCTGATAGACCCAAGGGAGCCCTACAAACTGACATCAGGAACCTGGACTGCTGAGTTTTCTTTCCCAGGGAAAATGGCCAAAGGTTGTGCCCAGGGGCCCCTTGCCCTGACTGCAAAAAATCCTTATATCGAAGGATGGACCCCACAACGAAGTTGTCCCCACCTCAAACTTGTGCTGCCCTGATAGACCCAAGGGAGCCCTACAAACTGACATCAGGAACCTGGACTGCTGAGTTTTCTTTCCCAGGGAAAATGGCCAAAGTTTGTGCCCAGGGGGCCCTGGCCCTGACTGCAAAAAATCCTTATATCGAAGGATGGAGCCCACACCGAAGTTGTCCCCACCTCAAACTTGTGCTGCCCTGATAGACCCAAGGGAGCCCTACAAACTGACATCTGGAACCTGGACTGCTGAGTTTTCTTTCCCAGGGAAAATGGAAAAAGGATGTGCCCAGGGGCCCCTGGCCCTGGGCTGCTGGCCCTATTGCAAAAAATCCTTATATCGAAGGATGGACCCCACACCGAAGTTGTCCCCACCTCAAACTTGTGCTGCCCTGATAGACCCAAGGGAGCCCTACAAACTGACATCAGGAACCTGGACTGCTGAGTTTTCTTTCCCAGGGAAAATGGCCAAAGTTTGTGCCCAGGGGGCCCTGGCCCTGACTGCAAAAAATCCTTATATCGAAGGATGGACCCCAGACCGAAGTTGTCCCCACCTCAAACTTGTGCTGCCCAGATAGACCCAAGGGAGCCCTACAAACTGACATCTGGAACCTGGACTGCTGAGTTTTCTTTCCCAGGGAAAATGGAAAAAGGATGTGCCCAGGGGCCCCTGGCCCTGGGCTGCTGGCCCTATTGCAAAAAATCCTTATATCGAAGGATGGACCCCACACCGAATTTGTCCCCACCTCAAACTTGTGCTGCCCTGATAGACCCAAGGGAGCCCTACAAACTGACATCAGGAACCTGGACTGCTGAGTTTTCTTTCCCAGGGAAAATGGTCAAGGGATGTGCCCAGGGGCCCCTAGCCCTGACTGCAGAGAATCCTTATATCGAAGGATGGACCCCACACCGAAGATGTCCCCACCTCAAACTTGTGCTGCCCTGATAGACCCAAGGGAGCCGTACAAACTGACATCAGGAACCTGGACTGCTGAGTTTTCTTTCCCAGGGAAAATGGAAAAAGGATGTGCCCAGGGGCCCCTGGCCCTGACTGCAAAAAATCCTTATATCGAAGGATGGACCCCACACCGAAGTTGTCCCCTTCTCAAACTTGTGCTGCCCTGATAGACCCAAGGGAGCCCTACAAATTGACATCAGGAACCTGGACAGCTGAGTTTTCTTTCCCAGGGAAAATGCAAAAAGGATGTGCCCTGGGGCCCCTGGCCCTGGGATTAGACCTCACTGCAAAAAAACCTTATATCGAAGGATGGACCCCACACCGAAGATGTCCCCACCTCAAACTTGTGCTGCCCTGATACACCCAAGGGAGCCGTACAAACTGACATCAGGAACCTGGACTGCTGAGTTTTCTTTCCCAGGGAAAATGGAAAATGGATGTGCCCAGGGGCCCCTTGCCCTGACTGCAAAAAATCCTTATATCGAAAGATGGACCCCACACCGAAGTTGTCCCCACCTCAAACATGTGCTGCCCTGATACACCCAAGGGAGCCCTACAAACTGACATCAGGAACCTGGACTGCTGAGTTTTCTTTCCAGGGAAAATGGCCAAAGTTTGTGCCCAGGGGCCCCTGGCCCTGACTGCAAATAATCCTTATATCGAAGGATGGAGCCCACACCGAAGTGTTCCCCACCTCAAACTTGTGCTGCTCTGATAGACCCAAGGGAGCCCTACAAACTGACATCAGGAACCTGGACTGCTGAGTTTTCTTTCCCAGGGAAAATGGCCAAAGTTTGTGCCCAGGGGCCCCTGGCCCTGACTGCAAAAAATCCTTATATCGAAGGATGGACCCCACACCGAAGTTGTCCCCTTCTCAAACTTGTGCTGCCCTGATAGACCCAAGGGAGCCCTACAAACTGACATCAGGAACCTGGACTGCTGAGTTTTCTTTCCCAGGGAAAATGGCCAAAGTTTGTGCCCAGGGGCCCCTAGCCCTGACTGCAGAGAATCCTTATATCGAAGGATGGACCCCACACCGAAGTTGTCCCCACCTCAAACATGTGCTGCCCTGATAGACCCAAGGGAGCCCTACAAACTGACATCAGGAACCTGGACTGCTGAGTTTTCTTTCCCAGGGAAAATGGAAAAAGGATGTGCCCAGGGGCCCCTGGCCCTGACTGCAAAAAATCCTTATATCGAAGGATGGACCCCAGACAGAAGTTGTCCCCACCTCAAACTTGTGCTGCCCTGATAGACCCAAGGGAGCCCTACAAACTGACATCAGGAACCTGGACTGCTGAGTTTTCTTTCCCAGGGAAAATGGAAAAAGGATGTGCCCAGGGGGCCCTGGCCCTGTGCTGGGGACATATTGCAAAAAATCCTTATATCGAAGGATGGACCCCACACCGAAGTTGTCTCCACCTCAAACTTGTGCTGCCCTGATAGACCCAAGGGAGCCCTACAAACTGACATCAGGAACCTGGACTGCTGAGTTTTCTTTCCCAGGGAAAATGGCCAAAGGTTGTGCCCAGGGGCCCCTTGCCCTGACTGCAAAAAATCCTTATATCGAAGGATGGAGCCCACACCGAAGTTGTCCCCACCTCAAACTTGTGCTGCCCTGATAGACCCAAGGGAGCCCTACAAACTGACATCTGGAACCTGGACTGCTGAGTTTTCTTTCCCAGGGAAAATGGAAAAAGGATGTGCCCAGGCGCCCCTGGCCCTGGGCTGCTGGCCCTATTGCAAAAAATCCTTATATCGAAGGATGGACCCCACACCGAAGTTGTCTCCACCTCAAACTTGTGCTGCCCTGATAGACCCAAGGGAGCCCTACAAACTGACATCAGGAACCTGGACTGCTGAGTTTTCTTTCCCAGGGAAAATGGTCAAGGGATGTGCCCAGGGGCCCCTAGCCCTGACTGCAGAGAATCCTTATATCGAAGGATGGACCCCACACCGAAGATGTCCCCACCTCAAACTTGTGCTGCCCTGATAGACCCAAGGGAGCCCTACAAACTGACATCAGGAACCTGGACTGCTGAGTTTTCTTTCCCAGGGAAAATGGAAAAAGGTTGTGCCCAGTGGCCCCTGGCCCTGACTGCAAAAAATCCTTATATCGAAGGATGGACCCCACACCGAAGTTGTCCCCTTCTCAAACTTGTGCTGCCCTGATAGACCCAAGGGAGCCCTACAAATTGACATCAGGAACCTGGACAGCTGAGTTTTCTTTCCCAGGGAAAATGCAAAAAGGATGTGCCCTGGGGCCCCTGGCCCTGGGATTAGACCTCACTGCAAAAAAACCTTATATCGAAGGATGGACCCCACACCGAAGATGTCCCCACCTCAAACTTGTGCTGCCCTGATACACCCAAGGGAGCCGTACAAACTGACATCAGGAACCTGGACTGCTGAGTTTTCTTTCCCAGGGAAAATGCAAAATGGATGTGCCCAGGGGCCCCTTGACCTGACTGCAAAAAATCCTTATATCGAAGGATGGACCCCACACCGAACTTGTCTCCACCTCAAACTTGTGCCGCCCTGATAGACCCAAGGGAGCCCTACAAACTGACATCAGGAACCTGGACTGCTGAGTTTTCTTTCCCAGGGAAAATGGAAAAAGGATGTGCCCAGGGGCCCCTGGCCCTGGGCTGGGGCCCTATTGCAAAAAATCCTTATATCGAAGGATGGACCCCACACCGAAGTTGTCTCCACCTCAAACTTGTGCTGCCCTGATAGACCCAAGGGAGCCCTACAAACTGACATCAGGAACCTGGACTGCTGAGTTTTCTTTCCCAGGGAAAATGGCCAAAGGTTGTGCCCAGGGGCCCCTTGCCCTGACTGCAAAAAATCCTTATATCGAAGGATGGAGCCCACACCGAAGTTGTCCCCACCTCAAACTTGTGCTGCCCTGATAGACCCAAGGGAGCCCTACAAACTGACATCAGGAACCTGGACTGCTGAGTTTTCTTTCCCAGGGAAAATGGAAAAAGGATGTGCCCAGGGGCCCCTGGCCCTGGGCTGCTGGCCCTATTGCAAAAAATCCTTATATCGAAGGATGGACCCCACACCGAAGTTGTCCCCACCTCAAACTTGTGCTGCCCTGATAGACCCAAGGGAGCCCTACAAACTGACATCAGGAACCTGGACTGCTGAGTTTTCTTTCCCAGGGAAAATGGTCAAGGGATGTGCCCAGGGGCCCCTAGCCCTGACTGCAGAGAATCCTTATATCGAAGGATGGACCCCACACCGAAGATGTCCCCACCTCAAACTTGTGCTGCCCTGATAGACCCAAGGGAGCCCTACAAACTGACATCAGGAACCTGGACTGCTGAGTTTTCTTTCCCAGGGAAAATGGAAAAAGGTTGTGCCCAGGGGCCCCTGGCCCTGACTGCAAAAAATCCTTATATCGAAGGATGGACCCCACACCGAAGTTGTCCCCTTCTCAAACTTGTGCTGCCCTGATAGACCCAAGGGAGCCCTACAAATTGACATCAGGAACCTGGACAGCTGAGTTTTCTTTCCCAGGGAAAATGCAAAAAGGATGTGCCCTGGGGCCCCTGGCCCTGGGATTAGACCTCACTGCAAAAAAACCTTATATCGAAGGATGGACCCCACACTGTAGTTGTCCCCACCTAAAACTTGTGCTGCCCTGATAGACCTAAGGGAGCCCTACAAACTGACATCAGGAACCTGGACTGCTGAGTTTTCTTTCCCAGGGAAAATGGCCAAGGGGTGTGCCCAGGGGCCCCTAGCCCTGACTGCAGAGAATCCTTATATCGAAGGATGGAGCCCACACCGAAGTTGTCCCCACCTCAAACATGTGCTGCCCTGATACACCCAAGGGAGCCCTACAAACTGACATCTGGAACCTGGACTGCTGAGTTTTCTTTCCCAGGGAAAATGGAAAAAGGATGTGCCCAGGGGCCCCTGGCCCTGACTGGAAAAAATCCTTATATCGAAGGATGGACCCCAGACCGAAGTTGTCCCCACCTCAAACTTGTGCTGCCCTGATAGACCCAAGGGAGCCCTACAAACTGACATCAGGAACCTGGACTGGTGAGTTTTCTTTCCCAGGGAAAATGGAAAAAGGATGTGCCCAGGGGCCCCTGGCCCTGGGCTGGGGCCCTATTGCAAAAAACCCTTATATCGAAGGATGGACCCCACACCGAAGTTGTCTCCACCTCAAACTTGTGCTGCCCTGATAGACCCAAGGGAGCCCTACAAACTGACATCAGGAACCTGGACTGCTGAGTTTTCTTTCCCAGGGAAAATGGCCAAAGGTTGTGCCCAGGGGCCCCTTGCCCTGACTGCAAAAAATCCTTATATCGAAGGATGGACCCCACACCGAAGTTGTCCCCACCTCAAACTTGTGCTGCCCTGATAGACCCAAGGGAGCCCTACAAACTGACATCAGGAACCTGGACTGCTGAGTTTTCTTTCCCAGGGAAAATGGCCAAAGTTTGTGCCCAGGGGCCCCTGGCCCTGACTGCAAAAAATCCTTATATCGAAGGATGGACCCCAGACCGAAGTGTTCCCCACCTCAAAATTGGGCTGCCCTGATAGACCCAAGGGAGCCCTACAAACTGACATCAGGAACCTGGACTGCTGAGTTTTCTTTCCCAGGGAAAATGGAAAAAGGATGTGCCCAGGGGCCCCTGGCCCTGACTGCAAAAAATCCTTATATCGAAGGATGGACCCCAGACCGAAGTTGCCCCCACCTCAAACTTGTGCTGCCCTGATAGACCCAAGGGAGCCCTACAAACTGACATCTGGAACCTGGACTGATGAGTTTTCTTTCCCAGGGAAAATGGCCAAGGGATGTGCCCAGGGGCCCCTAGCCCTGACTGCAGAGAATCCTTATATCGAAGGATGGTCCACACACCAAAGATGTCCCCACCTCAAACTTGTGCTGCCCTGATAGACCCAAGGGAGCCCTACAAACTGACATCAGGAACCTGGACTGCTGAGTTTTCTTTCCCAGGGAAAATGGAAAAAGGATGTGCCCAGGGGCCCCTGGCCCTGACTGCAAAAAATCCTTATATCGAAGGATGGACCCCAGACCGAAGTTGTCCCCACCTCAAACTTGTGCTGCCCTGATAGACCCAAGGGAGCCCTACAAACTGACATCTGGAACCTGGACTGCTGAGTTTTCTTTCCCAGGGAAAATGGAAAAAGGATGTGCCCAGGGGCCCCTGGCCCTGGGATTAGACCTCACTGCAAAAAAACCTTATATCGAAGGATGGACCCCACACCGAAGATGTCCCCACCTCAAACTTGTGCTGCCCTGATACACCCAAGGGAGCCCTACAAACTGACATCTGGAACCTGGACTGCTGAGTTTTCTTTCCCAGGGAAAATGGAAAAAGGATGTGCCCAGGGGCCCCTTGACCTGACTGCAAAAAATCCTTATATCGAAAGATGGACCCCACACCGAAGTTGTCCCCACCTCAAACTTGTGCTGCCCTGATAGACCCAAGGGAGCCCTTCAAACTGAAATCAGGAACCTGGACTGCTGAGGTTTCTTTCCCAGGGAAAATGCAAAAAGGATGTGCCCTGGGGCCCCTGGCCCTGGGATTAGACCTCACTGCAAAAAAACCTTATATCGAAGGATGGACCCCACACCGAAGATGTCCCCACCTCAAACTTGTGCTGCCCTGATACACCCAAGGGAGCCCTACAAACTGACATCAGGAACCTGGACTGCTGAGTTTTCTTTCCCAGGGAAAATGGAAAAAGGATGTGCCCAGGGGCCCCTTGCCCTGACTGCAAAAAATCCTTATATCGAAAGATGGACCCCACACCGAAGTTGTCCCCACCTCAAACATGTGCTGCCCTGATACACCCAAGGGAGCCCTACAAACTGACATCAGGAACCTGGACTGCTGAGTTTTCTTTCCCAGGGAAAATGGCCAAAGTTTGTGCCCAGGGGCCCCTGGCCCTGACTGCAAATAATCCTTATATCGAAGGATGGAGCCCACACCGAAGTGTTCCCCACCTCAAACTTGTGCTGCTCTGATAGACCCAAGGGAGCCCTACAAACTGACATCAGGAACCTGGACTGCTGAGTTTTCTTTCCCAGGGAAAATGGCCAAAGTTTGTGCCCAGGGGCCCCTGGCCCTGACTGCAAAAAATCCTTATATCGAAGGATGGACCCCACACTGTAGCTGTCCCCACCTCAAACTTGTGCTGCCCTGATAGACCCAAGGGAGCCCTACAAACTGACATCAGGAACCTGGACTGCTGAGTTTTCTTTCCCAGGGAAAATGGAAAAAGGATGTGCCCAGGGGCCCCTGGCCCTGGGCTGGGGCCCTATTGCAAAAAATTCTTATATCGAAGGATGGACCCCACACCGAATTTGTCTCCACCTCAAACTTGTGCTGCCCTGATAGACCCAAGGGAGCCCTACAAACTGACATCAGGAACCTGGACTGCTGAGTTTTCTTTCCCAGGGAAAATGGCCAAAGGTTGTGCCCAGGGGCCCCTAGCCCTGACTGCAGAGAATCCTTATATCGAAGGATGGACCCCACACCGAAGTTGTCCCCACCTCAAACTTGTGCTGCCCTGATAGACCCAAGGGAGCCCTACAAACTGACATCAGGAACCTGGACTGCTGAGTTTTCTTTCCCAGGGAAAATGGCCAACGTTTGTGCCCAGGGGCCCCTGGCCCTGACTGCAAAAAATCCTTATATCGAAGGATGGAGCCCACACCGAAGTGTTCCCCACCTCAAACTTGTGCTGCCCTGATAGACCCAAGGGAGCCCTACAAAGTGACATCAGGAACCTGGACTGCTGAGTTTTCTTTCCCAGGGAAAATGGAAAAAGGTTGTGCCCAAGGGCCCCTGGCCCTGGGCTGGGGCCTCACTGTAAAAAATCCTTATATCGAAGGATGGACCCCACACTGAAGATGTCCCCACCTCAAACTTGTGCTGCCCTGATAGACCCAAGGGAGCCCTACAAACTGACATCAGGAACCTGGACTGCTGAGTTTTCTTTCCCAGGGAAAATGGCCAAGGGATGTGCCCAGGGGCCCCTAGCCCTGACTGCAGAGAATCCTTATATCGAAGGATGGACCCCACACCGAAGATGTCCCCACCTCAAACTTGTGCTGCCCTGATACACCCAAGGGAGCCCTACAAACTGACATCAGGAACCTGGACTGCTGAGTTTTCTTTCCCAGGGAAAATGGAAAAAGGATGTGCCCAGGGGCCCCTGGCCCTGACTGCAAAAAATCCTTATATCGAAGGATGGACCCCAGACCGAAGTTGTCCCCACCTCAAACTTGTGCTGCCCTGATAGACCCAAGGGAGCCCTACAAACTGACATCTGGAACCTGGACTGCTGAGTTTTCTTTCCCAGGGAAAATGGAAATAGGATGTGCCCAGGGGCCCCTGGCCCTGGGCTGCTGGCCCTATTGCAAAAAATCCTTATATCGAAGGATGGACCCCACACCGAAGTTGTCCCCACCTCAAATTTGTGCTGCCCTGATAGACCCAAGGGAGCCCTACAAACTGACATCAGGAACCTGGACTGCTGAGTTTTCTTTCCCAGGGAAAATGGTCAAGGGATGTGCCCAGGGGCCCCTAGCCCTGACTGCAGAGAATCCTTATATCGAAGGATGGACCCCACACCGAAGATGTCCCCACCTCAAACTTGTGCTGCCCTGATAGACCCAAGGGAGCCCTACAAACTGACATCTGGAACCTGGACTGCTGAGTTTTCTTTCCCAGGGAAAATGGAAAAAGGATGTGCCCAGGGGCCCCTGGCCCTGACTGCAAAAAATCCTTATATCGAAGGATGGAGCCCACACCGAATTTGTCCCCACCTCAAACTTGTGCTGCCCTGATAGACCCAAGGGAGCCCTACAAACTGACATCAGGAACCTGGACTGCTGAGGTTTCTTTCCCAGGGAAAATGCAAAAAGGGTGTGCTCAGGGGCCCCTGGCCCTGGGATTAGACCTCACTGCAAAAAAACCTTATATCGAAGGATGGACCCCACACCGAAGATGTCCCCACTTCAAACTTGTGCTGCCCTGATACACCCAAGGGAGCCGTACAAACTGACATCAGGAACCTGGACTGCTGAGTTTTCTTTCCCAGGGAAAATGGAAAAAGGATGTGCCCAGGGGCCCCTTGACCTGACTGCAAAAAATCCTTATATCGAAAGATGGACCCCACACCGAAGTTGTCCCCACCTCAAACTTGTGCTGCCCTGATAGATCCAAGGGAGCCCTTCAAACTGAAATCAGGAACCTGGACTGCTGAGGTTTCTTTCCCAGGGAAAATGGCCAAAGTTTGTGCCCAGGGGCCCCTGGCCCTGACTGCAAAAAATCCTTATATCGAAGGATGGACCCCACACCGAAGTTGTCCCCTTCTCAAACTTGTGCTGCCCTGATAGACCCAAGGGAGCCCTACAAATTGACATCAGGAACCTGGACAGCTGAGTTTTCTTTCCCAGGGAAAATGCAAAAAGGATGTGCCCTGGGGCCCCTGGCCCTGGGATTAGACCTCACTGCAAAAAATCCTTATATCGAAGGATGGACCCCACACCGAAGATGTCCCCACCTCAAACTTGTGCTGCCCTGATACACCCAAGGGAGCCGTACAAACTGACATCAGGAACCTGGACTGCTGAGTTTTCTTTCCCAGGGAAAATGGAAAATGGATGTGCCCAGGGGCCCCTAGCCCTGACTGCAAAAAATCCTTATATCGAAAGATGGACCCCACACCGAAGTTGTCCCCACCTCAAACATGTGCTGCCCTGATAGACCCAAGGGAGCCCTACAAACTGACATCAGGAACCTGGACTGCTGAGTTTTCTTTCCCAGGGAAAATGGCCAAAGTTTGTGCCCAGGGGCCCCTGGCCCTGACTGGAAAAAATCCTTATATCGAAGGATGGACCCCAGACCGAAGTTGTCCCCACCTCAAACTTGTGCTGCCCTGATAGACCCAAGGGAGCCCTACAAACTGACATCAGGAACCTGGACTGGTGAGTTTTCTTTCCCAGGGAAAATGGAAAAAGGATGTGCCCAGGGGCCCCTGGCCCTGGGCTGGGGCCCTATTGCAAAAAATCCTTATATCGAAGGATGGACCCCACACCGAAGTTGTCTCCACCTCAAACTTGTGCTGCCCTGATAGACCCAAGGGAGCCCTACAAACTGACATCAGGAACCTGGACTGCTGAGTTTTCTTTCCCAGGGAAAATGGCCAAAGGTTGTGCCCAGGGGCCCCTTGCCCTGACTGCAAAAAATCCTTATATCGAAGGATGGACCCCACACCGAAGTTGTCCCCACCTCAAACTTGTGCTGCCCTGATAGACCCAAGGGAGCCCTACAAACTGACATCAGGAACCTGGACTGCTGAGTTTTCTTTCCCAGGGAAAATGGCCAAAGTTTGTGCCCAGGGGCCCCTGGCCCTGACTGCAAAAAATCCTTATATCGAAGGATGGACCCCAGACCGAAGTGTTCCCCACCTCAAACTTGTGCTGCCCTGATAGACCCAAGGGAGCCCTACAAACTGACATCAGGAACCTGGACTGCTGAGTTTTCTTTCCCAGGGAAAATGGAAAAAGGATGTGCCCAGGGGCCCCTGGCCCTGACTGCAAAAAATCCTTATATCGAAGGATGGACCCCACACCGAAGTTGTCCCCACCTCAAACTTGTGCTGCCCTGATAGACCCAAGGGAGCCCTACAAACTGACATCTGGAACCTGGACTGATGAGTTTTCTTTCCCAGGGAAAATGGCCAAGGGATGTGCCCAGGGGCCCCTAGCCCTGACTGCAAAAAATCCTTATATCGAAGGATGGACCCCAGACCGAAGTGTTCCCCACCTCAAACTTGTGCTGCCCTGATAGACCCAAGGGAGCCCTACAAACTGACATCAGGAACCTGGACTGCTGAGTTTTCTTTCCCAGGGAAAATGGAAAAAGGATGTGCCCAGGGGCCCCTGGCCCTGACTGCAAAAAATCCTTATATCGAAGGATGGACCCCACACCGAAGTTGTCCCCACCTCAAACTTGTGCTGCCCTGATAGACCCAAGGGAGCCCTACAAACTGACATCTGGAACCTGGACTGATGAGTTTTCTTTCCCAGGGAAAATGGCCAAGGGATGTGCCCAGGGGCCCCTAGCCCTGACTGCAGAGAATCCTTATATCGAAGGATGGTCCACACACCAAAGATGTCCCCACCTCAAACTTGTGCTGCCCTGATAGACCCAAGGGAGCCCTACAAACTGACATCAGGAACCTGGACTGCTGAGTTTTCTTTCCCAGGGAAAATGGAAAAAGGATGTGCCCAGGGGCCCCTGGCCCTGACTGCAAAAAATCCTTATACCGAAGGATGGACCCCAGACCGAAGTTGTCCCCACCTCAAACTTGTGCTGCCCTGATAGACCCAAGGGAGCCCTACAAACTGACATCTGGAACCTGGACTGCTGAGTTTTCTTTCCCAGGGAAAATGGAAAAAGGATGTGCCCAGGGGCCCCTGGCCCTGGGATTAGACCTCACTGCAAAAAAACCTTATATCGAAGGATGGACCCCACACCGAAGATGTCCCCACCTCAAACTTGTGCTGCCCTGATACACCCAAGGGAGCCCTACAAACTGACATCTGGAACCTGGACTGCTGAGTTTTCTTTCCCAGGGAAAATGGAAATAGGATGTGCCCAGGGGCCCCTTGACCTGACTGCAAAAAATCCTTATATCGAAAGATGGACCCCACACCGAAGTTGTCCCCACCTCAAACTTGTGCTGCCCTGATAGACCCAAGGGAGCCCTTCAAACTGAAATCAGGAACCTGGACTGCTGAGGTTTCTTTCCCAGGGAAAATGGCCAAAGTTTGTGCCCAGGGGCCCCTGGCCCTGACTGCAAAAAATCCTTATATCGAACGATGGACCCCACACCGAAGTTGTCCCCTTCTCAAACTTGTGCTGCCCTGATAGACCCAAGGGAGCCCTACAAATTGACATCAGGAACCTGGACAGCTGAGTTTTCTTTCCCAGGGAAAATGCAAAAAGGATGTGCCCTGGGGCCCCTGGCCCTGGGATTAGACCTCACTGCAAAAAAACCTTATATCGAAGGATGGACCCCACACCGAAGATGTCCCCACCTCAAACTTGTGCTGCCCTGATAGACCCAAGGGAGCCCTACAAACTGACATCAGCAACCTGGACTGCTGAGTTTTCTTTCCCAGGGAAAATGGAAAAAGGATGTGCCCAGGGGCCCCTTGCCCTGACTGCAAAAAATCCTTATATCGAAAGATGGACCCCACACCGAAGTTGTCCCCACCTCAAACATGTGCTGCCCTGATACACCCAAGGGAGCCCTACAAACTGACATCAGGAACCTGGACTGCTGAGTTTTCTTTCCCAGGGAAAATGGCCAAAGTTTGTGCCCTGGGGCCCCTGGCCCTGACTGCAAAAAATCCTTATATCGAAGGATGGAGCCCACACCGAAGTGTTCCCCACCTCAAACTTGTGCTGCTCTGATAGACCCAAGGGAGCCCTACAAACTGACATCAGGAACCTGGACTGCTGAGTTTTCTTTCCCAGGGAAAATGGCCAAAGTTTGTGCCCAGGGGCCCCTGGCCCTGACTGCAAAAAATCCTTATATCGAAGGATGGACCCCACACCGAAGTTGTCTCCACCTCAAACTTGTGCTGCCCTGATAGACCCAAGGGAGCCCTACAAACTGACATCAGGAACCTGGACTGCTGAGTTTTCTTTCCCAGGGAAAATGGCCAAGGGGTGTGCCCAGGGGCCCCTAGCCCTGACTGCAGAGAATCCTTATATCGAAGGATGGACCCCACACCGAAGTTGTCCCCACCTCAAACATGTGCTGCCCTGATACACCCAAGGGAGCCCTACAAACTGACATCAGGAACCTGGACTGCTGAGTTTTCTTTCCCAGGGATAATGGAAAAAGGATGTGCCCAGGAGCCCCTGGCCCTGACTGCAAAAAATCCTTATATCGAAGGATGGACCCCACACTGTAGCTGTCCCCACCTCAAACTTGTGCTGCCCTGATAGACCCAAGGGAGCCCTACAAACTGACATCAGGAACCTGGACTGCTGAGTTTTCTTTCCCAGGGAAAATGGAAAAAGGATGTGCCCAGGGGCCCCTGGCCCTGGGCTGGGGCCCTATTGCAAAAAATCCTTATATCGAAGGATGGACCCCACACCGAATTTGTCTCCACCTCAAACTTGTGCTGCCCTGATAGACCCAAGGGAGCCCTACAAACTGACATCAGGAACCTGGACTGCTGAGTTTTCTTTCCCAGGGAAAATGGCCAAAGGTTGTGCCCAGGGGCCCCTAGCCCTGACTGCAGAGAATCCTTATATCGAAGGATGGACCCCACACCGAAGTTGTCCCCACCTCAAACTTGTGCTGCCCTGATAGACCCAAGGGAGCCCTACAAACTGACATCAGGAACCTGGACTGCTGAGTTTTCTTTCCCAGGGAAAATGGCCAACGTTTGTGCCCAGGGGCCCCTGGCCCTGACTGCAAAAAATCCTTATATCGAAGGATGGAGCCCACACCGAAGTGTTCCCCACCTCAAACTTGTGCTGCCCTGATAGACCCAAGGGAGCCCTACAAAGTGACATCAGGAACCTGGACTGCTGAGTTTTCTTTCCCAGGGAAAATGGAAAAAGGTTGTGCCCAAGGGCCCCTGGCCCTGGGCTGGGGCCTCACTGTAAAAAATCCTTATATCGAAGGATGGACCCCACACTGAAGATGTCCCCACCTCAAACTTGTGCTGCCCTGATAGACCCAAGGGAGCCCTACAAACTGACATCAGGAACCTGGACTGCTGAGTTTTCTTTCCCAGGGAAAATGGCCAAGGGATGTGCCCAGGGGCCCCTAGCCCTGACTGCAGAGAATCCTTATATCGAAGGATGGACCCCACACCGAAGATGTCCCCACCTCAAACTTGTGCTGCCCTGATACACCCAAGGGAGCCCTACAAACTGACATCAGGAACCTGGACTGCTGAGTTTTCTTTCCCAGGGAAAATGGAAAAAGGATGTGCCCAGGGGCCCCTGGCCCTGACTGCAAAAAATCCTTATATCGAAGGATGGACCCCAGACCGAAGTTGTCCCCACCTCAAACTTGTGCTGCCCTGATAGACCCAAGGGAGCCCTACAAACTGACATCTGGAACCTGGACTGCTGAGTTTTCTTTCCCAGGGAAAATGGAAAAAGGATGTGCCCAGGGGCCCCTGGCCCTGGGCTGCTGGCCCTATTGCAAAAAATCCTTATATCGAAGGATGGACCCCACACCGAAGTTGTCCCCACCTCAAACTTGTGCTGCCCTGATAGACCCAAGGGAGCCCTACAAACTGACATCAGGAACCTGGACTGCTGAGTTTTCTTTCCCAGGGAAAATGGTCAAGGGATGCGCCCAGGGGCCCCTAGCCCTGACTGCAGAGAATCCTTATATCGAAGGATGGACCCCACACCGAAGATGTCCCCACCTCAAACTTGTGCTGCCCTGATAGACCCAAGGGAGCCCTACAAACTGACATCTGGAACCTGGACTGCTGAGTTTTCTTTCCCAGGGAAAATGGAAAAAGGATGTGCCCAGGGGCCCCTGGCCCTGACTGCAAAAAATCCTTATATCGAAGGATGGAGCCCACACCGAATTTGTCCCCACCTCAAACTTGTGCTGCCCTGATAGACCCAAGGGAGCCCTACAAACTGACATCAGGAACCTGGACTGCTGAGTTTTCTTTCCCAGGGAAAATGCAAAAAGGATGTGCTCAGGGGCCCCTGGCCCTGGGATTAGACCTCACTGCAAAAAAACCTTATATCGAAGGATGGACCCCACACCGAAGATGTCCCCACTTCAAACTTGTGCTGCCCTGATACACCCAAGGGAGCCGTACAAACTGACATCAGGAACCTGGACTGCTGAGTTTTCTTTCCCAGGGAAAATGGAAAAAGGATGTGCCCAGGGGCCCCTTGACCTGACTGCAAAAAATCCTTATATCGAAAGATGGACCCCACACCGATGTTGTCCCCACCTCAAACTTGTGCTGCCCTGATAGACCCAAGGGAGCCCTTCAAACTGAAATCAGGAACCTGGACTGCTGAGGTTTCTTTCCCAGGGAAAATGGCCAAAGTTTGTGCCCAGGGGCCCCTGGCCCTGACTGCAAAAAATCCTTATATCGAAGGATGGACCCCACACCGAATTTGTCTCCACCTCAAACTTGTGCTGCCCTGATAGACCCAAGGGAGCCCTACAAATTGACATCAGGAACCTGGACAGCTGAGTTTTCTTTCCCAGGGAAAATGGCCAAAGGTTGTGCCCAGGGGCCCCTAGCCCTGACTGCAGAGAATCCTTATATCGAAGGATGGACCCCACACCGAAGTTGTCCCCACCTCAAACTTGTGCTGCCCTGATAGACCCAAGGGAGCCCTACAAACTGACATCAGGAACCTGGACTGCTGAGTTTTCTTTCCCAGGGAAAATGGCCAACGTTTGTGCCCAGGGGCCCCTGGCCCTGACTGCAAAAAATCCTTATATCGAAGGATGGAGCCCACACCGAAGTGTTCCCCACCTCAAACTTGTGCTGCCCTGATAGACCCAAGGGAGCCCTACAAAGTGACATCAGGAACCTGGACTGCTGAGTTTTCTTTCCCAGGGAAAATGGAAAAAGGTTGTGCCCAAGGGCCCCTGGCCCTGGGCTGGGGCCTCACTGTAAAAAATCCTTATATCGAAGGATGGACCCCACACTGAAGATGTCCCCACCTCAAACTTGTGCTGCCCTGATAGACCCAAGGGAGCCCTACAAACTGACATCAGGAACCTGGACTGCTGAGTTTTCTTTCCCAGGGAAAATGGCCAAGGGATGTGCCCAGGGGCCCCTAGCCCTGACTGCAGAGAATCCTTATATCGAAGGATGGACCCCACACCGAAGATGTCCCCACCTCAAACTTGTGCTGCCCTGATACACCCAAGGGAGCCCTACAAACTGACATCAGGAACCTGGACTGCTGAGTTTTCTTTCCCAGGGAAAATGGAAAAAGGATGTGCCCAGGGGCCCCTGGCCCTGACTGCAAAAAATCCTTATATCGAAGGATGGACCCCAGACCGAAGTTGTCCCCACCTCAAACTTGTGCTGCCCTGATAGACCCAAGGGAGCCCTACAAACTGACATCTGGAACCTGGACTGCTGAGTTTTCTTTCCCAGGGAAAATGGAAAAAGGATGTGCCCAGGGGCCCCTGGCCCTGGGCTGCTGGCCCTATTGCAAAAAATCCTTATATCGAAGGATGGACCCCACACCGAAGTTGTCCCCACCTCAAACTTGTGCTGCCCTGATAGACCCAAGGGAGCCCTACAAACTGACATCAGGAACCTGGACTGCTGAGTTTTCTTTCCCAGGGAAAATGCAAAAAGGATGTGCTCAGGGGCCCCTGGCCCTGGGATTAGACCTCACTGCAAAAAAACCTTATATCGAAGGATGGACCCCACACCGAAGATGTCCCCACTTCAAACTTGTGCTGCCCTGATACACCCAAGGGAGCCGTACAAACTGACATCAGGAACCTGGACTGCTGAGTTTTCTTTCCCAGGGAAAATGGAAAAAGGATGTGCCCAGGGGCCCCTTGACCTGACTGCAAAAAATCCTTATATCGAAAGATGGACCCCACACCGATGTTGTCCCCACCTCAAACTTGTGCTGCCCTGATAGACCCAAGGGAGCCCTTCAAACTGAAATCAGGAACCTGGACTGCTGAGGTTTCTTTCCCAGGGAAAATGGCCAAAGTTTGTGCCCAGGGGCCCCTGGCCCTGACTGCAAAAAATCCTTATATCGAAGGATGGACCCCACACCGAAGTTGTCCCCTTCTCAAACTTGTGCTGCCCTGATAGACCCAAGGGAGCCCTACAAATTGACATCAGGAACCTGGACAGCTGAGTTTTCTTTCCCAGGGAAAATGCAAAAAGGATGTGCCCTGGGGCCCCTGGCCCTGGGATTAGACCTCACTGCAAAAAATCCTTATATCGAAGGATGGACCCCACACCGAAGATGTCCCCACCTCAAACTTGTGCTGCCCTGATACACCCAAGGGAGCCGTACAAACTGACATCAGGAACCTGGACTGCTGAGTTTTCTTTCCCAGGGAAAATGGAAAATGGATGTGCCCAGGGGCCCCTTGCCCTGACTGCAAAAAATCCTTATATCGAAAGATGGACCCCACACCGAAGTTGTCCCCACCTCAAACATGTGCTGCCCTGATAGACCCAAGGGAGCCCTACAAACTGACATCAGGAACCTGGACTGCTGAGTTTTCTTTCCCAGGGAAAATGGCCAAAGTTTGTGCCCAGGGGCCCCTGGCCCTGACTGCAAATAATCCTTATATCGAAGGATGGAGCCCACACCAAAGTGTTCCCCACCTCAAACTTGTGCTGCTCTGATAGACCCAAGGGAGCCCTACAAACTGACATCAGGAACCTGGACTGCTGAGTTTTCTTTCCCAGGGAAAATGGAAAAAGGTTGTGCCCAAGGGCCCCTGGCCCTGGGCTGGAGACTCACTCCAAAAAATCCTTATATCGAAGGATGGACCCCACACCAAAGTTGTCCCCACCTAAAACTTGTGCTGCCCTGATAGACCTAAGGGAGCCCTACAAACTGACATCAGGAACCTGGACTGCTGAGTTTTCTTTCCCAGGGAAAATGGCCAAGGGGTGTGCCCAGGGGCCCCTAGCCCTGACTGCAGAGAATCCTTATATCGAAGGATGGACCCCACACTGAAGTTGTCCCCACCTCAAACATGTGCTGCCCTGATAGACCCAAGGGAGCCCTACAAACTGACATCAGGAACCTGGACTGCTGAGTTTTCTTTCCCAGGGAAAATGGAAAAAGGATGTGCCCAGGGGCCCCTGGCCCTGACTGGAAAATATCCTTATATCGAAGGATGGACCCCAGACCGAAGTTGTCCCCACCTCAAACTTGTGCTGCCCTGATAGACCCAAGGGAGCCCTACAAACTGACATCAGGAACCTGGACTGGTGAGTTTTCTTTCCCAGGGAAAATGGAAAAAGGATGTGCCCAGGGGCCCCTGGCCCTGGGCTGGGGCCCTATTGCAAAAAATCCTTATATCGAAGGATGGACCCCACACCGAAGTTGTCTCCACCTCAAACATGTGCTGCCCTGATAGACCCAAGGGAGCCCTACAAACTGACATCAGGAACCTGGACTGCTGAGTTTTCTTTCCCAGGGAAAATGGCCAAAGGTTGTGCCCAGGGGCCCCTTGCCCTGACTGCAAAAAATCCTTATATCGAAGGATGGACCCCACACCGAAGTTGTCCCCACCTCAAACTTGTGCTGCCCTGATAGACCCAAGGGAGCCCTACAAACTGACATCAGGAACCTGGACTGCTGAGTTTTCTTTCCCAGGGAAAATGGCCAAAGTTTGTGCCCAGGGGTCCCTGGCCCTGACTGCAGAGAATCCTTATATCGAAGGATGGTCCACACACCAAAGATGTCCCCACCTCAAACTTGTGCTGCCCTGATAGACCCAAGGGAGCCCTACAAACTGACATCAGGAACCTGGACTGCTGAGTTTTCTTTCCCAGGGAAAATGGAAAAAGGATGTGCCCAGGGGCCCCTGGCCCTGACTGCAAAAAATCCTTATATCGAAGGATGGACCCCACACCGAAGTTGTCCCCACCTCAAACTTGTGCTGCCCTGATAGACCCAAGGGAGCCCTACAAACTGACATCTGGAACCTGGACTGCTGAGTTTTCTTTCCCAGGGAAAATGGAAAAAGGATGTGCCCAGGGGCCCCTGGCCCTGGGCTGCTGGCCCTATTGCAAAAAATCCTTATATCGAAGGATGGACCCCACACCGAAGTTGTCCCCACCTCAAACTTGTGCTGCCCTGATAGACCCAAGGGAGCCCTACATACTGACATCAGGAACCTGGACTGCTGAGTTTTCTTTCCCAGGGAAAATGCAAAAAGGATGTGCCCAGGGGCCCCTGGCCCTGGGCTAGGGCCTCACTACAAAAAATACTTATATCGAAGGACGGACCCCACACCAAAGTTGTCCCCACCTCAAACTTGTGCTGCCCTGATACACCCAAGGGAGCCCTACAAACTGACATCAGGAACCTGGACTGCTGAGTTTTCTTTCCCAGGGAAAATGGAAAAAGGATGTGCCCAGGGGCCCCTGGCCCTGGGCTGGGACCCTATTGCAAAAAATCCTTATATCGAAGGATGGACCCCACACCGAAGTTGTCTCCACCTCAAACTTGTGCTGCCCTGATAGACCCAAGGGAGCCCTACAAACTGACATCAGGAACCTGGACTGCTGAGTTTTCTTTCCCAGGGAAAATGGCCAAGGGTTGTTCCCAGGGGCTTCTTGCCCTGACTGCAAAAAATCCTTATATCGAAGGATGGACCCCACACCGAAGTTGTCCCCACCTCAAACTTGTGCTGCCCTGATAGACCCAAGGGAGCCCTACAAACTGACATCAGGAACCTGGACTGCTGAGTTTTCTTTCCCAGGGAAAATGGCCAAAGTTTGTGCCCAGGGGCCCCTGGCCCTGACTGCAAAAAATCCTTATATCGAAGGATGGAGCCCACACCGAAGTGTTCCCCACCTCAAACTTGTGCTGCTCTGATAGACCCAAGGGAGCACTACAAACTCAAATCAGGAACCTGGACTGCTGAGGTTTCTTTCCCAGGGAAAATGGCCAAAGTTTGTGCCCAGGGGCCCCTGGCCCTGACTGCAAAAAATCCCTATATCGAAGGATGGACCCCACACCGAAGTTGTCCCCACCTCAAACTTGTGCTGCCCTGATAGACCCAAGGGAGCCCTACAAATTGACATCAGGAACCTGGACAGCTGAGTTTTCTTTCCCAGGGAAAATGCAAAAAGGGTGTGCCCTGGGGCCCCTGGCCCTGGGATTAGACCTCACTGCAAAAAATCCTTATATCGAAGGATGGACCCCACACCGAAGATGTCCCCACCTCAAACTTGTGCTGCCCTGATACACCCAAGGGAGCCGTACAAACTGACATCAGGAACCTGGACTGCTGAGTTTTCTTTCCCAGGGAAAATGGAAAATGGATGTGCCCAGGGGCCCCTTGCCCTGACTGCAAAAAATCCTTATATCGAAAGATGGACCCCACACCGAAGTTGTCCCCACCTCAAACATGTGCTGCCCTGATAGACCCAAGGGAGCCCTACAAACTGACATCAGGAACCTGGACTGCTGAGTTTTCTTTCCCAGGGAAAATGGAAAAAGGTTGTGCCCAAGGGCCCCTGGCCCTGGGCTGGAGACGCACTGGAAAAAATCCGTATATCGAAGGATGGACCCCACACAGAAGATGTCCCCACCTCAAACTTGTGCTGCCCTGATAGACCCAAGGGAGCCCTACAAACTGACGTCAGGAACCTGGACTGCTGAGTTTTCTTTCCCAGGGAAAATGGCCAAGGGATGTGCCCAGGGGCCCCTAGCCCTGACTGCAGAGAATCCTTATATCGAAGGATGGTCCACACACCAAGGTGTCCCCACCTCAAACTTGTGCTGCCCTGATAGACCCAAGGGAGCCCTACAAACTGACATCAGGAACCTGGACTGCTGAGTTTTCTTTCCCAGGGAAAATGGAAAAAGGATGTGCCCAGGGGCCCCTGGCCCTGAATGCAAAAAATCCTTATATCGAAGGATGGACCCCAGACCGAAGTTGTCCCCACCTCAAACTTGTGCTGCCCTGATAGACCCAAGGGAGCCCTACAAACTGACATCTGGAACCTGGACTGCTGAGTTTTCTTTCCCAGGGAAAATGGCCAAGGGATGTGCCCAGGGGCCCCTAGCCCTGACTGCAGAGAATCCTTATATCGAAGGATGGTCCACACACGAAAGATGTCCCCACCTCAAACTTGTGCTGCCCTGATAGACCCAAGGGAGCCCTAAAAACTGACATCAGGAACCTGGACTGGTGAGTTTTCTTTCCCAGGGAAAATGGAAAAAGGATGTGCCCAGGGGCCCCTGGCCCTGGGCTGGGGCCCTATTGCAAAAAATCCTTATATCGAAGGATGGACCCCACACCGAAGTTGTCTCCACCTCAAACTTGTGCTGCCCTGATAGACCCAAGGGAGCCCTACAAACTGACATCAGGAACCTGGACTGCTGAGTTTTCTTTCCCAGGGAAAATGGCCAAAGGTTGTGCCCAGGGGCCCCTTGCCCTGACTGCAAAAAATCCATATATCGAAGGATGGACCCCACACCGAAGTTGTCCCCACCTCAAACTTGTGCTGCCCTGATAGACCCAAGGGAGCCCTACAAACTGACATCAGGAACCTGGACTGCTGAGTTTTCTTTCCCAGGGAAAATGGCCAAAGTCTGTGCCCAGGGGCCCCTGGCCCTGTCTGCAAAAAATCCTTATATCGAAGGATGGAGCCCACACCGAAGTGTTCCCCACCTCAAACTTGTGCTGCTCTGATAGACCCAAGGGAGCCCTACAAACTGACATCAGGAACCTGGACTGCTGAGTTTTCTTTCCCAGGGAAAATGGAAAAAGGTTGTGCCCAAGGGCCCCTGGCCCTGGGCTGGAGACGCACTGGAAAAAATCCTTATATCGAAGGATGGACCCCACACAGAAGATGTCCCCACCTCAAACTTGTGCTGCCCTGATAGACCCAAGGGAGCCCTACAAACTGACGTCAGGAACCTGGACTGCTGAGTTTTCTTTCCCAGGGAAAATGGCCAAGGGATGTGCCCAGGGGCCCCTAGCCCTGACTGCAGAGAATCCTTATATCGAAGGATGGTCCACACACCAAGGTGTCCCCACCTCAAACTTGTGCTTCCCTGATAGACCCAAGGGAGCCCTACAAACTGACATCAGGAACCTGGACTGCTGAGTTTTCTTTCCCAGGGAAAATGGAAAAAGGATGTGCCCAGGGGCCCCTGGCCCTGACTGCAAAAAATCCTTATATCGAAGGATGGACCCCAGACCAAAGTTGTCCCCACCTCAAACTTGTGCTGCCCTGATAGACCCAAGGGAGCCCTACAAACTGACATCTGGAACCTGGACTGCTGAGTTTTCTTTCCCAGGGAAAATGGCCAAGGGATGTGCCCAGGGGCCCCTAGCCCTGACTGCAGAGAATCCTTATATCGAAGGATGGTCCACACACGAAAGATGTCCCCACCTCAAACTTGTGCTGCCCTGATAGACCCAAGGGAGCCCTACAAACTGACATCAGGAACCTGGACTGCTGAGTTTTCTTTCCCAGGGAAAATGGAAAAAGGATGTGCCCAGGGGCCCCTGGCCCTGACTGCAAAAAATCCTTATATCGAAGGATGGAGCCCACACCGAATTTATCCCCACCTCAAACTTGTGCTGCCCTGATAGACCCAAGGGAGCCCTACAAACTGACATCAGGAACCTGGACTGCTGAGTTTTCTTTCCCAGGGAAAATGCAAAAAGGATGTGCCCAGGGGCCCCTGGCCCTGGGATTAGACCTCACTGCAAAAAAACCTAATATCGAAGGATGGACCCCACACCGAAGATGTCCCCACCTCAAACTTGTGCTGCCCTGATACACCCAAGGGAGCCGTACAAACTGACATCAGGAACCTGGACTGCTGAGTTTTCTTTCCCAGGGAAAATGGAAAAAGGATGTGCCCAGGGGCCCCTTGACCTGACTGCAAAAAATCCTTATATCGAAGGATGGACCCCACACCGAAGTTGTCCCCTTCTCAAAATTGTGCTGCCCTGATAGACCCAAGGGAGCCCTACAAACTGACATCAGGAACCTGGACTGCTGAGTTTTCTTTCCCAGGGAAAATGCAAAAAGGATGTGCCCTGGGGCCCCTGGCCCTGGGATTAGACCTCACTGCAAAAAAACCTTATATCGAAGGATGGACCCCAAACCGAAGTTGTCCCCACCTCAAACTTGTGCTGCCCTGATACACCCAAGGGAGCCCTACAAACTGACATCTGGAACCTGGACTGCTGAGTTTTCTTTCCCAGGGAAAATGCAAAAAGGATGTGCCCAGGGGCTCCTTGCCCTGACTGCAAAAAATCCTTATATCGAAAGATGGACCCCACACCGAAGTTGTCCCCACCTCAAACTTGTGCTGCCCTGATAGACCCAAGGGAGCCCTACAAACTGACATCAGGAACCTGGACTGATGAGTTTTCTTTCCCAGGGAAAATGGCCAAAGTTTGTGCCCAGGGGCCCCTGGCCCTGACTGCAAATAATCCTTATATCGAAGGATGGAGCCCACACCGAAGTGTTCCCCACCTCAAACTTGTGCTGCTCTGATAGACCCAAGGGAGCCCTACAAACTGACATCAGGAACCTGGACTGCTGAGTTTTCTTTCCCAGGGAAAATGGCCAAAGTTTGTGCCCAAGGGCCCCTGGCCCTCGGCTGGAGACTCACTGCAAAAAATCCATATATCGAAGGATGGACCCCACACCGAAGTTGTCCCCACCTCAAACTTGTGCTGCCCAGATAGACCTAAGGGAGCCCTACAAACTGACATCAGGAACCTGGACTGCTGAGTTTTCTTTCCCAGTGAAAATGGCCAAGGGGTGTGCCCAGGGGCCCCTAGCCCTGACTGCAGAGAATCCTTATATCGAAGGATGGACCCCACACCGAAATTGTCCCCACCTCAAACATGTGCTGCCCTGATACACCCAAGGGAGCCCTACAAACTGACATCAGGAACCTGGACTGCTGAGTTTTCTTTCCCAGGGAAAATGGCCAAAGTTTGTGCCCAGGGGCCCCTGGCCCTGACTGCAAAAAATCCTTATATCGAAGGATGGACCCCACAACGAAGTTGTCCCCACCTCAAACTTGTGCCGCCCTGATAGACCCAAGGGAGCCCTACAAACTGACATCAGGAACCTGGACTGCTGAGTTTTCTTTCCCAGGGAAAATGGCCAAAGTTTGTGCCCAGGGGCCCCTGGCCCTGACTGCAAAAAATCCTTATATCGAAGGATGAACCCCACACCGAAGTTGTCCCCACCTCAAACTTGTGCTGCCCTGATAGACCCAAGGGAGCCCTACAAACTGACATCAGGAACCTGGACTGCTGAGTTTTCTTTCCCAGGGAAAATGGCCAAGGGATGTGCCCAGGGGCCCCTAGCCCTGACTGCAGAGAATCCTTATATCGAAGGATGGACCCCACACCGAATTTGTCCCCACCTCAAACTTGTGCTGCCCTGATAGACCCAAGGGAGCCCTACAAACTGACATCAGGAACCTGGACTGCTGAGTTGTCTTTCCCAGGGAAAATGCAAAAAGGGTGTGTCCAGGGGCCCCTGGCCCTGGGATTAGACCTCACTGCAAAAAAACCTTATATCGAAGGATGGACCCCACACCGAAGATGTCCCCACCTCAAACTTGTGCTGCCCTGATACACCCAAGGGAGCCGTACAAACTGACATCAGGAACCTGGACTGCTGAGTTTTCTTTCCCAGGGAAAATGGAAAAAGGATATGCCCAGGGGCCCCTTGACCTGACTGCAAAAAATCCTTATATCGAAAGATGGACCCCACACCGAAGTTGTCCCCACCTCAAACTTGTGCTGCCCTGATAGACCCAAGGGAGCCCTTCAAACTGAAATCAGGAACCTGGACTGCTGAGGTTTCTGTCCCAGGGAAAATGGCCAAAGTTTGTGCCCAGGGGCCCCTGGCCCTGACTGCAAAAAATCCTTATATCGAAGGATGGAGCCGACACCGAAGTTGTCCCCTTCTCAAACTTGTGCTGCCCTGATAGACCCAAGGGAGCCCTACAAACTGACATCAGGAACCTGGACTGCTGAGTTTTCTTTCCCAGGGAAAATGCAAAAAGGATGTGCCCTGGAGCCCCTGGCCCTGGGATTAGACCTCACTGCAAAAAAACCTTATATCGAAGGATGGACCCCACACTGTAGTTGTCCCCACCTAAAACTTGTGCTGCCCTGATAGACCTAAGGGAGCCCTACAAACTGACATCAGGAACCTGGACTGCTGAGTTTTCTTTCCCAGGGAAAATGGAAAAAGGATGTGCCCAGGGGCCCCTTGCCCTGACTGCAAAAAATCCTTATATCGAAGGATGGACCCCACACCGAAGTTGTCCCCACCTCAAACATGTGCTGCCCTGATAGACCCAAGGGAGCCCTACAAACTGACATCAGGAACCTGGACTGCTGAGTTTTCTTTCCCAGGGAAAATGGCCAAAGTTTGTGCCCAGGGGCCCCTGGCCCTGACTGCAAATAATCCTTATATCGAAGGATGGAGCCCACACCGAAGTGTTCCCCACCTCAAACTTGTGCTGCTCTGATAGACCCAAGGGAGCCCTACAAACTGACATCAGGAACCTGGACTGCTGAGTTTTCTTTCCCAGGGAAAATGGCCAAAGTTTGTGCCCAGGGGCCCCTGGCCCTGACTGCAAAAAATCCTTATATCGAAGGATGGACCCCACACCGAAGTTGTCCCCTTCTCAAACTTGTGCTGCCCTGATAGACCCAAGGGAGCCCTACAAACTGACATCAGGAACCTGGACTGCTGAGTTTTCTTTCCCAGGGAAAATGGCCAAGGGATGTGCCCAGGGGCCCCTAGCCCTGACTGCAGAGAATCCTTATATCGAAGGATGGACCCCACACCGAAGTTGTCCCCACCTCAAACATGTGCTGCCCTGATACACCCAAGGGAGCCCTACAAACTGACATCAGGAACCTGGACTGCTGAGTTTTCTTTCCCAGGGAAAATGGAAAAAGGATGTGCCCAGGGGCCCCTGGCCCTGACTGCAAAGAATCCTTATATCGAAGGATGGACCCCAGACAGAAGTTGTCCGCACCTCAAACTTGTGCTGCCCGGATAGACCCAAGGGAGCCCTACAAACTGACATCAGGAACCTGGACTGCTGAGTTTTCTTTCCCAGGTAAAATGGAAAAAGGATGTGCCCAGGGGCCCCTGGCCCTGGGCTGGGACCCTATTGCAAAAAATCCTTATATCGAAGGATGGACCCCACACCGAAGTTGTCTCCACCTCAAACTTGTGCTGCCCTGATAGACCCAAGGGAGCCCTACAAACTGACATCAGGAACCTGGACTGCTGAGTTTTCTTTCCCAGGGAAAATGGAAAAAGGTTCTGCCCAGGGGCCCCTTGCCTTGACTGCAAAAAATCCTTATATCGAAGGATGGACCCCACACCGAAGTTGTCCCCACCTCAAACTTGTGCTGCCCTGATAGACCCAAGGGAGCCCTACAAACTGACATCAGGAACCTGGACTGCTGAGTTTTCTTTCCCAGGGAAAATGGCCAAAGTTTGTGCCCAGGGGGCCCTGGCCCTGACTGCAAAAAATCCTTATATCGAAGGATGGAGCCCACACCGAAGTTGTCCCCACCTCAAACTTGTGCTGCCCTGATAGACCCAAGGGAGCCCTACAAACTGACATCTGGAACCTGGACTGCTGAGTTTTCTTTCCCAGGGAAAATGGAAAAAGGATGTGCCCAGGGGCCCCTGGCCCTGGGCTGCTGGCCCTATTGCAAAAAATCCTTATATCGAAGGATGGACCCCACACCGAAGTTGTCCCCACCTCAAACTTGTGCTGCCCTGATAGACCCAAGGGAGCCCTACAAACTGACATCAGGAACCTGGACTGCTGAGTTTTCTTTCCCAGGGAAAATGGTCAAGGGATGTGCCCAGGGGCCCCTAGCCCTGACTGCAGAGAATCCTTATATCGAAGGATGGACCCCACACCGAAGATGTCCCCACCTCAAACTTGTGCTGCCCTGATAGACCCAAGGGAGCCCTACAAACTGACATCAGGAACCTGGACTGCTGAGTTTTCTTTCCCAGGGAAAATGGAAAAAGGTTGTGCCCAGGGGCCCCTGGCCCTGACTGCAAAAAATCCTTATATCGAAGGATGGACCCCACACCGAAGTTGTCCCCTTCTCAAACTTGTGCTGCCCTGATAGACCCAAGGGAGCCCTACAAATTGACATCAGGAACCTGGACAGCTGAGTTTTCTTTCCCAGGGAAAATGCAAAAAGGATGTGCCCTGGGGCCCCTGGCCCTGGGATTAGACCTCACTGCAAAAAAACCTTATATCGAAGGATGGACCCCACACCGAAGATGTCCCCACCTCAAACTTGTGCTGCCCTGATACACCCAAGGGAGCCGTACAAACTGACATCAGGAACCTGGACTGCTGAGTTTTCTTTCCCAGGGAAAATGGAAAATGGATGTGCCCAAGGGCCCCTTGCCCTGACTGCAAAAAATCCTTATATCGAAGGATGGACCCCAGACAGAAGTTGTCCCCACCTCAAACTTGTGCTGCCCTGATAGACCCAAGGGAGCCCTACAAACTGACATCAGGAACCTGGACTGCTGAGTTTTCTTTCCCAGGGAAAATGGAAAAAGGATGTGCCCAGGGGCCCCTGGCCCTGGGCTGGGGCCCTATTGCAAAAAATCCTTATATCGAAGGATGGACCCCACACCGAAGTTGTCTCCACCTCAAACTTGTGCTGCCCTGATACACCCAAGGGAGCCCTACAAACTGACATCAGGAACCTGGACTGCTGAGTTTTCTTTCCCAGGGAAAATGGCCAAAGGTTGTGCCCAGGGGCCCCTTGCCCTGACTGCAAAAAATCCTTATATCGAAGGATGGAGCCCACACCGAAGTTGTCCCCACCTCAAACTTGTGCTGCCCTGATAGACCCAAGGGAGCCCTACAAACTGACATCTGGAACCTGGACTGCTGAGTTTTCTTTCCCAGGGAAAATGGAAAAAGGATGTGCCCAGGGGCCCCTGGCCCTGGGCTGCTGGCCCTATTGCAAAAAATCCTTATATCGAAGGATGGACCCCACACCGAAGTTGTCCCCACTTCAAACTTGTGCTGCCCTGATAGACCCAAGGGAGCCCTACAAACTGACATCAGGAACCTGGACTGCTGAGTTTTCTTTCCCAGGGAAAATGGTCAAGGGATGTGCCCAGGGGCCCCTAGCCCTGACTGCAGAGAATCCTTATATCGAAGGATGGACCCCACACCGAAGATGTCCCCACCTCAAACTTGTGCTGCCCTGATAGACCCAAGGGAGCCCTACAAACTGACATCAGGAACCTGGACTGCTGAGTTTTCTTTCCCAGGGAAAATGGAAAAAGGTTGTGCCCAGGGGCCCCTGGCCCTGACTGCAAAAAATCCTTATATCGAAGGATGGACCCCACACCGAAGTTGTCCCCTTCTCAAACTTGTGCTGCCCTGATAGACCCAAGGGAGCCCTACAAATTGACATCAGGAACCTGGACAGCTGAGTTTTCTTTCCCAGGGAAAATGCAAAAAGGATGTGCCCTGGGGCCCCTGGCCCTGGGATTAGACCTCACTGCAAAAAAACCTTATATCGAAAGATGGACCCCACACCGAAGATGTCCCCACCTCAAACTTGTGCTGCCCTGATACACCCAAGGGAGCCGTACAAACTGACATCAGGAACCTGGACTGCTGAGTTTTCTTTCCCAGGGAAAATGGAAAATGGATGTGCCCAGGGGCCCCTTGCCCTGACTGCAAAAAATCCTTATATCGAAAGATGAACCCCACACCGAAGTTGTCCCCACCTCAAACATGTGCTGCCCTGATACACCCAAGGGAGCCCTACAAACTGACATCAGGAACCTGGACTGCTGAGTTTTCTTTCCAGGGAAAATGGCCAAAGTTTGTGCCCAGGGGCCCCTGGCCCTGACTGCAAATAATCCTTATATCGAAGGATGGAGCCCACACCGAAGTGTTCCCCACCTCAAACTTGTGCTGCTCTGATAGACCCAAGGGAGCCCTACAAACTGACATCAGGAACCTGGACTGCTGAGTTTTCTTTCCCAGGGAAAATGGAAAAAGGTTGTGCCCAAGGGCCCCTGGCCCTGGGCTGGAAACTCACTCCAAAAAATCCTTATATCGAAGGATGGACCCCACACTGTAGTTGTCCCCACCTAAAACTTGTGCTGCCCTGATAGACCTAAGGGAGCCCTACAAACTGACATCAGGAACCTGGACTGCTGAGTTTTCTTTCCCAGGGAAAATGGCCAAGGGGTGTGCCCAGGGGCCCCTAGCCCTGACTGCAGAGAATCCTTATATCGAAGGATGGACCCCACACTGAAGTTGTCCCCACCTCAAACATGTGCTGCCCTGATACACCCAAGGGAGCCCTACAAACTGAAATCTGGAACCTGGACTGCTGAGTTTTCTTTCCCAGGGAAAATGGAAAAAGGATGTGCCCAGGGGCCCCTGGCCCTGACTGGAAAAAATCCTTATATCGAAGGATGGACCCCAGACCGAAGTTGTCCCCACCTCAAACTTGTGCTGCCCTGATAGACCCAAGGGAGCCCTACAAACTGACATCAGGAACCTGGACTGGTGAGTTTTCTTTCCCAGGGAAAATGGAAAAAGGATGTGCCCAGGGGCCCCTGGCCCTGGGCTGGGGCCCTATTGCAAAAAATCCTTATATCGAAGGATGGACCCCAGACCGAAGTTGTCTCCACCTCAAACTTGTGCTGCCCTGATAGACCCAAGGGAGCCCTACAAACTGACATCAGGAACCTGGACTGCTGAGTTTTCTTTCCCAGGGAAAATGGCCAAAGGTTGTGCCCAGGGGCCCCTTGCCCTGACTGCAAAAAATCCTTATATCGAAGGATGGACCCCACACCGAAGTTGTCCCCACCTCAAACTTGTGCTGCCCTGATAGACCCAAGGGAGCCCTACAAACTGACATCAGGAACCTGGACTGCTGAGTTTTCTTTCCCAGGGAAAATGGCCAAAGTTTGTGCCCAGGGGCCCCTGGCCCTGACTGCAAAAAATCCTTATATCGAAGGATGGAGCCCACACCGAAGTGTTCCCCACCTCAAACTTGTGCTGCCCTGATAGACCCAAGGGAGCCCTACAAACTGACATCAGGAACCTGGACAGCTGAGTTTTCTTTCCCAGGGAAAATGCAAAAAGGATGTGCCCTGGGGCCCCTGGCCCTGGGATTAGACCTCACTGCAAAAAAACCTTATATCGAAGGATGGACCCCACACCGAAGATGTCCCCACCTCAAACTTGTGCTGCCCTGATAGACCCAAGGGAGCCCTACAAACTGACATCAGGAACCTGGACTGCTGAGTTTTCTTTCCCAGGGAAAATGGAAAAAGGATGTGCCCAGGGGCCCCTTGCCCTGACTGCAAAAAATCCTTATATCGAAAGATGGACCCCACACCGAAGTTGTCCCCACCTCAAACATGTGCTGCCCTGATACACCCAAGGGAGCCCTACAAACTGACATCAGGAACCTGGACTGCTGAGTTTTCTTTCCCAGGGAAAATGGCCAAAGTTTGTGCCCTGGGGCCCCTGGCCCTGACTGCAAATAATCCTTATATCGAAGGATGGAGCCCACACCGAAGTGTTCCCCACCTCAAACTTGTGCTGCTCTGATAGACCCAAGGGAGCCCTACAAACTGACATCAGGAACCTGGACTGCTGAGTTTTCTTTCCCAGGGAAAATGGCCAAAGTTTGTTCCCAGGGGCCCCTGGCCCTGACTGCAAAAAATCCTTATATCGGTGGATGGACCCCACACCGAAGTTGTCTCCACCTCAAACTTGTGCTGCCCTGATAGACCCAAGGGAGCCCTACAAACTGACATCTGGAACCTGGACTGCTGAGTTTTCTTTCCCAGGGAAAATGGCCAAGGGGTGTGCCCAGGGGCCCCTAGCCCTGACTGCAGAGAATCCTTATATCGAAGGATGGAGCCCACACCGAAGTTGTCCCCACCTCAAACATGTGCTGCCCTGATACACCCAAGGGAGCCCTACAAACTGACATCAGGAACCTGGACTGCTGAGTTTTCTTTCCCAGGGATAATGGAAAAAGGATGTGCCCAGGAGCCCCTGGCCCTGACTGCAAAAAATCCTTATATCGAAGGATGGACCCCACACTGTAGCTGTCCCCACCTCAAACTTGTGCTGCCCTGATAGACCCAAGGGAGCCCTACAAACTGACATCAGGAACCTGGACTGCTGAGTTTTCTTTCCCAGGGAAAATGGAAAAAGGATGTGCCCAGGGGCCCCTGGCCCTGGGCTGGGGCCCTATTGCAAAAAATCCTTATATCGAAGGATGGACCCCACACCGAATTTGTCTCCACCTCAAACTTGTGCTGCCCTGATAGACCCAAGGGAGCCCTACAAACTGACATCAGGAACCTGGACTGCTGAGTTTTCTTTCCCAGGGAAAATGGCCAAAGGTTGTGCCCAGGGGCCCCTAGCCCTGACTGCAGAGAATCCTTATATCGAAGGATGGACCCCACACCGAAGTTGTCCCCACCTCAAACTTGTGCTGCCCTGATAGACCCAAGGGAGCCCTACAAACTGACATCAGGAACCTGGACTGCTGAGTTTTCTTTCCCAGGGAAAATGGCCAAAGTTTGTGCCCAGGGGCCCCTGGCCCTGACTGCAAAAAATCCTTATATCGAAGGATGGAGCCCACACCGAAGTGTTCCCCACCTCAAACTTGTGCTGCCCTGATAGACCCAAGGGAGCCCTACAAAGTGACATCAGGAACCTGGACTGCTGAGTTTTCTTTCCCAGGGAAAATGGAAAAAGGTTGTGCCCAAGGGCCCCTGGCCCTGGGCTGGGGCCTCACTGTAAAAAATCCTTATATCGAAGGATGGACCCCACACTGAAGATGTCCCCACCTCAAACTTGTGCTGCCCTGATAGAACCAAGGGAGCCCTACAAACTGACATCAGGAACCTGGACTGCTGAGTTTTCTTTCCCAGGGAAAATGGCCAAGGGATGTGCCCAGGGGCCCCTAGCCCTGACTGCAGAGAATCCTTATATCGAAGGATGGTCCCCACACCGAAGATGTCCCCACCTCAAACTTGTGCTGACCTGATACACCCAAGGGAGCCCTACAAACTGACATCAGGAACCTGGACTGCTGAGTTTTCTTTCCCAGGGAAAATGGAAAAAGGATGTGCCCAGGGGCCCCTGGCCCTGACTGCAAAAAATCCTTATATCGAAGGATGGACCCCAGACCGAAGTTGTCCCCACCTCAAACTTGTGCTGCCCTGATAGACCCAAGGGAGCCCTACAAACTGACATCTGGAACCTGGACTGCTGAGTTTTCTTTCCCAGGGAAAATGGAAAAAGGATGTGCCCAGGGGCCCCTGGCCCTGGGCTGCTGGCCCTATTGCAAAAAATCCTTATATCGAAGGATGGACCCCACACCGAAGTTGTCCCCACCTCAAACTTGTGCTGCCCTGATAGACCCAAGGGAGCCCTACAAACTGACATCAGGAACCTGGACTGCTGAGTTTTCTTTCCCAGGGAAAATGGTCAAGGGATGTGCCCAGGGGCCCCTTGCCCTGACTGCAGAGAATCCTTATATCGAAGGATGGACCCCACACCGAAGATGTCCCCACCTCAAACTTGTGCTGCCCTGATAGACCCAAGGGAGCCCTACAAACTGACATCTGGAACCTGGACTGCTGAGTTTTCTTTCCCAGGGAAAATGGAAAAAGGATGTGCCCAGGGGCCCCTGGTCCTGACTGCAAAAAATCCTTATATCGAAGGATGGAGCCCACACCGAATTTGTCCCCACCTCAAACTTGTGCTGCCCTGATAGACCCAAGGGAGCCCTACAAACTGACATCAGGAACCTGGACTGCTGAGTTTTCTTTCCCAGGGAAAATGCAAAAAGGATGTGCTCAGGGGCCCCTGGCCCTGGGATTAGACCTCACTGCAAAAAAACCTTATATCGAAGGATGGACCCCACACCGAAGATGTCCCCACTTCAAACTTGTGCTGCCCTGATACACCCAAGGGAGCCGTACAAACTGACATCAGGAACCTGGACTGCTGAGTTTTCTTTCCCAGGGAAAATGGAAAAAGGATGTGCCCAGGGGCCCCTTGACCTGACTGCAAAAAATCCTTATATCGAAAGATGGACCCCACACCGAAGTTGTCCCCACCTCAAACTTGTGCTGCCCTGATAGACCCAAGGGAGCCCTTCAAACTGAAATCAGGAACCTGGACTGCTGAGGTTTCTTTCCCAGGGAAAATGGCCAAAGTTTGTGCCCAGGGGCCCCTGGCCCTGACTGCAAAAAATCCTTATATCGAAGGATGGACCCCACACCGAAGTTGTCCCCTTCTCAAACTTGTGCTGCCCTGATAGACCCAAGGGAGCCCTACAAATTGACATCAGGAACCTGGACAGCTGAGTTTTCTTTCCCAGGGAAAATGCAAAAAGGATGTGCCCTGGGGCCCCTGGCCCTGGGATTAGACCTCACTGCAAAAAATCCTTATATCGAAGGATGGACCCCACACCGAAGATGTCCCCACCTCAAACTTGTGCTGCCCTGATACACCCAAGGGAGCCGTACAAACTGACATCAGGAACCTGGACTGCTGAGTTTTCTTTCCCAGGGAAAATGGAAAATGGATGTGCCCAGGGGCCCCTTGCCCTGACTGCAAAAAATCCTTATATCGAAAGATGGACCCCACACCGAAGTTGTCCCCACCTCAAACTTGTGCTGCCCTGATAGACCCAAGGGAGCCCTACAAACTGACATCAGGAACCTGGACTGCTGAGTTTTCTTTCCCAGGGAAAATGGCCAAAGTTTGTGCCCAGGGGCCCCTGGCCCTGACTGCAAATAATCCTTATATCGAAGGATGGAGCCCACACCGAAGTGTTCCCCACCTCAAACTTGTGCTGCTCTGATAGACCCAAGGGAGCCCTACAAACTGACATCAGGAACCTGGACTGCTGAGTTTTCTTTCCCAGGGAAAATGGAAAAAGGTTGTGCTCAAGGGCCCCTGGCCCTGGGCTGGAGACTCACTCCAAAAAATCCTTATATCGAAGGATGGACCCCACACCAAAGTTGTCCCCACCTAAAACTTGTGCTGCCCTGATAGACCTAAGGGAGCCCTACAAACTGACATCAGGAACCTGGACTGCTGAGTTTTCTTTCCCAGGGAAAATGGCCAAGGGGTGTGCCCAGGGGCCCCTAGCCCTGACTGCAGAGAATCCTTATATCGAAGGATGGACCCCACACCGAAGTTGTCTCCACCTCAAACTTGTGCTGCCCTGATAGACCCAAGGGAGCCCTACAAACTGACATCAGGAACCTGGACTGCTGAGTTTTCTTTCCCAGGGAAAATGGAAAAAGTTTGTGCCCAGGGGTCCCTGGCCCTGACTGCAGAGAATCCTTATATCGAAGGATGGTCCACACACCAAAGATGTCCCCACCTCAAACTTGTGCTGCCCTGATAGACCCAAGGGAGCCCTACAAACTGACATCAGGAACCTGGACTGCTGAGTTTTCTTTCCCAGGGAAAATGGAAAAAGGATGTGCCCAGGGGCCCCTGGCCCTGACTGCAAAAAATCCTTATATCGAAGGATGACCCCACACCGAAGTTGTCCCCACCTCAAACTTGTGCTGCCCTGATAGACCCAAGGGAGCCCTACAAACTGACATCTGGAACCTGGACTGCTGAGTTTTCTTTCCCAGGGAAAATGGAAAAAGGATGTGCCCAGGGGCCCCTGGCCCTGGGCTGCTGGCCCTATTGCAAAAAATCCTTATATCGAAGGATGGACCCCACACCGAAGTTGTCCCCACCTCAAACTTGTGCTGCCCTGATAGACCCAAGGGAGCCCTACATACTGACATCAGGAACCTGGACTGCTGAGTTTTCTTTCCCAGGGAAAATGCAAAAAGGATGTGCCCAGGGGCCCCTGGCCCTGGGCTAGGGCCTCACTACAAAAAATACCTATATCGAAGGATGGACCCCACACCAAAGTTGTCCCCACCTCAAACTTGTGCTGCCCTGATACACCCAAGGGAGCCCTACAAACTGACATCAGGAACCTGGACTGCTGAGTTTTCTTTCCCAGGGAAAATGGAAAAAGGATGTGCCCAGGGGCCCCTGGCCCTGGGCTGGGGCCCTATTGCAAAAAATCCATATATCGAAGGATGGACCCCACACCGAAGTTGTCTCCACCTCAAACTTGTGCTGCCCTGATAGACCCAAGGGAGCCCTACAAACTGACATCAGGAACCTGGACTGCTGAGTTTTCTTTCCCAGGGAAAATGGCCAAGGGTTGTGCCCAGGGGCTTCTTGCCCTGACTGCAAAAAATCCTTATATCGAAGGATGGACCCCACACCGAAGTTGTCCCCACCTCAAACTTGTGCTGCCCTGATAGACCCAAGGGAGCCCTACAAACTGACATCAGGAACCTGGACTGCTGAGTTTTCTTTCCCAGGGAAAATGGAAAAAGTTTGTGCCCAGGGGCCCCTGGCCCTGACTGCAAAAAATCCTTATATCGAAGGATGGAGCCCACACCGAAGTGTTCCCCACCTCAAACTTGTGCTGCTCTGATAGACCCAAGGGAGCCCTACAAACTCAAATCAGGAACCTGGACTGCTGAGGTTTCTTTCCCAGGGAAAATGGCCAAAGTTTGTGCCCAGGGGCCCCTGGCCCTGACTGCAAAAAATCCCTATATCGAAGGATGGACCCCACACCGAAGTTGTCCCCACCTCAAACTTGTGCTGCCCTGATAGACCCAAGGGAGCCCTACAAATTGACATCAGGAACCTGGACAGCTGAGTTTTCTTTCCCAGGGAAAATGCAAAAAGGATGTGCCCTGGGGCCCCTGGCCCTGGGATTAGACCTCACTGCAAAAAATCCTTATATCGAAGGATGGACCCCACACCGAAGATGTCCCCACCTCAAACTTTTGCTGCCCTGATACACCCAAGGGAGCCGTACAAACTGACATCAGGAACCTGGACTGCTGAGTTTTCTTTCCCAGGGAAAATGGAAAATGGATGTGCCCAGGGGCCCCTTGCCCTGACTGCAAAAAATCCTTATATCGAAAGATTGACCCCACACCGAAGTTGTCCCCACCTCAAACATGTGCTGCCCTGATACACCCAAGGGAGCCCTACAAACTGACATCAGGAACCTGGACTGCTGAGTTTTCTTTCCCAGGGAAAATGGCCAAAGTTTGTGCCCAGGGGCCCCTGGCCCTGACATCAAATAATCCTTATATCGAAGGATGGACCCCACACCGAAGTGTTCCCCACCTCAAACTTGTGCTGCTCTGATAGACCCAAGGGAGCCCTACAAACTGACATCAGGAACCTGGACTGCTGAGTTTTCTTTCCCAGGGAAAATGGAAAAAGGATGTGCCCAAGGGCCCCTGGCCCTGGGCTGGAGACTCACTCCAAAAAATTTTTATATCGAAGGATGGACCCCACACTGTAGTTGTCCCCACCTAAAACTTGTGCTGCCCTGATAGACCTAAGGGAGCCCTACAAACTGACATCAGGAACCTGGACTGCTGAGTTTTCTTTCCCAGGGAAAATGGCCAAGGGGTGTACCCAGGGGCCCCTAGCCCTGGGCTGCAGAGAATCCTTATATCGAAGGATGGACCCCACACTGAAGTTGTCCCCACCTCAAACTTGTGCTGCTCTGATAGACCCAAGGGAGCCCTACAAACTGACATCAGGAACCTGGACTGCTGAGTTTTCTTTCCCAGGGAAAATGGAAAAAGGATGTGCCCAAGGGCCCCTGGCCCTGGGCTGGAGACTCACTCCAAAAAATCCTTATATCGAAGGATGGACCCCACACTGTAGTTGTCCCCAACTAAAACTTGTGCTGCCCTGATAGACCTAAGGGAGCCCTACAAACTGACATCAGGAACCTGGACTGCTGAGTTTTCTTTCCCAGGGAAAATGGCCAAGGGGTGTACCCAGGGGCCCCTAGCCCTGGGCTGCAGAGAATCCTTATATCGAAGGATGGACCCCACACTGAAGTTGTCCCCACCTCAAACATGTGCTGCCCTGATACACCCAAGGGAGCCCTACAAACTGACATCTGGAACCTGGACTGCTGAGTTTTCTTTCCCAGGGAAAATGGAAAAAGGATGTGCCCAGGGGCCCCTGGCCCTGACTGGAAAATATCCTTATATCGAAGGATGGACCTCAGACCGAAGTTGTCCCCACCTCAAACTTGTGTTGCCCTGATAGACCCAAGGGAGCCCTACAAACTGACATCAGGAACCTGGACTGGTGAGTTTTCTTTCCCAGGGAAAATGGAAAAAGGATGTGCCCAGGGGCCCCTGGCCCTGGGCTGGGACCCTATTGCAAAAAATCCTTATATCGAAGGATGGACCCCACACCGAAGTTGTCTCCACCTCAAACTTGTGCTGCCCTGATAGACCCAAGGGAGCCCTACAAACTGACATCAGGAACCTGGACTGCTGAGTTTTCTTTCCCAGGGAAAATGGCCAAAGGTTGTGCCCAGGGGCCCCTTGCCCTGACTGCAAAAAATCCTTATATCGAAGGATGGACCCCACACCGAAGTTGTCCCCACCTCAAACTTGTGCTGCCCTGATAGACCCAAGGGAGCCCTACAAACTGACATCAGGAACCTGGACTGCTGAGTTTTCTTTCCCAGGGAAAATGGAAAAAGGATGTGCCCAGGGGCCCCTGGCCCTGACTGCAAATAATCCTTATATCGAAGGATGGACCCCAGACCGAAGTTGTCCCCACCTCAAACTTGTGCTGCCCTGATAGACCCAAGGGAGCCCTACAAACTGACATCTGGAACCTGGACTGCTGAGTTTTCTTTCCCAGGGAAAATGGAAAAAGGATGTGCCCAGGGGCCCCTGGCCCTGGGCTGCTGGCCCTATTGCAAAAAATCCTTATATCGAAGGATGGACCCCACACCGAAGTGTTCCCCACCTCAAACTTGTGCTGCCCTGATAGACCCAAGGGAGCCCTACAAACTGACATCTGGAACCTGGACTGCTGAGTTTTCTTTCCCAGGGAAAATGGCCAAAGGTTGTGCCCAGGGGCCCCTTGCCCTGACTGCAAAAAATCCTTATATCGAAGGATGGACCCCACACCGAAGTTGTCCCCACCTCAAACTTGTGCTGCCCTGATAGACCCAAGGGAGCCCTACAAACGGACAGCAGGAACCTGGACTGCTGAGTTTTCTTTCCCAGGGAAAATGGAAAAAGGATGTGCCCAGGGCCAGGGGCCCTGACTGCAAAAAATCCTTATATCGAAGGATGGACCCCACACCGAAGTTGTCCCCACCTCAAACTTGTGCTGCCCTGATAGACCCAAGGGAGCCCTACAAACTGACATCAGGAACCTGGACTGCTGAGTTTTCTTTCCCAGGGAAAATGGCCAAAGGTTGTGCCCAGGGGTCCCTAGCCCTGACTGCAAATAATCCTTATATCGAAGGATGGACCCCACACCGAAGTTGTCCCCTTCTCAAACTTGTGCTGCCCTGATAGACCCAAGGGAGCCCTATAAACTGACATCAGGAACCTGGACTGCTGAGTTTTCTTTCCCAGGGAAAATGGCCAAAGTTTGTGCCCAGGGGCCTCTGGCCCTGACTGCAAAAAATCCTTATATCGAAGGATGGACCCCACACCGAAGTTGTCCCCACCTCAAACTTGTGCTGCCCTGATAGACCCAAGGGAGCCCTACAAACTGACATCAGGAACCTGGACTGCTGAGTTTTCTTTCCCAGGGAAAATGGCCAAGGGATGTGCCCAGGGGCCCCTAGCCCTGACTGCAGAGAATCCTTATATCGAAGGATGGACCCCACACCGAAGATGTCCCCACCTCAAACTTGTGCTGCCCTGATAGACCCAAGGGAGCCCTACAAACTGACATCAGGAACCTGGACTGCTGAGTTTTCTTTCCCAGGGAAAATGGAAAAAGGATGTGCCCAGGGGCCCCTGGCCCTGACTGCAAAAAATCCTTATATCGAAGGATGGACCCCACACCGAATTTGTCCCCACCTCAAACTTGTCCTGCCCTGATAGACCCAAGGGAGCCCTACAAACTGACATCAGGAACCTGGACTGCTGAGTTTTCTTTCCCAGGGAAAATGGAAAAAGGATGTGCCCAGGGGCCCCTGGCCCTGGGATTAGACCTCACTGCAAAAAAACCTTATATCGAAGGATGGACCCCACACCGAAGATGTCCCCACCTCAAACTTGTGCTGCCCTGATACACCCAAGGGAGCCCTACAAACTGACATCAGGAACCTGGACTGCTGAGTTTTCTTTCCCAGGGAAAATGGAAAAAGGATGTGCCCAGGGGCCCCTTGACCTGACTGCAAAAAATCCTTATATCGAAAGATGGACCCCACACCGAAGTTGTCCCCACCTCAAACTTGTGCTGCCCTGATAGACCCAAGGGAGCCCTTCAAACTGAAATCAGGAACCTGGACTGCTGAGTTTTCTTTCCCAGGGAAAATGGCCAAAGTTTGTGCCCAGGGGCCCCTGGCCCTGACTGCAAAAAATCCTTATATCGAAGGATGGACCCCACACCGAAGTTGTCCCCTTCTCAAACTTGTGCTGCCCTGATAGACCCAAGGGAGCCCTACAAACTGACATCAGGAACCTGGACTGCTGAGTTTTCTTTCCCAGGGAAAATGGAAAAAGGATGTGCCCAGGGGCCCCTAGCCCTGACTGCAGAGAATCCTTATATCGAAGGATGGACCCCACACCGAAGATGTCCCCACCTCAAACTTGTGCTGCCCTGATAGACCCAAGGGAGCCCTACAAACTGACATCAGGAACCTGGACTGCTGAGTTTTCTTTCCCAGGGAAAATGGAAAAAGGATGTGCCCAGGGGCCCCTGGCCCTGACTGCAAAAAATCCTTATATCGAAGGATGGAGCCCACACCGAATTTGTCCCCACCTCAAACTTGTGCTGCCCTGATAGACCCAAGGGAGCCCTACAAACTGACATCAGGAACCTGGACTGCTGAGTTTTCTTTCCCAGGGAAAATGGAAAAAGGATGTGCCCAGGGGCCCCTGGCCCTGGGATTAGACCTCACTTGAAAAAAACCTTATATCGAAGGATGGACCCCACACCGAAGTTGTCCCCACCTCAAACTTGTGCTGCCCTGATACACCCAAGGGAGCCGTACAAACTGACATCAGGATCCTGGACTGCTGAGTTTTCTTTCCCAGGGAAAATGGAAAAAGGATGTGCCCAGGGGCCCCTTGCCCTGACTGCAAAAAATCCTTATATCGAAAGATGGACCCCACACCGAAGTTGTCCCCACCTCAAACTTGTGCTGTCCTGATAGACCCAAGGGAGCCCTACAAACTGACATCAGGAACCTGGACTGCTGAGTTTTCTTTCCCAGGGAAAATGGAAAAAGGATGTGCCCAGGGGCTCCTGGCCCTGACTGCAAAAAATCCTTATATCGAAGGATGGACCCCACACCGAAGTGTTCCCCACCTCAAACTTGTGCTGCTCTGATAGACCCAAGGGAGCCCTACAAACTGAAATCAGGAACCTGGACTGCTGAGGTTTCTTTCCCAGGGAAAATGGCCAAAGTTTGTGCCCTGGGGCCCATGGCCCTGACTGCAAAAAATCCTTATATCGAAGGATGGACCCCACACCGAAGTTGTCCCCACCTCAAACTTGTGCTGCCCTGATAGACCCAAGGGAGCCCTACAAATTGACATCAGGAACCTGGACAGCTGAGTTTTCTTTCCCAGGGAAAATGCAAAAAGGATGTGCCCTGGGGCCCCTGGCCCTAGGATTAGACCTCACTGCAAAAAATCCTTATATCGAAGGATGGACCCCACACCGAAGATGTCCCCACCTCAAACTTGTGCTGCCCTGATACACCCAAGGGAGCCGTACAAACTGACATCAGGAACCTGGACTGCTGAGTTTTCTTTCCCAGGGAAAATGGAAAATGGATGTGCCCAGGGGCCCCTTGCCCTGACTGCAAAAAATCCTTATATCGAAAGATGGACCCCACACCGAAGTTGTCCCCACCTCAAACTTGTTCTGCCCTGATACACCCAAGGGAGCCCTACAAACTGACATCAGGAACCTGGACTGCTGAGTTTTCTTTCCCAGGGAAAATGGCCAAAGTTTGTGCCCAGGGGCCCCTGGCCCTGACATCAAATAATCCTTATATCGAAGGATGGAGCCCACACCGAAGTGTTCCCCACCTCAAACTTGTGCTGCTCTGATAGACCCAAGGGAGCCCTACAAACTGACATCAGGAACCTGGACTGCTGAGTTTTCTTTCCCAGGGAAAATGGAAAAAGGTTGTGCCCAGGGGCCCCTGGCCCTGGGCTGGAGACTCACTCCAAAAAATCCTTATATCGAAGGATGGACCCCACACTGTAGTTGTCCCCACCTCAAACTTGTGCTGCCCTGATAGACCTAAGGGAGCCCTACAAACTGACATCAGGAACCTGGACTGCTGAGTTTTCTTTCCCAGGGAAAATGGCTAAGGGGTGTACCCAGGGGCCCCTAGCCCTGACTGCAGAGAATCCTTATATCGAAGGATGGACCCCACACTGAAGTTGTCCCCACCTCAAACATGTGCTGCCCTGATACACCCAAGGGAGCCCTACAAACTGACATCTGGAACCTGGACTGCTGAGTTTTCTTTCCCAGGGAAAATGGAAAAAGGATGTGCCCAGGGGCACCTGGCCCTGACTGGAAAATATCCTTATATCGAAGGATGGACCCCAGACCGAAGTTGTCCCCACCTCAAACTTGTGCTGCCCTGATAGACCCAAGGGAGCCCTACAAACTGACATCAGGAACCTGGACTGGTGAGTTTTCTTTCCCAGGGAAAATGGAAAAAGGATGTGCCCAGGGGCCCCTGGCCCTGGGCTGGGACCCTATTGCAAAAAATCCTTATATCGAAGGATGGACCCCACACCGAAGTTGTCTCCACCTCAAACTTGTGCTGCCCTGATAGACCCAAGGGAGCCCTACAAACTGACATCAGGAACCTGGACTGCTGAGTTTTTTTTCCCAGGGAAAATGGCCAAAGGTTGTGCCCAGGGGCCCCTTGCCCTGACTGCAAAAAATCCTTATATCGAAGGATGGACCCCACACCGAAGTTGTCCCCACCTCAAACTTGTGCTGCCCTGATAGACCCAAGGGAGCCCTACAAACTGACATCAGGAACCTGGACTGCTGAGTTTTCTTTCCCAGGGAAAATGGCCAAAGTTTGTGCCCAGGGGTCCCTGGCCCTGACTGCAAAGAATCCTTATATCGAAGGATGGTCCACACACCAAAGATGTCCCCACCTCAAACTAGTGCTGCCCTGATAGACCCAAGGGAGCCCTACAAACTGACATCAGGAACCTGGACTGCTGAGTTTTCTTTCCCAGGGAAAATGGAAAAAGGATGTGCCCAGGGGCCCCTGGCCCTGACTGCAAAAAATCCTTATATCGAAGGATGGACCCCACACCGAAGTTGTCCCCACCTCAAACTTGTGCTGCCCTGATAGACCCAAGGGAGCCCTACAAACTGACATCTGGAACCTGGACTGCTGAGTTTTCTTTCCCAGGGAAAATGGAAAAAGGATGTGCCCAGGGGCCCCTGGCCCTGGGCTGCTGGCCCTATTGCAAAAAATCCTTATATCGAAGGATGGACCCCACACCGAAGTTGTCCCCACCTCAAACTTGTGCTGCCCTGATAGACCCAAGGGAGCCCTACATACTGACATCAGGAACCTGGACTGCTGAGTTTTCTTTCCCAGGGAAAATGCAAAAAGGATGTGCCCAGGGGCCCCTGGCCCTGGGCTAGGGCCTCACTACAAAAAATACTTATATCGAAGGATGGACCCCACACCGAAGTTGTCCCCACCTCAAACTTGTGCTGCCCTGATACACCCAAGGGAGCCCTACAAACTGACATCAGGAACCTGGACTGCTGAGTTTTCTTTCCCAGGGAAAATGGAAAAAGGATGTGCCCAGGGGCCCCTGGCCCTGGGCTGGGACCCTATTGCAAAAAATCCTTATATCGAAGGATGGACCCCACACCGAAGTTGTCTCCACCTCAAACTTGTGCTGCCCTGATAGACCCAAGGGAGCCCTACAAACTGACATCAGGAACCTGGACTGCTGAGTTTTCTTTCCCAGGGAAAATGGCCAGAGGTTGTGCCCAGGGGCTTCTTGCCCTGACTGCAAAAAATCCTTATATCGAAGGATGGACCCCACACCGAAGTTGTCCCCACCTCAAACTTGTGCTGCCCTGATAGACCCAAGGGAGCCCTACAAACTGACATCAGGAACCTGGACTGCTGAGTTTTCTTTCCCAGGGAAAATGGCCAAAGTTTGTGCCCAGGGGCCCCTGGCCCTGACTGCAAAAAATCCTTATATCGAAGGATGGAGCCCACACCGAAGTGTTCCCCACCTCAAACTTGTGCTGCTCTGATAGACCCAAGGGAGCCCTACAAACTGACATCAGGAACCTGGACTGCTGAGTTTTCTTTCCCAGGGAAAATGGAAAAAGGTTGTGCCCAAGGGCCCCTGGCCCTTGGCTGGAGACTCACTGCAAAAAATCCTTATATCGAAGGATGGACCCCACACAGAAGATGTCCCCACCTCAAACTTGTGCTGCCCTGATAGACCCAAGGGAGCCCTACAAACTGACGTCAGGAACCTGGACTGCTGAGTTTTCTTTCCCAGGGAAAATGGCCAAGGGATGTGCCCAGGGGCCCCTAGCCCTGACTGCAGAGAATCCTTATATCGAAGGATGGTCCACACACCGAAGATGTCCCCACCTCAAACTTGTGCTGCCCTGATAGACCCAAGGGAGCCCTACAAACTGACATCAGGAACCTGGACTGCTGAGTTTTCTTTCCCAGGGAAAATGGAAAAAGGATGTGCCCAGGGGCCCCTGGCCCTGACTGCAAATAATCCTTATATCGAAGGATGGACCCCAGACCGAAGTTGTCCCCACCTCAAACTTGTGCTGCCCTGATAGACCCAAGGGAGCCCTACAAACTGACATCTGGAACCTGGACTGCTGAGTTTTCTTTCCCAGGGAAAATGGAAAAAGGATGTGCCCAGGGGCCCCTGGCCCTGGGCTGCTGGCCCTATTGCAAAAAATCCTTATATCGAAGGATGGACCCCACACCGAAGTGTTCCCCACCTCAAACTTGTGCTGCCCTGATAGACCCAAGGGAGCCCTACAAACTGACATCAGGAACCTGGACTGCTGAGTTTTCTTTCCCAGGGAAAATGGCCAAAGGTTGTGCCCAGGGGCCCCTTGCCCTGACTGCAAAAAATCCTTATATCGAAGGATGGACCCCACACCGAAGTTGTCCCCACCTCAAACTTGTGCTGCCCTGATAGACCCAAGGGAGCCCTACAAACTGACATCAGGAACCTGGACTGCTGAGTTTTCTTTCCCAGGGAAAATGGCCAAAGTTTGTGCCCAGGGGTCCCTGGCCCTGACTGCAGAGAATCCTTATATCGAAGGATGGACCCCACACCGAAGTTGTCCCCACCTCAAACTTGTGCTGCCCTGATAGACCCAAGGGAGCCCTACAAACTGACATCAGGAACCTGGACTGCTGAGTTTTCTTTCCCAGGGAAAATGGCCAAAGGTTGTGCCCAGGGGCCCCTAGCCCTGACTGCAAATAATCCTTATATCGAAGGATGGACCCCACACCGAAGTTGTCCCCTTCTCAAACTTGTGCTGCCCTGATAGACCCAAGGGAGCCCTACAAACTGACATCAGGAACCTGGACTGCTGAGTTTTCTTTCCCAGGGAAAATGGCCAAGGGATGTGCCCAGGGGCCCCTAGCCCTGACTGCAGAGAATCCTTATATCGAAGGATGGAACCCACACCGAAGATGTCCCCACCTCAAACTTGTGCTGCCCTGATAGACCCAAGGGAGCCCTACAAACTGACATCAGGAACCTGGACTGCTGAGTTTTCTTTCCCAGGGAAAATGGCCAAAGGTTGTGCCCAGGGGCCCCTTGCCCTGACTGCAAAAAATCCTTATATCGAAGGATGGACCCCACACCAAAGTTGTCCCCACCTCAAACTTGTGCTGCCCTGATAGACCCAAGGGAGCCCTACAAACTGACATCAGGAACCTGGACTGCTGAGTTTTCTTTCCCAGGGAAAATGGCCAAAGTTTGTGCCCAGGGGTCCCTGGCCCTGACTGCAAAGAATCCTTATATCGAAGGATGGTCCACACACCAAAGATGTCCCCACCTCAAACTTGTGCTGCCCTGATAGACCCAAGGGAGCCCTACAAACTGACATCAGGAACCTGGACTGCTGAGTTTCCTTTCCCAGGGAAAATGGAAAAAGGATGTGCCCAGGGGCCCCTGGCCCTGACTGCAAAAAATCCTTATATCGAAGGATGGACCCCACACCGAAGTTGTCCCCACCTCAAACTTGTGCTGCCCTGATAGACCCAAGGGAGCCCTACAAACTGACATCTGGAACCTGGACTGCTGAGTTTTCTTTCCCAGGGAAAATGGCCAAGGGATGTGCCCAGGGGCCCCTAGCCCTGACTGCAGAGAATCCTTATATCGAAGGATGGTCCACACACCGAAGATGTCCCCACCTCAAACTTGTGCTGCCCTGATAGACCCAAGGGAGCCCTACAAACTGACATCAGGAACCTGGACTGCTGAGTTTTCTTTCCCAGGGAAAATGGAAAAAGGATGTGCCCAGGGGCCCCTGGCCCTGACTGCAAATAATCCTTATATCGAAGGATGGACCCCAGACCGAAGTTGTCCCCACCTCAAACTTGTGCTGCCCTGATAGACCCAAGGGAGCCCTACAAACTGACATCTGGAACCTGGACTGCTGAGTTTTCTTTCCCAGGGAAAATGGAAAAAGGATGTGCCCAGGGGCCCCTGGCCCTGGGCTGCTGGCCCTATTGCAAAAAATCCTTATATCGAAGGATGGACCCCACACCGAAGTGTTCCCCACCTCAAACTTGTGCTGCCCTGATAGACCCAAGGGAGCCCTACAAACTGACATCTGGAACCTGGACTGCTGAGTTTTCTTTCCCAGGGAAAATGGCCAAAGGTTGTGCCCAGGGGCCCCTTGCCCTGACTGCAAAAAATCCTTATATCGAAGGATGGACCCCACACCGAAGTTGTCCCCACCTCAAACTTGTGCTGCCCTGATAGACCCAAGGGAGCCCTACAAACTGACATCAGGAACCTGGACTGCTGAGTTTTCTTTCCCAGGGAAAATGGCCAAAGTTTGTGCCCAGGGGTCCCTGGCCCTGACTGCAGAGAATCCTTATATCGAAGGATGGACCCCACACCGAAGTTGTCCCCACCTCAAACTTGTGCTGCCCTGATACACCCAAGGGAGCCCTACAAACTGACATCAGGAACCTGGACTGCTGAGTTTTCTTTCCCAGGGAAAATGGAAAAAGGTTGTGCCCAGGGGCCCCTAGCCCTGACTGCAAATAATCCTTATATCGAAGGATGGACCCCACACCGAAGTTGTCCCCTTCTCAAACTTGTGCTGCCCTGATAGACCCAAGGGAGCCCTATAAACTGACATCAGGAACCTGGACTGCTGAGTTTTCTTTCCCAGGGAAAATGGCCAAAGTTTGTGCCCAGGGGCCCCTGGCCCGGACTGCAAAAAATCCTTATATCGAAGGATGGACCCCACACCGAAGTTGTCCCCACCTCAAACTTGTGCTGCCCTGATACACCCAAGGGAGCCCTACAAACTGACATCAGGAACCTGGACTGCTGAGTTTTCTTTCCCAGGGAAAATGGCCAAGGGATGTGCCCAGGGGCCCCTAGCCCTGACTGCAGAGAATCCTTATATCGAAGGATGGACCCCACACCGAAGATGTCCCCACCTCAAACTTGTGCTGCCCTGATACACCCAAGGGAGCCCTACAAACTGACATCAGGAACCTGGACTGCTGAGTTTTCTTTCCCAGGGAAAATGGCCAAAGGTTGTGCCCAGGGGCCCCTTGCCCTGACTGCAAAAAATCCTTATATCGAAGGATGGACCCCACACCGAATTTGTCTCCACCTCAAACTTGTGCTGCCCTGATAGACCCAAGGGAGCCCTACAAACTGACATCAGGAACCTGGACTGCTGAGTTTTCTTTCCCAGGGAAAATGGCCAAAGTTTGTGCCCAGGGGTCCCTGGCCCTGACTGCAAAGAATCCTTATATCGAAGGATGGTCCACACACCAAAGATGTCCCCACCTCAAACTTGTGCTGCCCTGATAGACCCAAGGGAGCCCTACAAACTGACATCAGGAACCTGGACTGCTGAGTTTTCTTTCCCAGGGAAAATGGAAAAAGGATGTGCCCAGGGGCCCCTGGCCCTGACTGCAAAAAATCCTTATATCGAAGGATGGACCCCACACCGAAGTTGTCCCCACCTCAAACTTGTGCTGCCCTGATAGACCCAAGGGAGCCCTACAAACTGACATCTGGAACCTGGACTGCTGAGTTTTCTTTCCCAGGGGAAATGGAAAAAGGATGTGCCCAGGGGCCCCTGGCCCTGGGCTGCTGGCCCTATTGCAAAAAATCCTTATATCGAAGGATGGACCCCACACCGAAGTTGTCCCCACCTCAAACTTGTGCTGCCCTGATAGACCCAAGGGAGCCCTACATACTGACATCAGGAACCTGGACTGCTGAGTTTTCTTTCCCAGGGAAAATGCAAAAAGGATGTGCCCAGGGGCCCCTGGCCCTGGGCTAGGGCCTCACTACAAAAAATACTTATATCGAAGGATGGACCCCACACCAAAGTTGTCCCCACCTCAAACTTGTGCTGCCTTGATACACCCAAGGGAGCCCTACAAACTGACATCAGGAACCTGGACTGCTGAGTTTTCTTTCCCAGGGAAAATGGAAAAAGGATGTGCCCAGGGGCCCCTTGACCTGACTGCAAAAAATCCTTATATCGAAAGATGGACCCCACACCGAAGTTGTCCCCACCTCAAACTTGTGCTGCCCTGATAGACCCAAGGGAGCCCTTCAAACTGACATCTGGAACCTGGACTGCTGAGTTTTCTTTCCCAGGGAAAATGGCCAAGGGATGTGCCCAGGGGCCCCTAGCCCTGACTGCAGAGAATCCTTATATCGAAGGATGGACCCCACACCGAAGATGTCCCCACCTCAAACTTGTGCTGCCCTGATAGACCCAAGGGAGCCCTACAAACTGACATCAGGAACCTGGACTGCTGAGTTTTCTTTCCCAGGGAAAATGGAAAAAGGATGTGCCCAGGGGCCCCTGGCCCTGACTGCAAAAAATCCTTATATCGAAGGATGGAGCCCACACCGAATTTGTCCCCACCTCAAACTTGTGCTGCCCTGATAGACCCAAGGGAGCCCTACAAACTGACATCAGGAACCTGGACTGCTGAGTTTTCTTTCCCAGGGAAAATGGAAAAAGGATGTGCCCAGGGGCCCCTAGCCTTGGGATTAGACCTCACTGCAAAAACACCTTATATCGAAGGATGGAGCCCACACCGAAGTTGTCCCCACCTCAAACTTGTGCTGCCCTGATACACCCAAGGGAGCCGTACAAACTGACATCAGGAACCTGGACTGCTGAGTTTTCTTTCCCAGGGAAAATGGAAAAAGGTTGTGCCCAGGGGCCCCTTGCCCTGACTGCAAAAAATCCTTATATCGAAAGATGGACCCCACACCGAAGTTGTCCCCACCTCAAACTTGTGCTGCCCTGATAGACCCAAGGGAGCCCTACAAACTGAAATCAGGAACCTGGACTGCTGAGTTTTCTTTCCCAGGGAAAATGGAAAAAGGATGTGCCCAGGGGCTCCTGGCCCTGACTGCAAAAAATCCTTATATCGAAGGATGGACCCCACACCGAAGTTGTCCCCACCTCAAACTTGTGCTGCCCTGATAGACCCAAGGGAGCCCTACAAACTGACGTCAGGAACCTGGACTGCTGAGTTTTCTTTCCCAGGGAAAATGGCCAAGGGATGTGCCCAGGGGCCCCTAGCCCTGACTGCAGAGAATCCTTATATCGAAGGATGGACCCCACACCGAAGATGTCCCCACCTCAAACTTGTGCTGCCCTGATAGACCCAAGGGAGCCCTACAAACTGACATCAGGAACCTGGACTGCTGAGTTTTCTTTCCCAGGGAAAATGGAAAAAGGATGTGCCCAGGGGCCCCTGGCCCTGGGATTAGACCTCACTGCAAAAAAACCTTATATCGAAGGATGGACCCCACACCGAAGTTGTCCCCACCTCAAACTTGTGCTGCCCTGATAGACCCAAGGGAGCCCTACAAACTGACGTCAGGAACCTGGACTGCTGAGTTTTCTTTCCCAGGGAAAATGGCCAAGGGATGTGCCCAGGGGCCCCTAGCCCTGACTGCAAAAAATCCTTATATCGAAGGATGGACCCCACACCGAAGATGTCCCCACCTCAAACTTGTGCTGCCCTGATAGACCCAAGGGAGCCCTACAAACTGACATCAGGAACCTGGACTGCTGAGTTTTCTTTCCCAGGGAAAATGGCCAAGGGATGTGCCCAGGGGCCCCTAGCCCTGACTGCAGAGAATCCTTATATCGAAGGATGGACCCCACACCGAAAATGTCCCCACCTCAAACTTGTGCTGCCCTGATAGACCCAAGGGAGCCCTACAAACTGACATCAGGAACCTGGACTGCTGAGTTTTCTTTCCCAGGGAAAATGGAAAAAGGATGTGCCCAGGGCCAGGGGCCCTGACTGCAAAAAATCCTTATATCGAAGGATGGACCCCACACCGAAGTTGTCCCCACCTCAAACTTGTGCTGCCCTGATACACCCAAGGGAGCCCTACAAACTGACATCAGGAACCTGGACTGCTGAGTTTTCTTTCCCAGGGAAAATGGCCAAAGTTTGTGCCCAGGGGCCCCTGGCCCTGACTGCAAAAAATCCTTATATCGAAGGATGGACCCCACACCGAAGTTGTCCCCACCTCAAACTTGTGCTGCCCTGATAGACCCAAGGGAGCCCTACAAACTGAAATCAGGAACCTGGACTGCTGAGTTTTCTTTCCCAGGGAAAATGGCCAAGGGATGTGCCCAGGGGCCCCTAGCCCTGACTGCAGAGAATCCTTATATCGAAGGATGGACCCCACACCAAAGATGTCCCCACCTCAAACTTGTGCTGCCCTGATAGACCCAAGGGAGCCCTTCAAACTGAAATCAGGAACCTGGACTGCTGAGTTTTCTTTCCCAGGGAAAGTGGAAAAAGGATGTGCCCAGGGGCCCCTGGCCCTGACTGCAAAAAATCCTTATATCGAAGGATGGAGCCCACACCGAATTTGTCCCCACCTCAAACTTGTGCTGCCCTGATAGACCCAAGGGAGCCCTACAAACTGACATCAGGAACCTGGACTGCTGAGTTTTCTTTCCCAGGGAAAATGGAAAAAGGATGTGCCCAGGGGCCCCTGGCCCTGGGATTAGACCTCACTGCAAAAAAACCTTATATCGAAGGATGGACCCCACACCGAAGTTGTCCCCACCTCAAACTTGTGCTGCCCTGATAGACCCAAGGGAGCCCTACAAACTGACATCAGGAACCTGGACTGCTGAGTTTTCTTTCCCAGGGAAAATGGCCAAGGGATGTGCCCAGGGGCCCCTAGCCCTGACTGCAGAGAATCCTTATATCGAAGGATGGACCCCACACCGAAGATGTCCCCACCTCAAACTTGTGCTGCCCTGATAGACCCAAGGGAGCCCTACAAACTGACATCAGGAACCTGGACTTCTGAGTTTTCTTTCCCAGGGAAAATGGCCAAAGGTTGTGCCCAGGGGCCCCTGGCCCTGACTGCAAAAAATCCTTATATCGAAGGATGGAGCCCACACCGAATTTGTCCCCACCTCAAACTTGTGCTGCCCTGATACACCCAAGGGAGCCCTACAAACTGACATCAGGAACCTGGACTGCTGAGTTTTCTTTCCCAGGGAAAATGGAAAAAGGATGTGCCCAGGGGCCCCTGGCCCTGGGATTAGACCTCACTGCAAAAAAACCTTATATCGAAGGATGGACCCCACACCGAAGATGTCCCCACCTCAAACTTGTGCTGCCCTGATACACCCAAGGGAGCCCTACAAACTGACATCAGGAACCTGGACTGCTGAGTTTTCTTTCCCAGGGAAAATGGAAAAAGGATGTGCCCAGGGGCCCCTTGACCTGACTGCAAAAAATCCTTATATCGAAAGATGGACCCCACACCGAAGTTGTCCCCACCTCAAACTTGTGCTGCCCTGATAGACCCAAGGGAGCCCTTCAAACTGAAATCAGGAACCTGGACTGCTGAGTTTTCTTTCCCAGGGAAAATGGCCAAAGTTTGTGCCCAGGGGCCCCTGGCCCTGACTGCAAAAAATCCTTATATCGAAGGATGGACCCCACACCGAAGTTGTCCCCACCTCAAACTTGTGCTGCCCTGATAGACCCAAGGGAGCCCTACAAACTGACATCAGGAACCTGGACTGCTGAGTTTTCTTTCCCAGGGAAAATGGCCAAGGGATGTGCCCAGGGGCCCCTAGCCCTGACTGCAGAGAATCCTTATATCGAAGGATGGACCCCACACCGAAGATGTCCCCACCTCAAACTTGTGCTGCCCTGATAGACCCAAGGGAGCCCTACAAACTGACATCAGGAACCTGGACTGCTGAGTTTTCTTTCCCAGGGAAATTGCAAAAAGGATGTGCCCAGGGGCCCCTGGCCCTGGGATTAGACCTCACTGCAAAAAAACCTTATATCGAAGGATGGACCCCACACCGAAGATGTCCCCACCTCAAACTTGTGCTGCCCTGATACACCCAAGGGAGCCCTACAAACTGACATCAGGAACCTGGACTGCTGAGTTTTCTTTCCCAGGGAAAATGGCCAAAGGTTGTGCCCAGGGGCCCCTGGCCCTGACTGCAAAAAATCCTTATATCGAAGGATGGACCCCACACCGAAGATGTCCCCACCTCAAACTTGTGCTGCCCTGATACACCCAAGGGAGCCCTACAAACTGACATCAGGAACCTGGACTGCTGAGTTTTCTTTCCCAGGGAAAATGGAAAAAGGATGTGCCCAGGGGCCCCTGGCCCTGACTGCAAAAAATCCTTATATCGAAGGATGGAGCCCACACCGAATTTGTCCCCACCTCAAACTTGTGCTGCCCTGATAGACCCAAGGGAGCCCTACAAACTGACATCAGGAACCTGGACTGCTGAGTTTTCTTTCCCAGGGAAAATGGAAAAAGGATGTGCCCAGGGGCCCCTGGCCCTGGGATTAGACCTCACTGCAAAAAAACCTTATATCGAAGGATGGACCCCACACCGAAGATGTCCCCACCTCAAACTTGTGCTGCCCTGATACACCCAAGGGAGCCCTTCAAACTTAAATCAGGAACCTGGACTGCTGAGTTTTCTTTCCCAGGGAAAATGGCCAAAGTTTGTGCCCAGGGGCCCCTGGCCCTGACTGCAAAAAATCCTTATATCGAAGGATGGACCCCACACCGAAGTTGTCCCCACCTCAAACTTGTGCTGCCCTGATAGACCCAAGGGAGCCCTACAAACTGACATCAGGAACCTGGACTGCTGAGTTTTCTTTCCCAGGGAAAATGGCCAAGGGATGTGCCCAGGGGCCCCTAGCCCTGACTGCAGAGAATCCTTATATCGAAGGATGGACCCCACACCGAAGATGTCCCCACCTCAAACTTGTGCTGCCCTGATAGACCCAAGGGAGCCCTACAAACTGACATCAGGAACCTGGACTGCTGAGTTTTCTTTCCCAGGGAAATTGAAAAAAGTATGTGCCCAGGGGCCCCTGGCCCTGGGATTAGACCTCACTGCAAAAAAACCTTATATCGAAGGATGGACCCCACACCGAAGATGTCCCCACCTCAAACTTGTGCTGCCCTGATACACCCAAGGGAGCCCTACAAACTGACATCAGGAACCTGGACTGCTGAGTTTTCTTTCCCAGGGAAAATGGCCAAAGGTTGTGCCCAGGGGCCCCTAGCCCTGACTGCAAAAAAACCTTATATCGAAGGATGGACCCCACACCGAAGTTGTCCCCTTCTCAAACTTGTGCTGCCCTGATAGACCCAAGGGAGCCCTATAAACTGACATCAGGAACCTGGACTGCTGAGTTTTCTTTCCCAGGGAAAATGGCCAAGGGATGTGCCCAGGGGCCCCTAGCCCTGACTGCAGAGAATCCTTATATCGAAGGATGGACCCCACACCGAAGATGTCCCCACCTCAAACTTGTGCTGCCCTGATACACCCAAGGGAGCCCTACAAACTGACATCAGGAACCTGGACTGCTGAGTTTTCTTTCCCAGGGAAAATGGAAAAAGGATGTGCCCAGGGGCCCCTGGCCCTGACTGCAAAAAATCCTTATATCGAAGGATGGAGCCCACACCGAATTTGTCCCCACCTCAAACTTGTGCTGCCCTGATAGACCCAAGGGAGCCCTACAAACTGACATCAGGAACCTGGACTGCTGAGTTTTCTTTCCCAGGGAAAATGGAAAAAGGATGTGCCCAGGGGCCCCTGGCCCTGGGATTAGACCTCACTGCAAAAAAACCTTATATCGAAGGATGGACCCCACACCGAAGATGTCCCCACCTCAAACTTGTGCTGCCCTGATACACCCAAGGGAGCCCTACAAACTGACATCAGGAACCTGGACTGCTGAGTTTTCTTTCCCAGGGAAAATGGAAAAAGGATGTGCCCAGGGGCCCCTTGACCTGACTGCAAAAAATCCTTATATCGAAAGATGAACCCCACACCGAAGTTGTCCCCACCTCAAACTTGTGCTGCCCTGATAGACCCAAGGGAGCCCTTCAAACTGAAATCAGGAACCTGGACTGCTGAGTTTTCTTTCCCAGGGAAAATGGCCAAAGTTTGTGCCCAGGGGCCCCTGGCCCTGACTGCAAAAAATCCTTATATCGAAGGATGGACCCCACACCGAAGTTGTCCCCACCTCAAACTTGTGCTGCCCTGATAGACCCAAGGGAGCCCTACAAACTGACATCAGGAACCTGGACTGCTGAGTTTTCTTTCCCAGGGAAAATGGCCAAGGGATGTGCCCAGGGGCCCCTAGCCCTGACTGCAGAGAATCCTTATATCGAAGGATGGACCCCACACCGAAGATGTCCCCACCTCAAACTTGTGCTGCCCTGATAGACCCAAGGGAGCCCTACAAACTGACATCAGGAACCTGGACTGCTGAGTTTTCTTTCCCAGGGAAATTGCAAAAAGGATGTGCCCAGGGGCCCCTGGCCCTGGGATTAGACCTCACTGCAAAAAAACCTTATATCGAAGGATGGACCCCACACCGAAGATGTCCCCACCTCAAACTTGTGCTGCCCTGATACACCCAAGGGAGCCCTACAAACTGACATCAGGAACCTGGACTGCTGAGTTTTCTTTCCCAGGGAAAATGGCCAAAGGTTGTGCCCAGGGGCCCCTAGCCCTGACTGCAAATAATCCTTATATCGAAGGATGGACCCCACACCGAAGTTGTCCCCTTCTCAAACTTGTGCTGCCCTGATAGACCCAAGGGAGCCCTATAAACTGACATCAGGAACCTGGACTGCTGAGTTTTCTTTCCCAGGGAAAATGGCCAAGGGATGTGCCCAGGGGCCCCTAGCCCTGACTGCAGAGAATCCTTATATCGAAGGATGGACCCCACACCGAAGATGTCCCCACCTCAAACTTGTGCTGCCCTGATACACCCAAGGGAGCCCTACAAACTGACATCAGGAACCTGGACTGCTGAGTTTTCTTTCCCAGGGAAAATGGAAAAAGGATGTGCCCAGGGGCCCCTGGCCCTGACCTCAAAAAATCCTTATATCGAAGGATGGAGCCCACACCGAATTTGTCCCCACCTCAAACTTGTGCTGCCCTGATACACCCAAGGGAGCCCTACAAACTGACATCAGGAACCTGGACTGCTGAGTTTTCTTTCCCAGGGAAAATGGAAAAAGGATGTGCCCAGGGGCCCCTTGACCTGACTGCAAAAAATCCTTATATCGAAAGATGGACCCCACACCGAAGTTGTCCCCACCTCAAACTTGTGCTGCCCTGATAGACCCAAGTGAGCCCTTCAAACTGACATCAGGAACCTGGACTGCTGAGGTTTCTTTCCCAGGGAAAATGGCCAAAGTTTGTGCCCAGGGGCCCCTGGCCCTGACTGCAAAAAATCCTTATATCGAAGGATGGACCCCACACCGAAGTTGTCCCCACCTCAAACTTGTGCTGCCCTGATAGACCCAAGGGAGCCCTACAAACTGACATCAGGAACCTGGACTGCTGAGTTTTCTTTCCCAGGGAAAATGGCCAAGGGATGTGCCCAGGGGCCCCTAGCCCTGACTGCAGAGAATCCTTATATCGAAGGATGGACCCCACACCGAAGATGTCCCCACCTCAAACTTGTGCTGCCCTGATAGACCCAAGGGAGCCCTACAAACTGACATCAGGAACCTGGACTGCTGAGTTTTCTTTCCCAGGGAAATTGCAAAAAGGATGTGCCCAGGGGCCCCTGGCCCTGGGATTAGACCTCACTGCAAAAAAACCTTATATCGAAGGATGGACCCCACACCGAAGATGTCCCCACCTCAAACTTGTGCTGCCCTGATACACCCAAGGGAGCCCTACAAACTGACATCAGGAACCTGGACTGCTGAGTTTTCTTTCCCAGGGAAAATGGCCAAAGTTTGTGCCCAGGGGCCCTTAGCCCTGACTGCAAATAATCCTTATATCGAAGGATGGACCCCACACCGAAGATGTCCCCACCTCAAACTTGTGCTGCCCTGATACACCCAAGGGAGCCCTACAAACTGACATCAGGAACCTGGACTGCTGAGTTTTCTTTCCCAGGGAAAATGGAAAAAGGATGTGCCCAGGGGCCCCTGGCCCTGACTGCAAAAAATCCTTATATCGAAGGATGGAGCCCACACCGAATTTGTCCCCACCTCAAACTTGTGCTGCCCTGATAGACCCAAGGGAGCCCTACAAACTGACATCAGGAACCTGGACTGCTGATTTTTCTTTCCCAGGGAAAATGGAAAAAGGATGTGCCCAGGGGCCCCTGGCCCTGGGATTAGACCTCACTGCAAAAAAACCTTATATCGAAGGATGGACCCCACACCGAAGATGTCCCCACCTCAAACTTGTGCTGCCCTGATACACCCAAGGGAGCCCTTCAAACTTAAATCAGGAACCTGGACTGCTGAGTTTTCTTTCCCAGGGAAAATGGCCAAAGTTTGTGCCCAGGGGCCCCTGGCCCTGACTGCAAAAAATCCTTATATCGAAGGATGGACCCCACACCGAAGTTGTCCCCACCTCAAACTTGTGCTGCCCTGATAGACCCAAGGGAGCCCTACAAACTGACATCAGGAACCTGGACTGCTGAGTTTTCTTTCCCAGGGAAAATGGCCAAGGGATGTGCCCAGGGGCCCCTAGCCCTGACTGCAGAGAATCCTTATATCGAAGGATGGACCCCACACCGAAGATGTCCCCACCTCAAACTTGTGCTGCCCTGATAGACCCAAGGGAGCCCTACAAACTGACATCAGGAACCTGGACTGCTGAGTTTTCTTTCCCAGGGAAATTGAAAAAAGTATGTGCCCAGGGGCCCCTGGCCCTGACTGCAAAAAATCCTTATATCGAAGGATGGAGCCCACACCGAATTTGTCCCCACCTCAAACTTGTGCTGCCCTGATAGACCCAAGGGAGCCCTACAAACTGACATCAGGAACCTGGACTGCTGAGTTTTCTTTCCCAGGGAAAATGGAAAAAGGATGTGCCCAGGGGCCCCTGGCCCTGGGATTAGACCTCACTGCAAAAAAACCTTATATCGAAGGATGGACCCCACACCGAAGATGTCCCCACCTCAAACTTGTGCTGCCCTGATACACCCAAGGGAGCCCTACAAACTGACATCAGGAACCTGGACTGCTGAGTTTTCTTTCCCAGGGAAAATGGAAAAAGGATGTGCCCAGGGGCCCCTTGACCTGACTGCAAAAAATCCTTATATCGAAAGATGAACCCCACACCGAAGTTGTCCCCACCTCAAACTTGTGCTGCCCTGATAGACCCAAGGGAGCCCTTCAAACTGAAATCAGGAACCTGGACTGCTGAGTTTTCTTTCCCAGGGAAAATGGCCAAAGGATGTGCCCAGGGGCCCCTGGCCCTGACTGCAAAAAATCCTTATATCGAAGGATGGACCCCACACCGAAGTTGTCCCCACCTCAAACTTGTGCTGCCCTGATAGACCCAAGGGAGCCCTACAAACTGACATCAGGAACCTGGACTGCTGAGTTTTCTTTCCCAGGGAAAATGGCCAAGGGATGTGCCCAGGGGCCCCTAGCCCTGACTGCAGAGAATCCTTATATCGAAGGATGGACCCCACACCGAAGATGTCCCCACCTCAAACTTGTGCTGCCCTGATAGACCCAAGGGAGCCCTACAAACTGACATCAGGAACCTGGACTGCTGAGTTTTCTTTCCCAGGGAAATTGCAAAAAGGATGTGCCCAGGGGCCCCTGGCCCTGGGATTAGACCTCACTGCAAAAAAACCTTATATCGAAGGATGGACCCCACACCGAAGATGTCCCCACCTCAAACTTGTGCTGCCCTGATACACCCAAGGGAGCCCTACAAACTGACATCAGGAACCTGGACTGCTGAGTTTTCTTTCCCAGGGAAAATGGCCAAAGGTTGTGCCCAGGGGCCCCTAGCCCTGACTGCAAATAATCCTTATATCGAAGGATGGACCCCACACCGAAGTTGTCCCCTTCTCAAACTTGTGCTGCCCTGATAGACCCAAGGGAGCCCTATAAACTGACATCAGGAACCTGGACTGCTGAGTTTTCTTTCCCAGGGAAAATGGCCAAGGGATGTGCCCAGGGGCCCCTAGCCCTGACTGCAGAGAATCCTTATATCGAAGGATGGACCCCACACCGAAGATGTCCCCACCTCAAACTTGTGCTGCCCTGATACACCCAAGGGAGCCCTACAAACTGACATCAGGAACCTGGACTGCTGAGTTTTCTTTCCCAGGGAAAATGGAAAAAGGATGTGCCCAGGGGCCCCTGGCCCTGACCTCAAAAAATCCTTATATCGAAGGATGGAGCCCACACCGAATTTGTCCCCACCTCAAACTTGTGCTGCCCTGATAGACCCAAGGGAGCCCTACAAACTGACATCAGGAACCTGGACTGCTGAGTTTTCTTTCCCAGGGAAAATGGAAAAAGGATGTGCCCAGGGGCCCCTGGCCCTGGGATTAGACCTCACTGCAAAAAAACCTTATATCGAAGGATGGACCCCACACCGAAGATGTCCCCACCTCAAACTTGTGCTGCCCTGATACACCCAAGGGAGCCCTACAAACTGACATCAGGAACCTGGACTGCTGAGTTTTCTTTCCCAGGGAAAATGGAAAAAGGATGTGCCCAGGGGCCCCTTGACCTGACTGCAAAAAATCCTTATATCGAAAGATGGACCCCACACCGAAGTTGTCCCCACCTCAAACTTGTGCTGCCCTGATAGACCCAAGGGAGCCCTTCAAACTGAAATCAGGAACCTGGACTGCTGAGTTTTCTTTCCCAGGGAAAATGGCCAAAGTTTGTGCCCAGGGGCCCCTGGCCCTGACTGCAAAAAATCCTTATATCGAAGGATGGACCCCACACCGAAGTTGTCCCCACCTCAAATTTGTGCTGTCCTGATAGACCCAAGGGAGCCCTACAAACTGACATCAGGAACCTGGACTGCTGAGTTTTCTTTCCCAGGGAAAATGGCCAAGGGATGTGCCCAGGGGCCCCTAGCCCTGACTGCAGAGAATCCTTATATCGAAGGATGGACCCCACACCGAAGATGTCCCCACCTCAAACTTGTGCTGCCCTGATAGACCCAAGGGAGCCCTACAAACTGACATCAGGAACCTGGACTGCTGAGTTTTCTTTCCCAGGGAAAATGGAAAAAGGATGTGCCCAGGGGCCCCTGGCCCTGACTGCAAAAAATCCTTATATCGAAGGATGGAGCCCACACCGAATTTGTCCCCACCTCAAACTTGTGCTGCCCTGATAGACCCAAGGGAGCCCTACAAACTGACATCAGGAACCTGGACTGCTGAGTTTTCTTTCCCAGGGAAAATGGAAAAAGGATGTGCCCAGGGGCCCCTGGCCCTGGGATTAGACCTCACTGCAAAAAAACCATATATCGAAGGATGGACCCCACACCGAAGATGTCCCCACCTCAAACTTGTGCTGCCCTGATACACCCAAGGGAGCCGTACAAACTGACATCAGGAACCTGGACTGCTGAGTTTTCTTTCCCAGGGAAAATGGAAAAAGGATGTGCCCAGGGGCCCCTTGACCTGACTGCAAAAAATCCTTATATCGAAAGATGGACCCCACACCGAAGTTGTCCCCACCTCAAACTTGTGCTGCCCTGATAGACCCAAGTGAGCCCTTCAAACTGACATCAGGAACCTGGACTGCTGAGGTTTCTTTCCCAGGGAAAATGGCCAAAGTTTGTGCCCAGGGGCCCCTGGCCCTGACTGCAAAAAATCCTTATATCGAAGGATGGACCCCACACCGAAGTTGTCCCCACCTCAAACTTGTGCTGCCCTGATAGACCCAAGGGAGCCCTACAAACTGACATCAGGAACCTGGACTGCTGAGTTTTCTTTCCCAGGGAAAATGTCCAAAGTTTGTGCCCTGGGGCCCCTGGCCCTGGGCTGGAGAATCACTCCAAAAAATCCTTATATCGAAGGATGGACCCCACACTGTAGTTGTCCCCACCTCAAACTTGTGCTGCCCTGATAGACCCAAGGGAGCCCTACAAACTGACATCAGGAACCTGGACTGCTGAGTTTTCTTTCCCAGGGAAAATGGCCAAGGGGTGTGCCCAGGGGCCCCTGGGCATGACTGCAGATAATCCTTATATCGACGGATGGACCCCACACCGAAGTTGTCCCCACCTCAAACATGTGCTGCCCTGATACACCCAAGGGAGCCCTACAAACTGACATCAGGAACCTGGACTGCTGAGTTTTCTTTCCCAGGGAAAATGGAAAAAGGATGTGCCCAGGGGCCCCTGGCCCTGACTGCAAAAAATCCTTATATCGAAGGATGGACCCCACACCGAAGTTGTCCCCACCTCAAACTTGTGCTGCCCTGATAGACCCAAGGGAGCCCTACAAACTGACATCAGGAACCTGGACTGCTGAGTTTTCTTTCCCAGGGAAAATGGAAAAAGGATGTGCCCAGGGGCCCCTGGCCCTGGGCTGTGGCACTATTGCAAAAAATCCTTATATCGAAGGATGGACCCCACACCGAAGTTGTCTCCACCTCAAACTTGTGCTGCCCTGATAGACCCAAGGGAGCCCTACAAACTGACATCAGGAACCTGGACTGCTGAGTTTTCTTTCCCAGGGAAAATGGCCAAAGGTTGTGCCCAGGGGCCCCTGGCCCTGGGCTAGGGACTCACTACAAAAAATCCTTATATCGAAGGATGGACCCCACACCGAAATTGTCCCCACCTCAAACTTGTGCTGCCCTGATAGACCCAAGGGAGCCCTACAAACTGACATCAGGAACCTGGACTGCTGAGTTTTCTTTCCCAGGGAAAATGGAAAAAGGATGTGCCCAGGGGCCCCTGGCCCTGACTGCAAAAAATCCTTATATCGAAGGATGGAGCCCACACCGTAGTTGTCCCCACCTCAAACTTGTGCTGCCCTGATAGACCCAAGGGAGCCCTACAAACTGACATCAGGAACCTGGACTGCTGAGTTTTCTTTCCCAGGGAAAATGGAAAAAGGATGTGCCCAGGGGCCCCTGGCCCTGGGCTGGGGCACTATTGCAAAAAATCCTTATATCGAAGGATGGACCCCACACCGAAGTTGTCTCCACCTCAAACTTGTGCTGCCCTGATAGACCCAAGGGAGCCCTACAAACTGACATCAGGAACCTGGACTGCTGAGTTTTCTTTCCCAGGGAAAATGGAAAAAGGATGTGCCCCGGGGCCCCTAGCCCTGACTGCAGAGAATCCTTATATCGAAGGATGGTCCCCACACCGAAGATGTCCCCACCTCAAACTTGTGCTGCCCTGATAGACCCAAGGGAGCCCTACAAACTGACATCAGGAACCTGGACTGCTGAGTTTTCTTTCCCAGGGAAAATGGCCAAAGTTTGTGCCCAGGGGCCCCTGGCCCTGACTGCAAAAAATCCTTATATCGAAGGATGGACCCCAGACCGAAGTTGTCCCCACCTCAAACTTGTGCTGCCCTGATAGACCCAAGGGAGCCCTACAAACTGACATCAGGAACCTGGACTGCTGAGTTTTCTTTCCCAGGGAAAATGGCCAAGGGATGTGCCCAGGGGCCCCTAGCCCTGACTGCAGAGAATCCTTATATCGAAGGATGGACCCCACACCGAAGATGTCCCCACCTCAAACTTGTGCTGCCCTGATAGACCCAAGGGAGCCCTACAAACTGACATCAGGAACCTGGACTGCTGAGTTTTCTTTCCCAGGGAAATTGCAAAAAGGATGTGCCCAGGGGCCCCTGGCCCTGGGATTAGACCTCACTGCAAAAAAACCTTATATCGAAGGATGGACCCCACACCGAAGATGTCCCCACCTCAAACTTGTGCTGCCCTGATACACCCAAGGGAGCCCTACAAACTGACATCAGGAACCTGGACTGCTGAGTTTTCTTTCCCAGGGAAAATGGCCAAAGGTTGTGCCCAGGGGCCCCTAGCCCTGACTGCAAATAATCCTTATATCGAAGGATGGACCCCACACCGAAGTTGTCCCCTTCTCAAACTTGTGCTGCCCTGATAGACCCAAGGGAGCCCTATAAACTGACATCAGGAACCTGGACTGCTGAGTTTTCTTTCCCAGGGAAAATGGCCAAGGGATGTGCCCAGGGGCCCCTAGCCCTGACTGCAGAGAATCCTTATATCGAAGGATGGACCCCACACCGAAGATGTCCCCACCTCAAACTTGTGCTGCCCTGATACACCCAAGGGAGCCCTACAAACTGACATCAGGAACCTGGACTGCTGAGTTTTCTTTCCCAGGGAAAATGGAAAAAGGATGTGCCCAGGGGCCCCTGGCCCTGACCTCAAAAAATCCTTATATCGAAGGATGGAGCCCACACCGAATTTGTCCCCACCTCAAACTTGTGCTGCCCTGATAGACCCAAGGGAGCCCTACAAACTGACATCAGGAACCTGGACTGCTGAGTTTTCTTTCCCAGGGAAAATGGAAAAAGGATGTGCCCAGGGGCCCCTGGCCCTGGGATTAGACCTCACTGCAAAAAAACCTTATATCGAAGGATGGACCCCACACCGAAGATGTCCCCACCTCAAACTTGTGCTGCCCTGATACACCCAAGGGAGCCCTACAAACTGACATCAGGAACCTGGACTGCTGAGTTTTCTTTCCCAGGGAAAATGGAAAAAGGATGTGCCCAGGGGCCCCTTGACCTGACTGCAAAAAATCCTTATATCGAAAGATGGACCCCACACCGAAGTTGTCCCCACCTCAAACTTGTGCTGCCCTGATAGACCCAAGGGAGCCCTTCAAACTGAAATCAGGAACCTGGACTGCTGAGTTTTCTTTCCCAGGGAAAATGGCCAAAGTTTGTGCCCAGGGGCCCCTGGCCCTGACTGCAAAAAATCCTTATATCGAAGGATGGACCCCACACCGAAGTTGTCCCCACCTCAAATTTGTGCTGTCCTGATAGACCCAAGGGAGCCCTACAAACTGACATCAGGAACCTGGACTGCTGAGTTTTCTTTCCCAGGGAAAATGGCCAAGGGATGTGCCCAGGGGCCCCTAGCCCTGACTGCAGAGAATCCTTATATCGAAGGATGGACCCCACACCGAAGATGTCCCCACCTCAAACTTGTGCTGCCCTGATAGACCCAAGGGAGCCCTACAAACTGACATCAGGAACCTGGACTGCTGAGTTTTCTTTCCCAGGGAAAATGGAAAAAGGATGTGCCCAGGGGCCCCTGGCCCTGACTGCAAAAAATCCTTATATCGAAGGATGGACCCCACACCGAATTTGTCCCCACCTCAAACTTGTGCTGCCCTGATAGACCCAAGGGAGCCCTACAAACTGACATCAGGAACCTGGACTGCTGAGTTTTCTTTCCCAGGGAAAATGGAAAAAGGATGTGCCCAGGGGCCCCTGGCCCTGGGATTAGACCTCACTGCAAAAAAACCATATATCGAAGGATGGACCCCACACCGAAGATGTCCCCACCTCAAACTTGTGCTGCCCTGATACACCCAAGGGAGCCGTACAAACTGACATCAGGAACCTGGACTGCTGAGTTTTCTTTCCCAGGGAAAATGGAAAAAGGATGTGCCCAGGGGCCCCTTGACCTGACTGCAAAAAATCCTTATATCGAAAGATGGACCCCACACCGAAGTTGTCCCCACCTCAAACTTGTGCTGCCCTGATAGACCCAAGTGAGCCCTTCAAACTGACATCAGGAACCTGGACTGCTGAGGTTTCTTTCCCAGGGAAAATGGCCAAAGTTTGTGCCCAGGGGCCCCTGGCCCTGACTGCAAAAAATCCTTATATCGAAGGATGGACCCCACACCGAAGTTGTCCCCACCTCAAACTTGTGCTGCCCTGATAGACCCAAGGGAGCCCTACAAACTGACATCAGGAACCTGGACTGCTGAGTTTTCTTTCCCAGGGAAAATGTCCAAAGTTTGTGCCCTGGGGCCCCTGGCCCTGGGCTGGAGAATCACTCCAAAAAATCCTTATATCGAAGGATGGACCCCACACTGTAGTTGTCCCCACCTCAAACTTGTGCTGCCCTGATAGACCCAAGGGAGCCCTACAAACTGACATCAGGAACCTGGACTGCTGAGTTTTCTTTCCCAGGGAAAATGGCCAAGGGGTGTGCCCAGGGGCCCCTGGGCATGACTGCAGATAATCCTTATATCGACGGATGGACCCCACACCGAAGTTGTCCCCACCTCAAACATGTGCTGCCCTGATACACCCAAGGGAGCCCTACAAACTGACATCAGGAACCTGGACTGCTGAGTTTTCTTTCCCAGGGAAAATGGAAAAAGGATGTGCCCAGGGGCCCCTGGCCCTGACTGCAAAAAATCCTTATATCGAAGGATGGACCCCACACCGAAGTTGTCCCCACCTCAAACTTGTGCTGCCCTGATAGACCCAAGGGAGCCCTACAAACTGACATCAGGAACCTGGACTGCTGAGTTTTCTTTCCCAGGGAAAATGGAAAAAGGATGTGCCCAGGGGCCCCTGGCCCTGGGCTGTGGCACTATTGCAAAAAATCCTTATATCGAAGGATGGACCCCACACCGAAGTTGTCTCCACCTCAAACTTGTGCTGCCCTGATAGACCCAAGGGAGCCCTACAAACTGACATCAGGAACCTGGACTGCTGAGTTTTCTTTCCCAGGGAAAATGGCCAAAGGTTGTGCCCAGGGGCCCCTGGCCCTGGGCTAGGGACTCACTACAAAAAATCCTTATATCGAAGGATGGACCCCACACCGAAATTGTCCCCACCTCAAACTTGTGCTGCCCTGATAGACCCAAGGGAGCCCTACAAACTGACATCAGGAACCTGGACTGCTGAGTTTTCTTTCCCAGGGAAAATGGAAAAAGGATGTGCCCAGGGGCCCCTGGCCCTGACTGCAAAAAATCCTTATATCGAAGGATGGAGCCCACACCGTAGTTGTCCCCACCTCAAACTTGTGCTGCCCTGATAGACCCAAGGGAGCCCTACAAACTGACATCAGGAACCTGGACTGCTGAGTTTTCTTTCCCAGGGAAAATGGAAAAAGGATGTGCCCAGGGGCCCCTGGCCCTGGGCTGGGGCACTATTGCAAAAAATCCTTATATCGAAGGATGGACCCCACACCGAAGTTGTCTCCACCTCAAACTTGTGCTGCCCTGATAGACCCAAGGGAGCCCTACAAACTGACATCAGGAACCTGGACTGCTGAGTTTTCTTTCCCAGGGAAAATGGAAAAAGGATGTGCCCCGGGGCCCCTAGCCCTGACTGCAGAGAATCCTTATATCGAAGGATGGTCCCCACACCGAAGATGTCCCCACCTCAAACTTGTGCTGCCCTGATAGACCCAAGGGAGCCCTACAAACTGACATCAGGAACCTGGACTGCTGAGTTTTCTTTCCCAGGGAAAATGGCCAAAGTTTGTGCCCAGGGGCCCCTGGCCCTGACTGCAAAAAATCCTTATATCGAAGGATGGACCCCAGACCGAAGTTGTCCCCACCTCAAACTTGTGCTGCCCTGATAGACCCAAGGGAGCCCTACAAACTGACATCTGGAACCTGGACTGCTGAGTTTTCTTTCCCAGGGAAAATGGAAAAAGGATGTGCCCAGGGCCCCCTGGCCCTGGGCTGCTGGCACTATTGCAAAAAATCCTTATATCGAAGGATGGACCCCACACCGAAGTTGTCCCCACCTCAAACTTGTGCTGCCCTGATAGACCCAAGGGAGCCCTACAAACTGACATCAGGAACCTGGACTGCTGAGTTTTCTTTCCCAGGGAAAATGGCCAAAGTTTGTGCCCAGGGGCCCCTGGCCCTGACTGCAAAAAATCCTTATATCGAAGGATGGAGCCCACACCGAATTTGTCCCCACCTCAAACTTGTGCTGCCCTGATAGACCCAAGGGAGCCCTACAAACTGACATCAGGAACCTGGACTGCTGAGTTTTCTTTCCCAGGGAAAATGGAAAAAGGATGTGCCCAGGGGCCCCTGGCCCTGGCTAGGGCCTCACTACAAAAAATCCTTATATCGCAGGATGGACCCCACACAAAAGTTGTCCCCACCTCAAACTTGTGCTGCCCTGATACACCCAAGGGAGCCCTACAAACTGACATCAGGAACCTGGACTGCTGAGTTTTCTTTCCCAGGGAAAATGGAAAAAGGATGTGCCCAGGGGCCCCTGGCCCTGACTGCAAAAAATCCTTATATCGAAGGATGGACCCCACACCGAAGTTGTCCCCACCTCAAACTTGTGCTGCCCTGATAGACCCAAGGGAGCCCTACAAACTGACATCAGGAACCTGGACTGCTGAGTTTTCTTTCCCAGGGAAAATGGCCAAAGGTTTTGCCCAGGGGCCCCTAGCCCCGACTATAAATAATCCTTATATCGAAGGATGGACCCCACACCGAAGTTGTCCCCACCTCAAACTTGTGCTGCCATTATAGACCCAAGGGAGCCCTATAAACTGACATCAGGAACCTGGACTGCTGAGTTTTCTTTCCCAGGGAAAATGGCCAAAGGTTGTGCCCAGGGGCCCCTAGCCCTGACTGCAGAGAATCCTTATATCGAAGGATGGACCCCACACCGAAGATGTCCCCACCTCAAACTTGTGCTGCCCTGATAGACCCAAGGGAGCCCTACAAACTGACATCAGGAACCTGGACTGCTGAGTTTTCTTTCCCAGGGAAAATGGAAAAAGGATGTGCCCAGGGGCCCCTGGCCCTGACTGCAAAAAATCCTTATATCGAAGGATGGAGCCCACACCGAAGTTGTCCCCACCTCAAACTTGTGCTGCCCTGATAGAACCAAGGGAGCCCTACAAACTGACATCAGGAACCTGGACTGCTGAGTTTTCTTTCCCAGGGAAAATGCAAAAAGGATGTGCCCAGGGGCCCCTGGCCCTGGGATTAGACCTCACTTCAAAAAAACCTTATATCGAAGGATGGACCCCACACCGAAGATGTCCCCACCTCAAACTTGTGCTGCCCTGATACACCCAAGGGAGCCGTACAAACTGACATCAGGAACCTGGACTGCTGAGTTTTCTTTCCCAGGGAAAATGGAAAAAGGGTGTGCCCAGGGGCCCCTTGACCCGACTGCAAAAAATCCTTATATCGAAAGATGGACCCCACACCGAATTTGTCCCCACCTCAAACTTGTGCTGCCCTGATAGACCCAAGGGAGCCCTTCAAACTGAAATCAGGAACCTGGACTGCTGAGTTTTCTTTCCCAGGGAAAATGGCCAAAGTTTGTGCCCAGGGGCCCCTGGCCCTGACTGCAAATAATCCTTATATCGAAGGATGGAGCCCACACCGAAATGTTCCCCACCTCAAACTTGTGCTGCTCTGATAGACCCAAGGGAGCCCTACAAACTGACATCAGGAACCTGGACTGCTGAGTTTTCTTTCCCAGGGAAAATGGAAAAAGGTTGTGCCCAAGGGCCCCTGGCCCTGGGCTGGAGACTCACTCCAAAAAATCCTTATATCGAAGGATGGACCCCACACTGTAATTGTCCCCACCTCAAACTTGTGCTGCCCTGATAGACCTAAGGGAGCCCTACAAACTGACATCAGGAACCTGGACTGCTGAGTTTTCTTTCCCAGGGAAAATGGCCAAGGGGTGTGCCCAGGGGCCCCTAGCGCTGACTGCAGAGAATCCTTATATCGAAGGATGGACCCCACACCGAAGTTGTCCCCACCTCAAACATGTGCTGCCCTGATACACCCAAGGGAGCCGTACAAACTGACATCAGGAACCTGGACTGCTGAGTTTTCTTTCCCAGGGAAAATGGAAAAAGGATGTGCCCAGGGGCCCCTGGCCCTGACTGCAAAAAATCCTTATATCGAAGGATGGAGCCCACACCGAAGTTGTCCCCACCTCAAACTTGTGCTGCCCTGATAGACCCAAGGGAGCCCTACAAACTGACATCAGGAACCTGGACTGCTGAGTTTTCTTTCCCAGGGAAAATGGAAAAAGGATGTGCCCAGGGCCCCCTGGTCCTGACTGCAAAAAATCCTTATATCGAAGGATGGACCCCACACCGAAGTTGTCCCCACCTCAAACATGTGCTGCCCTGATACACCCAAGGGAGCCCTACAAACTGACATCAGGAACCTGGACTGCTGAGTTTTCTTTCCCAGGGAAAATGCAAAAAGGATGTGCCCAGGGGCCCCTGGCCCTGGGATTAGACCTCACTGCAAAAAAACATTATATCGAAGGATGGACCCCACACCGAAGATGTCCCCACCTCAAACTTGTGCTGCCCTGATACACCCAAGGGAGCCCTACAAACTGACATCAGGAACCTGGACTGCTGAGTTTTCTTTCCCAGGGAAAATGGAAAAAGGATGTGCCCAGGGGCCCCTTGACCTGACTGCAAAAAATCCTTATATCGAAAGATGGACCCCACACCGAAGTTGTCCCCACCTCAAACTTGTGCTGCCCTGATAGACCCAAGGGAGCCCTTCAAACTGAAATCAGGAACCTGGACTGCTGAGGTTTCTTTCCCAGGGAAAATGGCCAAAGTTTGTGCCCAGCGGCCCCTGGCCCTGACTGCAAATAATCCTTATATCGAAGGACGGAGCCCACACCGAAGTGTTCCCCACCTCAAACTTGTGCTGCTCTGATAGACCCAAGGGAGCCCTACAAACTGACATCAGGAACCTGGACTGCTGAGTTTTCTTTCCCAGGGAAAATGGAAAAAGGTTGTGCCCAAGGGGCGCTGTCCCTGGGCTGGAGACTCACTGCAAAAAATCCTTATATCTAAGGATGGACCCCACACTGTAGTTGTCCCCACCTCAAACTTGTGCTGCCCTGATAGACCTAAGGGAGCCCTACAAACTGACATCAGGAACCTGGACTGCTGAGTTTTCTTTCCAAGGGAAAATGGAAAAAGGATGTGCCCAGGGGCCCCTAGCCCTGACTGCAGAGAATCCTTATATCGAAGGATGGACCCCACACCGAAGTTGTCCCCACCTCAAACTTGTGCTGCCCTTATAGACCCAAGGGAGCCCTACAAACTGACATCAGGAACCTGGACTGCTGAGTTTTCTTTCCCAGGGAAAATGGCCAAGGGGTGTGCCCAGGGGACCCTAGCCCTGACTGCAGAGAATCCTTAGATCGAAGGATGGACCCCACACCGAAGTTGTCCCCACCTCAAACATGTGCTGCCCTGATACACCCAAGGGAGCCCTACAAACTGACATCAGGAACCTGGACTGCTGAGTTTTCTTTCCCAGGGAAAATGGAAAAAGGATGTGCCCAGGGGCCCCTGGCCCTGACTGCAAAAAATCCTTATATCGAAGGATGGAGCCCACACCGAAGTTGTCCCCACCTCAAACTTGTGCTGCCCTGATAGACCCAAGGGAGCCCTACAAACTGACATCAGGAACCTGGACTGCTGAGTTTTCTTTCCCAGGGAAAATGGAAAAAGGATGTGCCCAGGGCCCCCTGGCCCTGGGCTGCTGGCACTATTGCAAATAATCCTTATATCGAAGGATGGACCCCACACCGAAGTTGTCCCCACCTCAAACTTGTGCTGCCCTGATAGACCCAAGGGAGCCCTACAAACTGACATCAGGAACCTGGACTGCTGAGTTTTCTTTCCCAGGGAAAATGGCCAAAGTTTGTGCCCAGGGGGCCCTGGCCCTGACTGCAAAAAATCCTTATATCGAAGGATGGAGCCCACACCGAATTTGTCCCCACCTCAAACTTGTGCTGCCCTGATAGACCCAAGGGAGCCCTACAAACTGACATCAGGAACCTGGACTGCTGAGTTTTCTTTCCCAGGGAAAATGGAAAAAGGATGTGCCCAGGGGCCCCTGGCCCTGGCTAGGGCCTCACTACAAAAAATCCTTATATCGCAGGATGGACCCCACACAAAAGTTGTCCCCACCTCAAACTTGTGCTGCCCTGATACACCCAAGGGAGCCCTACAAACTGACATCAGGAACCTGGACTGCTGAGTTTTCTTTCCCAGGGAAAATGGAAAAAGGATGTGCCCAGGGGCCCCTGGACCTGACTGCAAAAAATCCTTATATCGAAGGATGGAGCCCACACCGAAGTTGTCCCCACCTCAAACTTGTGCTGCCCTGATAGACCCAAGGGAGCCCTACAAACTGACATCAGGAACCTGGACTGCTGAGTTTTCTTTCCCAGGGAAAATGGCCAAAGGTTTTGCCCAGGGGCCCCTAGCCCCGACTACAAATAATCCTTATATCGAAGGATGGACCCCACACCGAAGTTGTCCCCTTCTCAAACTTGTGCTGCCATTATAGACCCAAGGGAGCCCTATAAACTGACATCAGGAACCTGGACTGCTGAGTTTTCTTTCCCAGGGAAAATGGCCAAAGGTTGTGCCCAGGGGCCCCTAGCCCTGACTGCAGAGAATCCTTATATCGAAGGATGGACCCCACACCGAAGATGTCCCCACCTCAAACTTGTGCTGCCCTGATAGACCCAAGGGAGCCCTACAAACTGACATCAGGAACCTGGACTGCTGAGTTTTCTTTCCCAGGGAAAATGGAAAAAGGGTGTGCCCAGGGGCCCCTGGCCCTGACTGCAAAAAATCCTTATATCGAAGGATGGTGCCCACACCGAAGTTGTCCCCACCGCAAACTTGTGCTGCCCTGATAGAACCAAGGGAGCCCTACAAACTGACATCAGGAACCTGGACTGCTGAGTTTTCTTTCCCAGGGAAAATGCAAAAAGGATGTGCCCAGGGGCCCCTGGCCCTGGGATTAGACCTCACTTCAAAAAAACCTTATATCGAAGGATGGACCCCACACCGAAGATGTCCCCACCTCAAACTTGTGCTGCCCTGATACACCCAAGGGAGCCGTACAAACTGACATCAGGAACCTGGACTGCTGAGTTTTCTTTCCCAGGGAAAATGGAAAAAGGGTGTGCCCAGGGGCCCCTTGACCCGACTGCAAAAAATCCTTATATCGAAAGATGGACCCCACACCGAATTTGTCCCCACCTCAAACTTGTGCTGCCCTGATAGACCCAAGGGAGCCCTTCAAACTGAAATCAGGAACCTGGACTGCTGAGTTTTCTTTCCCAGGGAAAATGGCCAAAGTTTGTGCCCAGGGGCCCCTGGCCCTGACTGCAAATAATCCTTATATCGAAGGAGGGAGCCCACACCGAAATGTTCCCCACCTCAAACTTGTGCTGCTCTGATAGACCCAAGGGAGCCCTACAAACTGACATCAGGAACCTGGACTGCTGAGTTTTCTTTCCCAGGGAAAATGGAAAAAGGTTGTGCCCAAGGGCCCCTGGCCCTGGGCTGGAGACTCACTCCAAAAAATCCTTATATCGAAGGATGGACCCCACACTGTAGTTGTCCCCACCTCAAACTTGTGCTGCCCTGATAGACCTAAGGGAGCCCTACAAACTGACATCAGGAACCTGGACTGCTGAGTTTTCTTTCCCAGGGAAAATGGCCAAGGGGTGTGCCCAGGGGCCCCTAGCGCTGACTGCAGAGAATCCTTATATCGAAGGATGGACCCCACACCGAAGTTGTCCCCACCTCAAACATGTGCTGCCCTGATACACCCAAGGGAGCTGTACAAAGTGACATCAGGAACCTGGACTGCTGAGTTTTCTTTCCCAGGGAAAATGGAAAAAGGTTGTGCCCAAGGGCCCCTTGACCTGACTGCAAAAAATCCTTATATCGAAAGATGGACCCCACACCGAAGTTGTCCCCACCTCAAACTTGTGCTGCCCTGATAGACCCAAGGGAGCCCTTCAAACTGAAATCAGGAACCTGGACTGCTGAGTTTTCTTTCCCAGGGAAAATGGCCAAAATTTGTGCCCAGCGGCCCCTGGCCCTGACTGCAAATAATCCTTATATCGAAGGACGGAGCCCACACCGAAGTGTTCCCCACCTCAAACTTGTGCTGCTCTGATAGACCCAAGGGAGCCCTACAAACTGACATCAGGAACCTGGACTGCTGAGTTTTCTTTCCCAGGGAAAATGGAAAAAGGTTGTGCCCAAGGGGCCCTGTCCCTGGGCTGGAGACTCACTGCAAAAAATCCTTATATCTAAGGATGGACCCCACACTGTAGTTGTCCCCACCTCAAACTTGTGCTGCCCTGATAGACCTAAGGGAGCCCTACAAACTGACATCAGGAACCTGGACTGCTGAGTTTTCTTTCCCAGGGAAAATGGAAAAAGGATGTGCCCAGGGGCCCCTAGCCCTGACTGCAGAGAATCCTTATATCGAAGGATGGACCCCACACCGAAGTTGTCCCCACCTCAAACTTGTGCTGCCCTGATACACCCAAGGGAGCCCTACAAACTGACATCAGGAACCTGGACTGCTGAGTTTTCTTTCCCAGGGAAAATGGCCAAGGGGTGTGCCCAGGGGACCCTAGCCCTGACTGCAGAGAATCCTTAGATCGAAGGATGGACCCCACACCGAAGTTGTCCCCACCTCAAACATGTGCTGCCCTGATACACCCAAGGGAGCCCTACAAACTGACATCAGGAACCTGGACTGCTGAGTTTTCTTTCCCAGGGAAAATGGAAAAAGGATGTGCCCAGGGGCCCCTGGCCCTGACTGCAAAAAATCCTTATATCGAAGGATGGAGCCCACACCGAAGTTGTCCCCACCTCAAACTTGTGCTGCCCTGATAGACCCAAGGGAGCCCTACAAACTGACATCAGGAACCTGGACTGCTGAGTTTTCTTTCCCAGGGAAAATGGAAAAAGGATGTGCCCAGGGGCCCCTGGCCCTGGGCTGGGGCCCTAATGCAAAAAATCCTTATATCGAAGGATGGACCCCACACCGAAGTTGTCTCCACCTCAAACTTGTGCTGCCCTGATAGACCCAAGGGAGCCCTACAAACTGACATCAGGAACCTGGACTGCTGAGTTTTCTTTCCCAGGGAAAATGGCCAAAGGTTGTGCCCAGTGGCGCCTTGCCCTGACTGCAAAAAATCCTTATATCGAAGGATGGACCCCACACCGAAGTTGTCCCTACCTCAAACTTGTGCTGCCCAGATAGACCCAAGGGAGCCCTACAAACTGACATCAGGAACCTGGACTGCTGAGTTTTCTTTCCCAGGGAAAATGGCCAAGGGGTGTGCCCAGGGGCCCCTAGCCCTGACTGCAGAGAATCCTTATATCGAAGGATGGACCCCACACCGAAGTTGTCCCCACCTCAAACATGTGCTGCCCTGATAGACCCAAGGGAGCCCTACAAACTGACATCAGGAACCTGGACTGCTGAGTTTTCTTTCCCAGGGAAAATGGAAAAAGGATGTGCCCAGGGGCCCCTGGCCCTGACTGCAAAAAATCCTTATATCGAAGGATGGACCCCAGACCGAAGTTGTCCCCACCTCAAACTTGTGCTGCCCTGATAGACCCAAGGGAGCCCTACAAACTGACATCAGGAACCTGGACTGATGAGTTTTCTTTCCCAGGGAAAATGGAAAAAGGATGTGCCCAGGGGCCCCTGGCCCTGGGCTGGGGCCCTATTGCAAAAAATCCTTATATCGAAGGATGGACCCCACACCGAACTTGTCTCCACCTCAAACTTGTGCTGCCCTGATAGACCCAAGGGAGCCCTACAAACTGACATCAGGAACCTGGACTGCTGAGTTTTCTTTCCCAGGGAAATTGCAAAAAGGATGTGCCCAGGGGCCCCTTGACCTGACTGCAAAAAATCCTTATATCGAAGGATGGACCCCACACCGAAGTTGTCCCCACCTCAAACTTGTGCTGCCCTGATAGACCCAAGGGAGCCCTTCAAACTGAAATCAGGAACCTGGACTGCTGAGGTTTCTTTCCCAGGGAAAATGGCCAAAGTTTGTGCCCAGGGGCCCCTGGCCCTGACTGCAAATAATCCTTATATCGAAGGATGGAGCCCACACCGAAGTGTTCCCCACCTGAAACTTGTGCTGCTCTGATAGACCCAAGGGAGCCCTACAAACTGACATCAGGAACCTGGACTGCTGAGTTTTCTTTCCCAGGGAAAATGGAAAAAGGTTGTGCCCAAGGGCCCCTGGCCCTGGGCTGGAGCCTCACTCCAAAAAATCCTTATATCGAAGGATGGACCCCACACTGTAGTTGTCCCCACCTCAAACTTGTGCTGCCCTGATAGACCCAAGGGAGCCCTACAAACTGACATCAGGAACCTGGACTGCTGAGTTTTCTTTCCCAGGGAAAATGGCCAAGGGGTGTGCCCAGGGGCCCCTAGCCCTGACTGCAGAGAATCCTTAGATCGAAGGATGGACCCCACACCGAAGTTGTCCCCACCTCAAACTTGTGCTGCCCTGATACACCCAAGGGAGCCCTACAAACTGACATCAGGAACCTGGACTGCTGAGTTTTCTTTCCCAGGGAAAATGGAAAAAGGATGTGCCCAGGCGCCCCTGGCCCTGACTGCAAAAAATCCTTATATCGAAGGATGGAGCCCACACCGAAGTTGTCCCCACCTCAAACTTGTGCTGCCCTGATAGACCCAAGGGAGCCGTACAAACTGACATCAGGAACCTGGACTGCTGAGTTTTCTTTCCCAGGGAAAATGGAAAAAGGATGTGCCCAGGGGCCCCTGGCCCTGGGCTGGGGCCCTATTGCAAAAAATCCTGATATCGAAGGATGGACCCCACACCGAAGTTGTCTCCACCTCAAACTTGTGCTGCCCTGATAGACCCAAGGGAGCCCTACAAACTGACATCAGGAACCTGGACTGCTGAGTTTTCTTTCCCAGGGAAAATGGCCAAAGGTTGTGCCCAGGGGCCCCTTGCCCTGACTGCAAAAAATCCTTATATCGAAGGATGGACCCCACACCGAAGTTGTCCCTACCTCAAACTTGTGCTGCCCTGATAGACCCAAGGGAGCCCTACAAACTGACATCAGGAACCTGGACTGCTGAGTTTTCTTTCCCAGGGAAAATGGCCAAGGGGTGTGCCCAGGGGCCCCTAGCCCTGACTGCAGAGAATCCTTATATCGAAGGATGGACCCCACACCGAAGTTGTCCCCACCTCAAACATGTGCTGCCCTGATACACCCAAGGGAGCCCTACAAACTGACATCAGGAACCTGGACTGCTGGGTTTTCTTTCCCAGGGAAAATGGAAAAAGGATGTGCCCAGGGGCCCCTGGCCCTGACTGCAAAAAATCCTTATATCGAAGGATGGACCCCAGACCGAAGTTGTCCCCACCTGAAACTTGTGCTGCCCTGATAGACCCAAGGGAGCCCTACAAACTGACATCAGGAACCTGGACTGCTGAGTTTTCTTTCCCAGGGAAAATGGAAAAAGGATGTGCCCAGGGGCCCCTGGCCCTGGGCTGGGGCCCTATTGCAAAAAATCCTTATATCGAAGGATGGACCCCACACCGAAGTTGTCTCCACCTCAAACTTGTGCTGCCCTGATAGACCCAAGGGAGCCCTACAAACTGACATCAGGAACCTGGACTGCTGAGTTTTCTTTCCCAGGGAAAATGGCCAAAGGTTGTGCCCAGGGGCGCCTTGCCCTGACTGCAAAAAATCCTTATATCGAAGGATGGACCCCACACCGAAGTTGTCCCCACCTCAAACTTGTGCTGCCCTGATAGACCCAAGGGAGCCCTACAAACTGACATCAGGAACCTGGACTGCTGAGTTTTCTTTCCCAGGGAAATTGCAAAAAGGATGTGCCCAGGGGCCCCGTGACCTGACTGCAAAAAATCCTTATATCGAAGGATGGACCCCACACCGAAGTTGTCCCCACCTCAAACTTGTGCTGCCCTGATAGACCCAAGGGAGCCCTTCAAACTGAAATCAGGAACCTGGACTGCTGAGGTTTCTTTCCCAGGGAAAATGGCCAAAATTTGTGCCCAGGGGCCCCTGGCCCTGACTGCAAATAATCCTTATATCGAAGGATGGAGCCCACACCGAAGTGTTCCCCACCTGAAACTTGTGCTGCTCTGATAGACCCAAGGGAGCCCTACAAACTGACATCAGGAACCTGGACTGCTGAGTTTTCTTTCCCAGGGAAAATGGAAAAAGGTTGTGCCCAAGGGCCCCTGGCCCTGGGCTGGAGCCTCACTCCAAAAAATCCTTATATCGAAGGATGGACCCCACACTGTAGTTGTCCCCACCTCAAACTTGTGCTGCCCTGATAGACCCAAGGGAGCCCTACAAACTGACATCAGGAACCTGGACTGCTGAGTTTTCTTTCCCAGGGAAAATGGCCAAGGGGTGTGCCCAGGGGCCCCTAGCCCTGACTGCAGAGAATCCTTAGATCGAAGGATGGACCCCACACCGAAGTTGTCCCCACCTCAAACTTGTGCTGCCCTGATACACCCAAGGGAGCCCTACAAACTGACATCAGGAACCTGGACTGCTGAGTTTTCTTTCCCAGGGAAAATGGAAAAAGGATGTGCCCAGGGGCCCCTGGCCCTGACTGCAAAAAATCCTTATATCGAAGGATGGACCCCAGACCGAAGTTGTCCCCACCTCAAACTTGTGCTGCCCTGATAGACCCAAGGGAGCCCTACAAACTGACATCAGGAACCTGGACTGATGAGTTTTCTTTCCCAGGGAAAATGGAAAAAGGATGTGCCCAGGGGCCCCTGGCCCTGGGCTGGGGCCCTATTGCAAAAAATCCTTATATCGAAGGATGGACCCCACACCGAACTTGTCTCCACCTCAAACTTGTGCTGCCCTGATAGACCCAAGGGAGCCCTACAAACTGACATCAGGAACCTGGACTGCTGAGTTTTCTTTCCCAGGGAAAATGGCCAAAGGTTGTGCCCAGGGGCCCCTTGCCCTGACTGCAAAAAATCCTTATATCGAAGGATGGACCCCACACCGAAGTTGTCCCCACCTCAAACTTGTGCTGCCCTGATAGACCCAAGGGAGCCCTACAAACTGACATCAGGAACCAGGACTGCTGAGTTTTCTTTCCCAGGGAAAATGGCCAAAGTTTGTGCCCAGGGGCCCCTGGCCCTGACTGCATAAAATCATTATATCGAAGGATGGACCCCACACCGAAGTTGTCCCCACCTCAAACTTGTGCTGCCCTGATAGACCCAAGGGAGCCCTACAAACTGACATCAGGAACCTGGACTGCTGAGTTTTCTTTCCCAGGGAAAATGCAAAAAGGATGTGCCCAGGGGCCCCTGGCCCTGACTGCAAAAAATCCTTATATCGAAGGATGGAGCCCACACCGAATTTGTCCCCACCTGAAACTTGTGCTGCCCTGATAGACCCAAGGGAGCCCTACAAACTGACATCAGGAACCTGGACTGCTGAGTTTTCTTTCCCAGGGAAAATGCAAAAAGGATGTGCCCAGGGGCCCCTGGCCCTGGGATTAGACCTCACTGCAAAAAAACCTTATATCGAAGGATGGACCCCACACCGAAGATGTCCCCACCTCAAACTTGTGCTGCCCTGATAGACCCAAGGGAGCCGTACAAACTGACATCAGGAACCTGGACTGCTGAGTTTTCTTTCCCAGGGAAAATGGAAAAAGGATGTGCCCAGGGGCCCCTAGCCCTGACTGCAGAGAATCCTTATATCGAAGGATGGACCCCACACCGAAGATGTCCCCACCTCAAACTTGTGCTGCCCTGATATTCCCAAGGGAGCCCTTCAAACTGAAATCAGGAACCTGGACTGCTGAGGTTTCTTTCCCAGGGAAAATGGCCAAAGTTTGTGCCCAGGGGCCCCTGTCCCTGACTGCAAATAATCCTTATATCGAAGGATGGAGCCCACACCGAAGTGTTCCCCACCTGAAACTTGTGCTGCTCTGATAGACCCAAGGGAGCCCTACAAACTGACATCAGGAACCTGGACTGCTGAGTTTTCTTTCCCAGGGAAAATGGAAAAAGGTTGTGCCCAAGGACCCCTGGCCCTGGGCTGGAGCCTCACTCCAAAAAATCCTTATATCGAAGGATGGACCCCACACTGTAGTTGTCCCCACCTCAAACTTGTGCTGCCCTGATAGACCCAAGGGAGCCCTACAAACTGACATCAGGAACCTGGACTGCTGAGTTTTCTTTCCCAGGGAAAATGGAAAAAGGATGTGCCCAGGGGCCCCTGGCCCTGACTGCAAAAAATCCTTATATCGAAGGATGGACCCCACACCGAAGTTGTCCCCACCTCAAACTTGTGCTGCCCTGATAGACCCAAGGGAGCCCTACAAACTGACATCAGGAACCTGGACTGCTGAGTTTTCTTTCCCAGGGAAAATGGAAAAAGGATGTGCCCAGGGGCCCCTGGCCCTGGGCTGGGGCCCTATTGCAAAAAATCCTGATATCGAAGGATGGACCCCACACCGAAGTTGTCCCCACCTCAAACTTGTGCTGCCCTGATAGACCCAAGGGAGCCCTACAAACTGACATCAGGAACCTGGACTGCTGAGTTTTCTTTCCCAGGGAAAATGGCCAAGGGATGTGCCCAGGGGCCCCTAGCCCTGACTGCAGAGAATCCTTATATCGAAGGATGGACCCCACACCGAAGATGTCCCCACCTCAAACTTGTGCTGCCCTGATAGACCCAAGGGAGCCCTACAAACTGACATCAGGAACCTGGACTGCTGAGTTTTCTTTCCCAGGGAAAATGGAAAAAGGATGTGCCCAGGGGCCCCTGGCCCTGACTGCAAAAAATCCTTATATCGAAGGATGGAGCCCACACCGAATTTGTCCCCACCTGAAACTTGTGCTGCCCTGATAGGCCCAAGGGAGCCCTACAAACTGACATCAGGAACCTGGACTGCTGAGTTTTCTTTCCCAGGGAAAATGCAAAAAGGATGTGCCCAGGGGCCCCTGGCCCTGGGATTAGACCTCACTGCAAAAAAACCTTATATCGAAGGATGGACCCCACACCGAACATGTCCCCACCTTAAACTTGTGCTGCCCTGATACATCCAAGGGAGCCGTACAAACTGACATCAGGAACCTGGACTGCTGAGTTTTCTTTCCCAGGGAAAATGCAAAAAGGATGTGCCCAGGGGCCCCTTGACCTGACTGCAAAAAATCCTTATATCGAAGGATGGAGCCCACACCGAAGTTGTCCCCACCTCAAACTTGTGCTGCCCTGATAGACCCAAGGGAGCCCTTCAAACTGAAATCAGGAACCTGGACTGCTGAGTTTTCTTTCCCAGGGAAAATGGCCAAAGTTTGTGCCCAGGGGCCCCTGGCCCTGACTGCAAATAATCCTTATATCGAAGGATGGAGCCCACACCGAAATTGTCCACACCTCAAACTTGTGCTGCTCTGATAGACCCAAGGGAGCCCTACAAACTGACATCAGGAACCTGGACTGCTGAGTTTTCTTTCCCAGGGAAAATGGAAAAAGGATGTGCCCAGGGGCCCCTGGCCCTGACTGCAAAAAATCCTTATATCGAAGGATGGACCCCAGACCGAAGTTGTCCCCACCTCAAACTTGTGCTGCCCTGATAGACCCAAGGGAGCCCTACAAACTGACATCAGGAACCTGGACTGCTGAGTTTTCTTTCCCAGGGTAAATGGAAAAAGGATGTGGCCAGGGGCCCCTTGCCCTGACTGCAAAAAATCCTTATATCGAAGGATGGACCCCACACCGAAGTTGTCCCCACCTCAAACTTGTGCTGCCCTGATAGACCCAAGGGAGCCCTACAAACTGACATCAGGAACCTGGACTGCTGAGTTTTCTTTCCCAGGGAAAATGGCCAAAGTTTGTGCCCAGGGGCCCCTGGCCCTGACTGCAAAAAATCCTTATATCGAAGGATGGAGCCCACACCGAAGTGTTCCCCACCTCAAACTTGTGCTGCTCTGATAGACCCAAGGGAGCCCTACAAAGTGACATCAGGAACCTGGACTGCTGAGTATTCTTTCCCAGGGAAAATGGAAAAAGGTTGTGCCCAAGGGCCCCTGGCCCTGGGCTGGAGCCTCACTGCAAAAAATTCTTATATCGAAGGATGGACCCCACACCGAAGATGTCCCCACCTCAAACTTGTGCTGCCCTGATAGACCCAAGGGAGCCCTACAAACTGACGTCAGGAACCTGGACTGCTGAGTTTTCTTTCCCAGGGAAAATGGCCAAGGGATGTGCCCCGGGGCCCCTAGCCCTGACTGCAGAGAATCCTTATATCGAAGGATGGTCCCCACACCGAAGATGTCCCCACCTCAAACATGTGCTGCCCTGATACACCCAAGGGAGCCCTACAAACTGACATCAGGAACCTGGACTGCTGAGTTTTCTTTCCCAGGGAAAATGGAAAAAGGATGTGCCCAGGTGCCCCTGGCCCTGACTGCAAAAAATCCTTATATCGAAGGATGGACCCCAGACCGAAGTTGTCCCCACCTCAAACTTGTGCTGCCCTGATAGACCCAAGGGAGCCCTACAAACTGACATCTGGAACCTGGACTGCTGAGTTTTCTTTCCCAGGGAAAATGGAAAAAGGATGTGCCCAGGGGCCCCTGGCCCTGGGCTGCTGGCACTATTGCAAAAAATCCTTATATCGAAGGATGGACCCCAGACCGAAGTTGTCCCCACCTCAAACTTGTGCTGCCCTGATAGACCCAAGGGAGCCCTACAAACTGACATCAGGAACCTGTACTGCTGAGTTTTCTTTCCCAGGGAAAATGGCCAAAGTTTGTGCCCAGGGGCCCCTGGCCCTGACTGCAAAAAATCCTTATATCGAAGGATGGAGCCCACACCGAATTTGTCCCCACCTCAAACTTGTGCTGCCCTGATAGACCCAAGGGAGCCCTACAAACTGACATCAGGAACCTGGACTGCTGAGTTTTCTTTCCCAGGGAAAATGGAAAAAGGATGTGCCCAGGGGCCCCTGGCCCTGGCTAGGGCCTCACTACAAAAAATCCTTATATCGAAGGATGGACCCCACACAGAAGTTGTCCCCACCTCAAACTTGTGCTGCCCTGATACACCCAAGGGAGCCCTACAAACTGAAATCAGGAACCTGGACTGCTGAGTTTTCTTTCCCAGGGAAAATGGAAAAAGGATGTGCCCAGGGGCCCCTGGCCCTGACTGCAAAAAATCCTTATATCGAAGGATGGACCCCACACCGAAGTTGTCCCCACCTCAAACTTGTGCTGCCCTGATAGACCCAAGGGAGCCCTACAAACTGACATCAGGAACCTGGACTGCTGAGTTTTCTTTCCCAGGGAAAATGGCCAAAGGTTGTGCCCAGGGGCCCCTAGCCCCGACTACAAATAATCCTTATATCGAAGGATGGACCCCACACCGAAGTTGTCCCCTTCTCAAACTTGTGCTGCCCTTATAGACCCAAGGGAGCCCTATAAACTGACATCAGGAACCTGGACTGCTGAGTTTTCTTTCCCAGGGAAAATGGCCAAGGGGTGTGCCCAGGGGCCCCTAGCCCTGACTGCAGAGAATCCTTATATCGAAGGATGGACCCCACACCGAAGTTGTCCCCACCTCAAACTTGTGCTGCCCTTATAGACCCAAGGGAGCCCTACAAACTGACATCAGGAACCTGGACTGCTGAGTTTTCTTTCCCAGGGAAAATGGCCAAGGGATGTGCCCAGGGGCCCCTAGCCCTGACAGCAGAGAATCCTTATATCGAAGGATGGACCCCACACCGAAGATGTCCCCACCTCAAACTTGTGCTGCCCTGATAGACCCAAGGGAGCCCTACAAACTGACATCAGGAACCTGGACTGCTGAGTTTTCTTTCCCAGGGAAAATGGAAAAAGGATGTGCCCAGGGGCCCCTGGCCCTGACTGCAAAAAATCCTTATATCGAAGGATGGAGCCCACACCGAATTTGTCCCCACCTGAAACTTGTGCTGCCCTGATAGACCCAAGGGAGCCCTACAAACTGACATCAGGAACCTGGACTGCTGAGTTTTCTTTCCCAGGGAAAATGCAAAAAGGATGTGCCCAGGGGCCCCTGGCCCTGGGATTAGACCTCACTGCAAAAAAACCTTATATCGAAGGATGGACCCCACACCGAACATGTCCCCACCTTAAACTTGTGCTGCCCTGATACACCCAAGGGAGCCGTACAAACTGACATCAGGAACCTGGACTGCTGAGTTTTCTTTCCCAGGGAAAATGCAAAAAGGATGTGCCCAGGGGCCCCTTGACCTGACTGCAAAAAATCCTTATATCGAAAGATGGACCCCACACCGAAGTTGTCCCCACCTCAAACTTGTGCTGCCCTGATAGACCCAAGGGAGCCCTTCAAACTGAAATCAGGAACCTGGACTGCTGAGTTTTCTTTCCCAGGGAAAATGGCCAAAGTTTGTGCCCAGGGGCCCCTGGCCCTGACTGCAAATAATCCTTATATCGAAGGATGGAGCCCACACCGAAATGTTCCCCACCTCAAACTTGTGCTGCTCTGATAGACCCAAGGGAGCCCTACAAACTGACATCAGCAACCTGGACTGCTGAGTTTTCTTTCCCAGGGAAAATGGAAAAAGGTTGTGCCCAAGGGCCCCTGGCCCTGGGCTGGAGACTCACTCCAAAAAATCCTTATATCGAAGGATGGACCCCACACTGTAGTTGTCCCCACCTCAAACTTGTGCTGCCCTGATAGACCTAAGGGAGCCCTACAAACTGACATCAGGAACCTGGACTGCTGAGTTTTCTTTCCCAGGGAAAATGGCCAAGGGGTGTGCCCAGGGACCCCTAGCGCTGACTGCAGAGAATCCTTATATCGAAGGATGGACCCCACACCGAAGTTGTCCCCACCTCAAACATGTGCTGCCCTGATACACCCAAGGGAGCCGTACAAACTGACATCAGGAACCTGGACTGCTGAGTTTTCTTTCCCAGGGAAAATGGAAAAAGGATGTGCCCAGGGGCCCCTGGCCCTGACTGCAAAAAATCCTTATATCGAAGGATGGAGCCCACACCGAAGTTGTCCCCACCTCAAACTTGTGCTGCCCTGATACACCCAAGGGAGCCCTACAAACTGACATCAGGAACCTGGACTGCTGAGTTTTCTTTCCCAGGGAAAATGGCCAAAGGTTGTGCCCAGGGGCCCCTGGCCCTGGGATTAGACCTCACTGCAAAAAAACCTTATATCGAAGGATGGACCCCACACCGAAGATGTCCCCACCTCAAACTTGTGCTGCCCTGATACACCCAAGGGAGCCCTACAAACTGACATCAGGAACCTGGACTGCTGAGTTTTCTTTCCCAGGGAAAATGGAAAAAGGTTGTGCCCAAGGGCCCCTTGACCTGACTGCAAAAAATCCTTATATCGAAAGATGGACCCCACACCGAAGTTGTCCCCACCTCAAATTTGTGCTGCCCTGATAGACCCAAGGGAGCCCTACAAACTGACATCAGGAACCTGGACTGCTGAGTTTTCTTTCCCAGGGAAAATGGCCAAAGTTTGTGCCCAGGGGCCCCCGGCCCTGACTGCAAAAAATCCTTATATCGAAGGATGGACCCCACACCGAAGTTGTCCCCACCTCAAACATTTGCTGCCCTGATACACCCAAGGGAGCCCTACAAACTGACATCAGCAACCTGGACTGCTGAGTTTTCTTTCCCAGGGAAAATGGAAAAAGGATGTGCCCAGGGGCCCCTGGCCCTGACTGCAAAAAATCCTTATATCGAAGGATGGACCCCACACCGAAGTTGTCCCCACCTCAAACTTGTGCTGCCCTGATAGAACCAAGGGAGCCCTACAAACTGACATCAGGAACCTGGACTGCTGAGTTTTCTTTCCCAGGGAAAATGGCCAAAGGTTGTGCCCAGGGGCCCCTAGCCCTGACTGCAAATAATCCTTATATCGAAGGATGGACCCCACACCGAAGATGTCCCCACCTCAAACTTGTGCTGCCCTGATAGAACCAAGGGAGCCCTACAAACTGACATCAGGAACCTGGACTGCTGAGTTTTCTTTCCCAGGGAAAATGGAAAAAGGATGTGCCCAGGGGCCCCTGGTCCTGACTGCAAAAAATCCTTATATCGAAGGATGGAGCCCACACCGAATTTGTCCCCACCTCAAACTTGTGCTGCCCTGATACACCCAAGGGAGCCCTACAAACTGACATCAGGAACCTGGACTGCTGAGTTTTCTTTCCCAGGGAAAATGCAAAAAGGATGTGCTCAGGGGCCCCTGGCCCTGGGATTAGACCTCACTGCAAAAAAACCTTATATCGAAGGATGGACCCCACACCGAAGATGTCCCCACCTCAAACTTGTGCTGCCCTGATAGACCCAAGGGAGCCCTACAAACTGACATCAGGAACCTGGACTGCTGAGTTTTCTTTCCCAGGGAAAATGGAAAAAGGATGTGCCCAGGGGCCCCTTGACCTGACTGCAAAAAATCCTTATATCGAAAGATGGACCCCACACCGAAGTTGTCCCCACCTCAAACTTGTGCTGCCCTGATAGACCCAAGGGAGCCCTACAAACTGACATCAGGAACCTGGACTGCTGAGTTTTCTTTCCCAGGGAAAATGGCCAAGGGGTGTGCCCAGGGGCCCCTAGCCCTGACTGCAGAGAATCCTTATATCGAAGGATGGACCCCACACCGAAGTTGTCCCCACCTCAAACATGTGCTGCTCTGATAGACCCAAGGGAGCCCTACAAACTGACATCAGGAACCTGGACTGCTGAGTTTTCTTTCCCAGGGAAAATGGAAAAAGGATGTGCCCAGGGGCCCCTGGCCCTGACTGCAAAAAATCCTTATATCGAAGGATGGACCCCACACCAAAGTTGTCCCCACCTCAAACTTGTGCTGCCCTGATAGACCCAAGGGAGCCCTACAAACTGACATCAGGAACCTGGACTGCTGAGTTTTCTTTCCCAGGGAAAATGGAAAAAGGATGTGCCCAGGGGCCCCTGGCCCTGGGCTGGGGCCCTATTGCAAAAAATCCTTATATCGAAGGATGGACCCCACACCGATGTTGTCTCCACCTCAAACTTGTGCTGCCCTGATAGACCCAAGGGAGCCCTACAAACTGACATCAGGAACCTGGACTGCTGAGTTTTCTTTCCCAGGGAAAATGGCCAAAGGTTGTGCCCAGGGGCGCCTTGCCCTGACTGCAAAAAATCCTTATATCGAAGGATGGACCCCACACCGAAGTTGTCCCCACCTCAAACTTGTGCTGCCCTGATAGACCCAAGGGAGCCCTACAAACTGACATCAGGAACCTGGACTGCTGAGTTTTCTTTCCCAGGGAAAATGGAAAAAGGATGTGCCCAGGGGCCCCTTGACCTGACTGCAAAAAATCCTTATATCGAAAGATGGACCCCACACCGAAGTTGTCCCCACCTCAAACTTGTGCTGCTCTGATAGACCCAAGGGAGCCCTTCAAACTGAAATCAGGAACCTGGACTGCTGAGGTTTCTTTCCCAGGGAAAATGGCCAAAGTTTGTGCCCAGGGGCCCCTGGCCCTGACTGCAAATAATCCTTATATCGAAGGATGGAGCCCACACCGAAGTGTTCCCCACCTGAAACTTGTGCTGCTCTGATAGACCCAAGGGAGCCCTACAAACTGACATCAGGAACCTGGACTGCTGAGTTTTCTTTCCCAGGGAAAATGGAAAAAGGTTGTGCCCAAGGGCCCCTGGCCCTGGGCTGGAGCCTCACTCCAAAAAATCCTTATATCGAAGGATGGACCCCACACTGTAGTTGTCTCCACCTCAAACTTGTGCTGCCCTGATAGACCCAAGGGAGCCCTACAAACTGACATCAGGAACCTGGACTGCTGAGTTTTCTTTCCCAGGGAAAATGGCCAAGGGGTGTGCCCAGGGGCCCCTGGCCCTGACTGCAAAGAATCCTTAGATCGAAGGATGGACCCCACACCGAAGTTGTCCCCACCTCAAACATGTGCTGCCCTGATACACCCAAGGGAGCCCTACAAACTGACATCAGGAACCTGGACTGCTGAGTTTTCTTTCCCAGGGAAAATGGAAAAAGGATGTGCCCAGGGGCCCCTGGCCCTGACTGCAAAAAATCCTTATATCGAAGGATGGACCCCAGACCGAAGTTGTCCCCACCTCAAACTTGTGCTGCCCTGATAGACCCAAGGGAGCCCTACAAACTGACATCAGGAACCTGGACTGCTGAGTTTTCTTTCCCAGGGAAAATGGAAAAAGGATGTGCCCAGGGGCCCCTGGCCCTGGGCTGCGGCCCTATTGCAAAAAATCCTGATATCGAAGGATGGACCCCACACCGAAGTTGTCTCCACCTCAAACTTGTGCTGCCCTGATAGACCCAAGGGAGCCCTACAAACTGACATCAGGAACCTGGACTGCTGAGTTTTCTTTCCCAGGGAAAATGGCCAAAGGTTGTGCCCAGGGGCCCCTTGCCCTGACTGCAAAAAATCCTTATATCGAAGGATGGACCCCACACCGAAGTTGTCCCCACCTCAAACTTGTGCTGCCCTGATAGACCCAAGGGAGCCCTACAAACTGACATCAGGAACCAGGACTGCTGAGTTTTCTTTCCCAGGGAAAATGGCCAAAGTTTGTGCCCAGGGGCCCCTGGCCCTGACTGCAAAAAATCCTTATATCGAAGGATGGACCCCAGACCGAAGTTGTCCCCACCTCAAACTTGTGCTGCCCTGATAGACCCAAGGGAGCCCTACAAACTGACATCAGGAACCTGGACTGCTGAGTTTTCTTTCCCAGGGAAAATGGAAAAAGGATGTGCCCAGGGGCCCCTGGCCCTGGGCTGGGGCCCTATTGCAAAAGATCCTGATATCGAAGGATGGACCCCACACCGAAGTTGTCTCCACCTCAAACTTGTGCTGCCCTGATAGACCCAAGGGAGCCCTACAAACTGACATCAGGAACCTGGACTGCTGAGTTTTCTTTCCCAGGGAAAATGGAAAAAGGATGTGCCCAGGGGCCCCTGGCCCTGACTGCAAAAAATCCTTATATCGAAGGATGGACCCCACACCGAAGTTGTCCCCACCTGAAACTTGTGCTGCCCTGATAGACCCAAGGGAGCCCTACAAACTGACATCAGGAACCTGGACTGCTGAGTTTTCTTTCCCAGGGAAAATGCAAAAAGGATGTGCCCAGGGGCCCCTGGCCCTGGGATTAAACCTCACTGCAAAAAAACCATATATCGAAGGATGGACCCCACACCAAAGATGTCCCCACCTCAAACTTGTGCTGCCCTGATACACCCAAGGGAGCCGTACAAACTGACATCAGGAACCTGGACTGCTGAGTTTTCTTTCCCAGGGAAAATGGAAAAAGGATGTGCCCAGGGGCCCCTTGACCCGACTGCAAAAATCCTTATATCGAAAGATGGACCCCACACCGAATTTGTCCCCACCTCAAACTTGTGCTGCCCTGATAGACCCAAGGGAGCCCTTCAAACTGAAATCAGGAACCTGGACTGCTGAGTTTTCTTTCCCAGGGAAAATGGAAAAAGGTTGTGCCCAAGGGCCCCTGGCCCTGGGCTGGAGACTCACTCCAAAAAATCCTTATATCGAAGGATGGACCCCACACTGTAGTTGTCCCCACCTCAAACTTGTGCTGCCCTGATAGACCCAAGGGAGCCCTACAAACTGACATCAGGAACCTGGACTGCTGAGTTTTCTTTCCCAGGGAAAATGGCCAAGGGGTGTGCCCAGGGGCCCCTAGCCCTGACTGCAGAGAATCCTTAGATCGAAGGATGGACCCCACACCGAAGTTGTCCCCACCTCAAACATGTGCTGCCCTGATACACCCAAGGGAGCCCTACAAACTGACATCAGCAACCTGGACTGCTGAGTTTTCTTTCCCAGGGAAAATGGAAAAAGGATGTGCCCAGGGGCCCCTGGCCCTGACTGCAAAAAATCCTTATATCGAAGGATGGACCCCACACCGAAGTTGTCCCCACCTCAAACTTGTGCTGCCCTGATACACCCAAGGGAGCCCTACAAACTGACATCAGGAACCTGGACTGCTGAGTTTTCTTTCCCAGGGAAAATGGAAAAAGGATATGCCCAGGGCCCCCTGGTCCTGACTGCAAAAAATATTTATATCGAAGGATGGACCCCACACCGAAGTTGTCCCCACCTCAAACATGTGCTGCCCTGATACACCCAAGGGAGCCCTACAAACTGACATCAGGAACCTGGACTGCTGAGTTTTCTTTCCCAGGGAAAATGCAAAAAGGATGTGCCCAGGGGCCCCTGGCCCTGACTGCAAAAAATCCTTATATCGAAGGATGGACCCCAGACCGAAGTTGTCCCCACCTCAAACTTGTGCTGCCCTGATAGACCCAAGGGAGCCCTACAAACTGACATCAGCAACCTGGACTGCTGAGTTTTCTTTCCCAGGGAAAATGGAAAAAGGATGTGCCCAGGGGCCCCTGGCCCTGGGCTGGGGCCCTATTGCAAAAAATCCTTATATCGAAGGATGGACCCCACACCGAAGTTGTCTCCACCTCAAACTTGTGCTGCCCTGATAGACCCAAGGGCGCCCTACAAACTGACATCAGGAACCTGGACTGCTGAGTTTTCTTTCCCAGGGAAAATGGCCAAAGGTTGTGCCCAGGGGCGCCTTGCCCTGACTGCAAAAAATCCTTATATCGAAGGATGGACCCCACACCGAAGTTGTCCCCACCTCAAACTTGTGCTGCCCTGATAGACCCAAGGGAGCCCTACAAACTGACATCAGGAACCTGGACTGCTGAGTTTTCTTTCCCAGGGAAAATGGAAAAAGGATGTGCCCAGGGGCCCCTGGCCCTGACTGCAAAAAATCCTTATATCGAAGGATGGACCCCACACCGAAGTTGTCCCCACCTCAAACTTGTGCTGCCCTGATAGAACCAAGGGAGCCCTACAAACTGACATCAGGAACCTGGACTGCTGAGTTTTCTTTCCCAGGGAAAATGGCCAAATGTTGTGCCCAGGGGCCCCTAGCCCTGACTGCAAATAATCCTTATATCGAAGGATGGACCCCACACCGAAGATGTCCCCACCTCAAACTTGTGCTGCCCTGATACACCCAAGGGAGCCCTACAAACTGACATCAGGAACCTGGACTGCTGAGTTTTCTTTCCCAGGGAAAATGGAAAAAGGATGTGCCCAGGGGCCCCTGGTCCTGACTGCAAAAAATCCTTATATCGAAGGATGGAGCCCACACCGAATTTGTCCCCACCTCAAACTTGTGCTGCCCTGATAGACCCAAGGGAGCCCTACAAACTGACATCAGGAACCTGGACTGCTGAGTTTTCTTTCCCAGGGAAAATGCAAAAAGGATGTGCCCAGGGGCCCCTGGCCCTGGGATTAGACCTCACTGCAAAAAAACCTTATATCGAAGGATGGACCCCACACCGAAGATGTCCCCACCTCAAACTTGTGCTGCCCTGATACACCCAAGGGAGCCCTACAAACTGACATCAGGAACCTGGACTGCTGAGTTTTCTTTCCCAGGGAAAATGGAAAAAGGATGTGCCCAGGGGCCCCTTGACCTGACTGCAAAAAATCCTTATATCGAAAGATGGACCCCACACCGAAGTTGTCCCCACCTCAAACTTGTGCTGCCCTGATAGACCCAAGGGAGCCCTTCAAACTGACATCAGGAACCTGGACTGCTGAGTTTTCTTTCCCAGGGAAAATGCAAAAAGGATGTGCCCAGGGGCCCCTGGCCCTGGGATTAGACCTCACTGCAAAAAAACCTTATATCGAAGGATGGAGCCCACACCGAATTTGTCCCCACCTCAAACTTGTGCTGCCCTGATAGACCCAAGGGAGCCCTACAAACTGACATCAGGAACCTGGACTGCTGAGTTTTCTTTCCCAGGGAAAATGCAAAAAGGATGTGCCCAGGGGCCCCTGGCCCTGGGATTAGACCTCACTGCAAAAAAACCTTATATCGAAGGATGGACCCCACACCGAAGATGTCCCCACCTCAAACTTGTGCTGCCCTGATACACCCAAGGGAGCCCTACAAACTGACATCAGGAACCTGGACTGCTGAGTTTTCTTTCCCAGGGAAAATGGCCAAATGTTGTGCCCAGGGGCCCCTAGCCCTGACTGCAAATAATCCTTATATCGAAGGATGGACCCCACACCGAAGATGTCCCCACCTCAAACTTGTGCTGCCCTGATACACCCAAGGGAGCCCTACAAACTGACATCAGGAACCTGGACTGCTGAGTTTTCTTTCCCAGGGAAAATGGAAAAAGGATGTGCCCAGGGGCCCCTGGTCCTGACTGCAAAAAATCCTTATATCGAAGGATGGAGCCCACACCGAATTTGTCCCCACCTCAAACTTGTGCTGCCCTGATAGACCCAAGGGAGCCCTACAAACTGACATCAGGAACCTGGACTGCTGAGTTTTCTTTCCCAGGGAAAATGCAAAAAGGATGTGCCCAGGGGCCCCTGGCCCTGGGATTAGACCTCACTGCAAAAAAACCTTATATCGAAGGATGGACCCCACACCGAAGTTGTCCGCACCTCAAACTTGTGCTGCCCTGATAGAACCAAGGGAGCCCTACAAACTGACATCAGGAACCTGGACTGCTGAGTTTTCTTTCCCAGGGAAAATGGAAAAAGGATGTGCCCAGGGGCCCCTTGACCTGACTGCAAAAAATCCTTATATCGAAAGATGGACCCCACACCGAAGTTGTCCCCACCTCAAACTTGTGCTGCCCTGATAGACCCAAGGGAGCCCTTCAAACTGACATCAGGAACCTGGACTGCTGAGTTTTCTTTCCCAGGGAAAATGGCCAAAGTTTGTGCCCAGCGGCCCCTGGCCCTGACTGCAAATAATCCTTATATCGAAGGACGGAGCCCACACCGAAGTGTTCCCCACCTCAAACTTGTGCTGCTCTGATAGACCCAAGGGAGCCCTACAAACTGACATCAGGAACCTGGACTGCTGAGTTTTCTTTCCCAGGGAAAATGGAAAAAGGTTGTGCCCAAGGGCCCCTGGCCCTGGGCTGGAGACTCACTCCAAATAATCCTTATATCTAAGGATGGACCCCACACTGTAGTTGTCCCCACCTCAAACTTGTGCTGCCCTGATAGACCTAAGGGAGCCCTACAAACTGACATCAGGAACCTGGACTGCTGAATTTTCTTTCCCAGGGAAAATGGCCAAGGGGTGTGCCCAGGGGCCCCTAGCCCTGACTGCAGAGAATCCTTATATCGAAGGATGGACCCCACACCGAAGTTGTCCCCACCTCAAACATGTGCTGCCCTGATACACCCAAGGGAGCCCTACAAACTGACATCAGGAACCTGGACTGCTGAGTTTTCTTTCCCAGGGAAAATGGAAAAAGGATGTGCCCAGGGGCCCCTGGCCCTGGGCTGGGGCCCTATTGCAAAAAATCCTTATATCGAAGGATGGACCCCACACCGAAGTTGTCCCCACTTCAAACTTGTGCTGCCCTGATAGACCCAAGGGAGCCCTACAAACTGACATCAGGAACCTGGACTGCTGAGTTTTCTTTCCCAGGGAAAATGGCCAAAGGTTGTGCCCAGGGGCGCCTTGCCCTGACTGCAAAAAATCCTTATATCGAAGGATGGACCCCACACCAAAGTTGTCCCCACCTCAAACTTGTGCTGCCCTGATAGACCCAAGGGAGCCCTACAAACTGACATCAGGAACCTGGACTGCTGAGTTTTCTTTCCCAGGGAAAATGGAAAAAGGATGTGCCCAGGGGCCCCTTGACCCGACTGCAAAAATCCTTATATCGAAAGATGGACCCCACACCGAATTTGTCCCCACCTCAAACTTGTGCTGCCCTGATAGACCCAAGGGAGCCCTTCAAACTGAAATCAGGAACCTGGACTGCTGAGTTTTCTTTCCGAGGGAAAATGGCCAAAGTTTGTGCCCAGGGGCCCCTGGCCCTGACTGCAAATAATCCTTATATCGAAGGATGGAGCCCACACCGAAGTGTTCCCCACCTCAAACTTGTGCTGCTCTGATAGACCCAAGGGAGCCCTACAAACTGACATCAGGAACCTGGACTGCTGAGTTTTCTTTCCCAGGGAAAATGGAAAAAGGTTGTGCCCAAGGGCCCCTGGCCCTGGGCTGGAGACTCACTCCAAAAAATCCTTATATCGAAGGATGGACCCCACACTGTAGTTGTCCCCACCTCAAACTTGTGCTGCCCTGATAGACCCAAGGGAGCCCTACAAACTGACATCAGGAACCTGGACTGCTGAGTTTTCTTTCCCAGGGAAAATGGCCAAGGGGTGTGCCCAGGGGCCCCTAGCCCTGACTGCAGAGAATCCTTAGATCGAAGGATGGACCCCACACCGAAGTTGTCCCCACCTCAAACATGTGCTGCCCTGATACACCCAAGGGAGCCCTACAAACTGACATCAGCAACCTGGACTGCTGAGTTTTCTTTCCCAGGGAAAATGGAAAAAGGATGTGCCCAGGGGCCCCTGGCCCTGACTGCAAAAAATCCTTATATCGAAGGATGGACCCCACACCGAAGTTGTCCCCACCTCAAACTTGTGCTGCCCTGATACACCCAAGGGAGCCCTACAAACTGACATCAGGAACCTGGACTGCTGAGTTTTCTTTCCCAGGGAAAATGGAAAAAGGATGTGCCCAGGGCCCCCTGGTCCTGACTGCAAAAAATCCTTATATCGAAGGATGGACCCCACACCGAAGTTGTCCCCACCTCAAACATGTGCTGCCCTGATACACCCAAGGGAGCCCTACAAACTGACATCAGGAACCTGGACTGCTGAGTTTTCTTTCCCAGGGAAAATGCAAAAAGGATGTGCCCAGGGGCCCCTGGCCCTGACTGCAAAAAATCCTTATATCGAAGGATGGACCCCAGACCGAAGTTGTCCCCACCTCAAACTTGTGCTGCCCTGATAGACCCAAGGGAGCCCTACAAACTGACATCAGCAACCTGGACTGCTGAGTTTTCTTTCCCAGGGAAAATGGAAAAAGGATGTGCCCAGGGGCCCCTGGCCCTGGGCTGGGGCCCTATTTCAAAAAATCCTGATATCGAAGGATGGACCCCACACCGAAGTTGTCTCCACCTCAAACTTCTGCTGCCCTGATAGACCCAAGGGCGCCCTACAAACTGACATCAGGAACCTGGACTGCTGAGTTTTCTTTCCCAGGGAAAATGGCCAAAGGTTGTGCCCAGGGGCGCCTTGCCCTGACTGCAAAAAATCCTTATATCGAAGGATGGACCCCACACCGAAGTTGTCCCCACCTCAAACTTGTGCTGCCCTGATAGACCCAAGGGAGCCCTACAAACTGACATCAGCAACCTGGACTGCTGAGTTTTCTTTCCCAGGGAAAATGGAAAAAGGATGTGCCCAGGGGCCCCTGGCCCTGACTGCAAAAAATCCTTATATCGAAGGATGGACCCCACACCGAAGTTGTCCCCACCTCAAACTTGTGCTGCCCTGATAGAACCAAGGGAGCCCTACAAACTGACATCAGGAACCTGGACTGCTGAGTTTTCTTTCCCAGGGAAAATGGCCAAATGTTGTGCCCAGGGGCCCCTAGCCCTGACTGCAAATAATCCTTATATCGAAGGATGGACCCCACACCGAAGATGTCCCCACCTCAAACTTGTGCTGCCCTGATACACCCAAGGGAGCCCTACAAACTGACATCAGGAACCTGGACTGCTGAGTTTTCTTTCCCAGGGAAAATGGAAAAAGGATGTGCCCAGGGGCCCCTGGTCCTGACTGCAAAAAATCCTTATATCGAAGGATGGAGCCCACACCGAATTTGTCCCCACCTCAAACTTGTGCTGCCCTGATAGACCCAAGGGAGCCCTACAAACTGACATCAGGAACCTGGACTGCTGAGTTTTCTTTCCCAGGGAAAATGCAAAAAGGATGTGCCCAGGGGCCCCTGGCCCCGGGATTAGACCTCACTGCAAAAAAACCTTATATCGAAGGATGGACCCCACACCGAAGATGTCCCCACCTCAAACTTGTGCTGCCCTGATACACCCAAGGGAGCCCTACAAACTGACATCAGGAACCTGGACTGCTGAGTTTTCTTTCCCAGGGAAAATGGAAAAAGGATGTGCCCAGGGGCCCCTTGACCTGACTGCAAAAAATCCTTATATCGAAAGATGGACCCCACACCGAAGTTGTCCCCACCTCAAACTTGTGCTGCCCTGATAGACCCAAGGGAGCCCTTCAAACTGACATCAGGAACCTGGACTGCTGAGGTTTCTTTCCCAGGGAAAATGGCCAAAGTTTGTGCCCAGCGGCCCCTGGCCCTGACTGCAAATAATCCTTATATCGAAGGACGGAGCCCACACCGAAGTGTTCCCCACCTCAAACTTGTGCTGCTCTGATAGACCCAAGGGAGCCCTACAAACTGACATCAGGAACCTGGACTGCTGACTTTTCTTTCCCAGGGAAAATGGAAAAAGGTTGTGCCCAAGGGCCCCTGGCCCTGGGCTGGAGACTCACTCCAAAAAATCCTTATATCTAAGGATGGACCCCACACTGTAGTTGTCCCCACCTCAAACTTGTGCTGCCCTGATAGACCTAAGGGAGCCCTACAAACTGACATCAGGAACCTGGACTGCTGAATTTTCTTTCCCAGGGAAAATGGCCAAGGGGTGTGCCCAGGGGCCCCTAGCCCTGACTGCAGAGAATCCTTATATCGAAGGATGGACCCCACACCGAAGTTGTCCCCACCTCAAACATGTGCTGCCCTGATAGACCCAAGGGAGCCCTACAAACTGACATCAGGAACCTGGACTGCTGAGTTTTCTTTCCCAGGGAAAATGGAAAAAGGATGTGCCCAGGGGCCCCTGGCTCTGGGCTGGGGCCCTATTGCAAAAAATCCTTATATCGAAGGATGGACCCCACACCGAAGTTGTCCCCACTTCAAACTTGTGCTGCCCTGATAGACCCAAGGGAGCCCTACAAACTGACATCAGGAACCTGGACTGCTGAGTTTTCTTTCCCAGGGAAAATGGCCAAAGGTTGTGCCCAGGGGCGCCTTGCCCTGACTGCAAAAAATCCTTATATCGAAGGATGGACCCCACACCAAAGTTGTCCCCACCTCAAACATTTGCTGCCCTGATAGACCCAAGGGAGCCCTACAAACTGACATCAGCAACCTGGACTGCTGAGTTTTCTTTCCCAGGGAAAATGGAAAAAGGATGTGCCCAGGGGCCCCTGGCCCTGACTGCAAAAAAATCCTTATATCGAAGGATGGACCCCACACTGAAGTTGTCCCCACCTCAAACTTGTGCTGCCCTGATAGAACCAAGGGAGCCCTACAAACTGACATCAGGAACCTGGACTGCTGAGTTTTCTTTCCCAGGGAAAATGGCCAAAGGTTGTGCCCAGGGGCCCCTAGCCCTGACTGCAAATAATCCTTATATCGAAGGATGGACCCCACACCGAAGATGTCCCCACCTCAAACTTGTGCTGCCCTGATACACCCAAGGGAGCCCTACAAACTGACATCAGGAACCTGGACTGCTGAGTTTTCTTTCCCAGGGAAAATGGAAAAAGGATGTGCCAAGGGGCCCCTGGCCCTGACTGCAAAAAATCCTTATATCGAAGGATGGACCCCACACCGAATTTGTCCCCACCTCAAACTTGTGCTGCCCTGATAGACCCAAGGGAGCCCTACAAACTGACATCAGGAACCTGGACTGCTGAGTTTTCTTTCCCAGGGAAAATGGAAAAAGGATGTGCCCAGGGGCCCCTGGCCCTGGGATTAGACCTCACTGCAAAAAAACCTTATATCGAAGGATGGACCCCACACCGAAGATGTCCCCACCTCAAACTTGTGCTGCCCTGATACACCCAAGGGAGCCCTACAAACTGACATCAGGAACCTGGACTGCTGAGTTTTCTTTCCCAGGGATAATGGAAAAAGGATGTGCCCAGGGGCCCCTTGACCTGACTGCAAAAAATCCTTATATCGAAAGATGGACCCCACACCGAAGTTGTCCCCACCTCAAACTTGTGCTGCCCTGATAGACCCAAGGGAGCCCTTCAAACTGACATCAGGAACCTGGACTGCTGAGGTTTCTTTCCCAGGGAAAATGGCCAAAGTTTGTGCCCAGGGGCCCCTGGCCCTGACTGCAAATAATCCTTATATCGAAGGATGGAGCCCACACCGAAGTGTTCCCCACCTGAAACTTGTGCTGCTCTGATAGACCCAAGGGAGCCCTACAAACTGACATCAGGAACCTGGACTGCTGAGTTTTCTTTCCAGGGAAAATGGAAAAAGGTTGTGCCCAAGGGCCCCTGGCCCTGGGCTGGAGACTCACTCCAAAAAATCCTTATATCGAAGGATGGACCCCACACCGAAGTTGTCCCCACCTCAAACTTGTGCTGCCCTGATAGAACCAAGGGAGCCCTACAAACTGACATCAGGAACCTGGACTGCTGAGTTTTCTTTCCCAGGGAAAATGGAAAAAGGATGTGCCCAGGGGCCCCTAGCCCTGACTGCAGAGAATCCTTATATCGAAGGATGGACCCCACACCGAAGTTGTCCCCACCTCAAACATGTGCTGCCCTGATACACCCAAGGGAGCCCTACAAACTGACATCAGGAACCTGGACTGCTGAGGTTTCCTTCCCAGGGAAAATGGAAAAAGGATGTGCCCAGGGGCCCCTGGCCCTGACTGCAAAAAATCCTTATATCGAAGGATGGACCCCACACCGAATTTGTCCCCACCTGAAACTTGTGCTGCCCTGATAGACCCAAGGGAGCCCTACAAACTGACATCAGGAACCTGGACTGCTGAGTTTTCTTTCCCAGGGAAAATGCAAAAAGGATGTGCCCAGGGGCCCCTGGCCCTGGGATTAGACCTCACTGCAAAAAAACCTTATATCGAAGGATGGACCCCACACCGAAGATGTCCCCACCTCAAACTTGTGCTGCCCTGATACACCCAAGGGAGCCCTACAAACTGACATCAGGAACCTGGACTGCTGAGTTTTCTTTCCCAGGGAAAATGGAAAAAGGATGTGCCCAGGGGCCCCTTGACCTGACTGCAAAAAATCCTTATATCGAAAGAGGGACCCCACACCGAAGTTGTCCCCACCTCAAACTTGTGCTGCCCTGATAGACCCAAGGGAGCCCTTCAAACTGAAATCAGGAACCTGGACTGCTGAGTTTTCTTTCCCAGGGAAAATGGCCAAAGTTTGTGCCCAGGGGCCCCTGGCCCTGACTGCAAAGAATCCTTATATCGAAGGATGGAGCCCACACCGAAGTGTTCCCCACCTGAAACTTGTGCTGCCCTGATAGACCCAAGGGAGCCCTACAAACTGACATCAGGAACCTGGACTGCTGAGTTTTCTTTCCCAGGGAAAATGGCCAAGGGATGTGCCCAGGGGCCCCTAGCCCTGACTGCAGAGAATCCTTATATCGAAGGATGGACCCCACACCGAAGATGTCCCCACCTCAAACTTGTGCTGCCCTGATAGACCCAAGGGAGCCCTACAAACTGACATCAGGAACCTGGACTGCTGTGTTTTCTTTCCCAGGGAAAATGGAAAAAGGATGTGCCCAGGGGCCCCTGGTCCTGACTGCAAAAAATCCTTATATCGAAGGATGGACCCCACACCGAAGTTGTCCCCACCTCAAACATGTGCTGCCCTGATACACCCAAGGGAGCCCTACAAACTGACATCAGGAACCTGGACTGCTGAGTTTTCTTTCCCAGGGAAAATGCAAAAAGGATGTGCCCAGGGGCCCCTGGCCCTGACTGCAAAAAATCCTTATATCGAAGGATGGACCCCAGACCGAAGATGTCCCCACCTCAAACTTGTGCTGCCCTGATAGACCCAAGGGAGCCCTACAAACTGACATCAGGAACCTGGACTGCTGAGTTTTCTTTCCCAGGGAAAATGGAAAAAGGATGTGCCCAGGGGCCCCTGGCCCTGGGCTGGGGCCCTATTGCAAAAAATCCTTATATCGAAGGATGGACCCCACACCGAAGTTGTCTCCACCTCAAACTTGTGCTGCCCTGATAGACCCAAGGGAGCCCTACAAACTGACATCAGGAACCTGGACTGCTGAGTTTTCTTTCCCCGGGAAAATGGCCAAAGGTTGTGCCCAGGGGCGCCTTACCCTGACTGCAAAAAATCCTTATATCGAAGGATGGACCCCACACCGAAGTTGTCCCCACCTCAAACTTGTGCTGCCCTGATAGACCCAAGGGAGCCCTACAAACTGACATCAGGAACCTGGACTGCTGAGTTTTCTTTCCCAGGGAAAATGGCCAAAGGTTGTGCCCAGGGGCCCCTAGCCCTGACTGCAAATAATCCTTATATCGAAGGATGGACACCACACCGAAGATGTCCCCACCTCAAACATGTGCTGCCCTGATACACCCAAGGGAGCCCTACAAACTGACATCAGGAACCTGGACTGCTGAGTTTTCTTTCCAGGGAAAATGGAAAAAGGTTGTGCCCAAGGGCCCCTGGCCCTGGGCTGGAGACTCACTCCAAAAAATCCTTATATCGAAGGATGGACCCCACACCGAAGTTGTCCCCACCTCAAACTTGTGCTGCCCTGATAGAACCAAGGGAGCCCTACAAACTGACATCAGGAACCTGGACTGCTGAGTTTTCTTTCCCAGGGAAAATGGCCAAGGGGAGTGCCCAGGGGCCCCTAGCCCTGACTGCAGAGAATCCTTATATCGAAGGATGGACCCCACACCGAAGTTGTCCCCACCTCAAACATGTGCTGCCCTGATACACCCAAGGGAGCCCTACAAACTGACATCAGGAACCTGGACTGCTGAGGTTTCCTTCCCTGGGAAAATGGAAAAAGGATGTGCCCAGGGGCCCCTGGCCCTGACTGCAAAAAATCCTTATATCGAAGGATGCACCCCACACCGAAGTTGTCCCCACCTCAAACTTGTGCTGCCCTGATAGACCCAAGGGAGCCCTACAAACTGACATCAGGAACCTGGACTGCTGAGTTTTCTTTCCCAGGGAAAATGGAAAAAGGATGTGCCCAGGGGCCCCTGGCCCTGGGATCGGGCCCTATTGCAAAAAATCCTGATATCGAAGGATGGACCCCACACCGAAGTTGTCCCCACCTCAAACTTGTGCTGCCCTGATAGACCCAAGGGAGCCCTACAAACTGACATCAGGAACCTGGACTGCTGAGTTTTCTTTCCCAGGGAAAATGGCCAAAGGTTGTGCCCAGGGGCCCCTTGCCCTGACTGCAAAAAATCCTTATATCGAAGGATGGACCCCACACCGAAGTTGTCCCCACCTCAAACTTGTGCTGCCCTGATAGACCCAAGGGAGCCCTACAAACTGACATCAGGAACCTGGACTGCTGAGTTTTCTTTCCCAGGGAAAATGGAAAAAGTTTGTGCCCAGGGGCCCCTGGCCCTGACTGCAAAAAATCCTTATATCGAAGGATGCACCCCACACCGAAGTTGTCCCCACCTCAAACTTGTGCTGCCCTGATAGACCCAAGGGAGCCCTACAAACTGACATCAGGAACCTGGACTGCTGAGTTTTCTTTCCCAGGGAAAATGGAAAAAGGATGTGCCCAGGGGCCCCTAGCCCTGACTGCAGAGAATCCTTATATCGAAGGATGGACCCCACACCGAAGATGTCCCCACCTCAAACTTGTGCTGCCCTGATAGACCCAAGGGAGCCCTACAAACTGACATCAGGAACCTGGACTGCTGTGTTTTCTTTCCCAGGGAAAATGGAAAAAGGATGTGCCCAGGGGCCCCTGGCCCTGACTGCAAAAAATCCTTATATCGAAGGATGGAGCCCACACCGAATTTGTCCCCACCTGAAACTTGTGCTGCCCTGATAGACCCAAGGGAGCCCTACAAACTGACATCAGGAACCTGGACTGATGAGTTTTCTTTCCCAGGGAAAATGCAAAAAGGATGTGCCCAGGGGCCCCTGGCCCTGGGATTAGACCTCACTGCAAAAAAACCTTATATCGAAGGATGGACCCCACACCGAAGATGTCCCCACCTCAAACTTGTGCTGCCCTGATACACCCAAGGGAGCCGTACAAACTGACATCAGGAACCTGGACTGCTGAGTTTTCTTTCCCAGGGAAAATGGAAAAAGGATGTGCCCAGGGGCCCCTTGACCTGACTGCAAAAAATCCTTATATCGAAAGATGGACCCCACACCGAAGTTGTCCCCACCTCAAACTTGTGCTGCCCTGATAGACCCAAGGGAGCCCTTCAAACTGAAATCAGGAACCTGGACTGCTGAGGTTTCTTTCCCAGGGAAAATGGCCAAAGTTTGTGCCCAGGGGCCCCTGGCCCTGACTGCAAAGAATCCTTATATCGAAGGATGGAGCCCACACCGAAGTGTTCCCCACCTGAAACTTGTGCTGCCCTGATAGACCCAAGGGAGCCCTACAAACTGACATCAGGAACCTGGACTGCTGAGTTTTCTTTCCCAGGGAAAATGGAAAAAGGTTGTGCCCAAGGGCCCCTGGCCCTGGGCTGGAGACTCACTCCAAAAAATCCTTATATCGAAGGATGGACCCCACACTGTAGTTGTCCCCACCTCAAACTTGTGCTGCCCTGATAGACCCAAGGGAGCCCTACAAACTGACATCAGGAACCTGGACTGCTGAGTTTTCTTTCCCAGGGAAAATGGCCAAGGGGTGTGCCCAGGGGCCCCTAGCCCTGACTGCAGAGAATCCTTATATCGAAGGATGGACCCCACACCGAAGTTGTCCCCACCTCAAACATGTGCTGCCCTGATACACCCAAGGGAGCCCTACAAACTGACATCAGGAACCTGGACTGCTGAGTTTTCTTTCCCAGGGAAAATGGAAAAAGGATGTGCCCAGGGGCCCCTGGCCCTGACTGCAAAAAATCCTTATATCGAAGGATGGACCCCAGACCGAAGTTGTCCCCACCTCAAACTTGTGCTGCCCTGATAGACCCAAGGGAGCCCTACAAACTGACATCAGGAACCTGGACTGCTGAGTTTTCTTTCCCAGGGAAAATGGAAAAAGGATGTGCCCAGGGGCCCCTGGCCCTGGGCTGGGGCCCTATTGCAAAAATCCTGATATCGAAGGATGGACCCCACACCGAAGTTGTCTCCACCTCAAACTTGTGCTGCCCTGATAGACCCAAGGGAGCCCTACAAACTGACATCAGGAACCTGGACTGCTGAGTTTTCTTTCCCAGGGAAAATGGCCAAAGGTTGTGCCCAGGGGCCCCTTGCCCTGACTGCAAAAAATCCTTATATCGAAGGATGGACCCCACACCGAAGTTGTCCCCACCTCAAACTTGTGCTGCCCTGATAGACCCAAGGGAGCCCTACAAACTGACATCAGGAACCTGGACTGCTGAGTTTTCTTTCCCAGGGAAAATGGCCAAAGTTTCTGCCCAGGGGTCCCTGGCCCTGACTGCAAAAAATCCTTATATCGAAGGATGAACCCCACACCGAAGTTGTCCTCACCTCAAACTTGTGCTGCCCTGATAGACCCAAGGGAGCCCTACAAACTGACATCAGGAACCTGGACTGCTGATTTTTCTTTCCCAGGGAAAATGGCCAAGGGATGTGCCCAGGGGCCTCTAGCCCTGACTGCAGAGAATCCTTATATCGAAGGATGGACCCCACACCGAAGATGTCCCCACCTCAAACTTGTGCTGCCCTGATAGACCCAAGGGAGCCCTACAAACTGACATCAGGAACCTGGACTGCTGAGTTTTCTTTCCCAGGGAAAATGGAAAAAGGTTGTGCCCAGGGCCTTCACGTCCTGACTGCAAAAAATCCTTATATCGAAGGATGGACCCCACACCGAAGTTGTCCCCACCTCAAACATGTGCTGCCCTGATACACCCAAGGGAGCCCTACAAACTGACATCAGGAACCTGGACTGCTGAGTTTTCTTTCCCAGGGAAAATGCAAAAAGGATGTGCCCAGGGGCCCCTGGCCCTGACTGCAAAAAATCCTTGTATCGAAGGATGGACCCCAGACCGAAGTTGTCCCCACCTCAAACTTGTGCTGCCCTGATAGACCCAAGGGAGCCCTACAAACTGACATCAGGAACCTGGACTGCTGAGTTTTCTTTCCCAGGGAAAATGGAAAAAGGATGTGCCCAGGGGCCCCTGGCCCTGGGCTGGGGCCCTATTGCAAAAAATCCTTATATCGAAGGATGGACCCCACACCGAAGTTGTCTCCACCTCAAACTTGTGCTGCCCTGATAGACCCAAGGGAGCCCTACAAACTGACATCAGGAACCTGGACTGCTGAGTTTTCTTTCCCAGGGAAAATGGCCAAAGGTTGTGCCCAGGGGCGCCTTACCCTGACTGCAAAAAATCCTTATATCGAAGGATGGACCCCACACCGAAGTTGTCCCCACCTCAAACTTGTGCTGCCCTGATAGACCCAAGGGAGCCCTACAAACTGACATCAGGAACCTGGACTGCTGAGTTTTCTTTCCCAGGGAAAATGGCCAAAGGTTGTGCCCAGGGGCCCCTAGCCCTGACTGCAAATAATCCTTATATCGAAGGATGGACACCACACCGAAGATGTCCCCACGTCAAACTTGTGCTGCCCTGATACACCCAAGGGAGCCCTACAAACTGACATCAGGAACCTGGACTGCTGAGTTTTCTTTCCCAGGGAAAATGGAAAAAGGATGTGCCCAGGGGCCCCTGGTCCTGACTGCAAAAAATCCTTATATCGAAGGATGGACCCCACACTGTAGTTGTCCCCACCTCAAACTTGTGCTGCCCTGATAGACCCAAGGGAGCCCTACAAACTGACATCAGGAACCTGGACTGCTGAGTTTTCTTTCCCAGGGAAAATGCAAAAAGGATGTGCCCAGGGGCCCCTGGCCCTGGGATTAGACCTCACTGCAAAAAAACCTTATATCGAAGGATGGACCCCACACCGAAGATGTCCCCACCTCAAACTTGTGCTGCCCTGATACACCCAAGGGAGCCCTACAAACTGACATCAGGAACCTGGACTGCTGAGTTTTCTTTCCCAGGGAAAATGGAAAAAGGATGTGCCCAGGGGCCCCTTGCCCTGACTGCAAAAAATCCTTATATCGAAAGATGGACCCCACACCGAAGTTGTCCCCACCTCAAACTTGTGCTGCCCTGATAGACCCAAGGGAGCCCTTCAAACTGAAATCAGGAACCTGGACTGCTGAGGTTTCTTTCCCAGGGAAAATGTCCAAAGTTTGTGCCCAGCGGCCCCTGGCCCTGACTGCAAAGAATCCTTATATCGAAGGACGGAGCCCACACCGAAGTGTTCCCCACCTCAAACTTGTGCTGCTCTGATAGACCCAAGGGAGCCCTACAAACTGACATCAGGAACCTGGACTGCTGAGCTTTCTTTCCCAGGGAAAATGGAAAAAGGTTGTGCCCAAGGGCCCCTGGCCCTGGGCTGGAGACTCACTCCAAAAAATCCTTATATCGAAGGATGGACCCCACACTGTAGTTGTCCCCACCTCAAACTTGTGCTGCCCTGATAGACCTAAGGGAGCCCTACAAACTGACATCAGGAACCTGGACTGCTGAATTTTCTTTCCCAGGGAAAATGGCCAAGGGGTGTGCCCAGGGGCCCCTAGCCCTGACTGCAGAGAATCCTTATATCGAAGGATGGACCCCACACCGAAGTTGTCCCCACCTCAAACATGTGCTGCCCTGATACACCCAAGGGAGCCCTACAAACTGACATCAGGAACCTGGACTGCTGAGTTTTCTTTCCCAGGGAAAATGGAAAAAGGATGTGCCCAGGGGCCCCTGGCCCTGGGCTGGGGCCCTATTGCAAAAAATCCTTATATCGAAGGATGGACCCCACACCGAAGTTGTCCCCACCTCAAACTTGTGCTGCCCTGATAGACCCAAGGGAGCCCTACAAACTGACATCAGGAACCTGGACTGCTGAGTTTTCTTTCCCAGGGAAAATGGCCAAAGGTTGTGCCCAGGGGCCCCTGGCCCTGACTGCAAAAAATCCTTATATCGAAGGATGGACCCCACACCGAAGTTGTCCCCACCTCAAAATTGTGCTGCCCTGATAGACCCAAGGGAGCCCTACAAACTGACATCAGGAACCTGGACTGCTGAGTTTTCTTTCCCAGGGAAAATGGAAAAAGTTTGTGCCCAGGGGCCCCTGGCCCTGACTGCAAAAAATCCTTATATCGAAGGATGGACCCCACACCGAATTTGTCCCCACCTCAAACTTGTGCTGCCCTGATAGACCCAAGGGAGCCCTACAAACTGACATCAGGAACCTGGACTGCTGAGTTTTCTTTCCCAGGGAAAATGGCCAAGGGATGTGCCCAGGGGCCCCTAGCCCTGACTGCAGAGAATCCTTATATCGAAGGATGGACCCCACACCGAAGATGTCCCCACCTCAAACTTGTGCTGCCCTGATACACCCAAGGGAGCCCTACAAACTGACATCAGGAACCTGGACTGCTGAGTTTTCTTTCCCAGGGAAAATGCAAAAAGGATGTGCCCAGGGCCCCCAGGTCCTGACTGCAAAAAATCCTTATATCGAAGGATGGACCCCACACCGAAGTTGTCCCCACCTCAAACATGTGCTGCCCTGATACACCCAAGGGAGCCCTACAAACTGACATCAGGAACCTGGACTGCTGAGTTTTCTTTCCCAGGGAAAATGCAAAAAGGATGTGCCCAGGGGCCCCTGGCCCTGACTGCAAAAAATCCTTATATCGAAGGATGGACCCCAGACCGAAGTTGTCCCCACCTCAAACTTGTGCTGCCCTGATAGACCCAAGGGAGCCCTACAAACTGACATCAGGAACCTGGACTGCTGAGTTTTCTTTCCCAGGGAAAATGGAAAAAGGATGTGCCCAGGGGCCCCTGGCCCTGGGCTGGGGCCCTATTGCAAAAAATCCTTATATCGAAGGATGGACCCCACACCGAAGTTGTCTCCACCTCAAACTTGTGCTGCCCTGATAGACCCAAGGGAGCCCTACAAACTGACATCAGGAACCTGGACTGCTGAGTTTTCTTTCCCAGGGAAAATGCAAAAAGGATGTGCCCAGGGGCCCCTGGCCCTGGGATTAGACCTCACTGCAAAAAAACCATATATCGAAGGATGGACCCCACACCGAAGATGTCCCCACCTCAAACTTGTGCTGCCCTGATACACCGAAGGGAGCCGTACAAACTGACATCAGGAACCTGGACTGCTGAGTTTTCTTTCCCAGGGAAAATGGAAAAAGGATGTGCCCAGGGGCCCCTTGACCCGACTGCAAAAATCCTTATATCGAAAGATGGACCCCACACCGAATTTGTCCCCACCTCAAACTTGTGCTGCCCTGATAGACCCAAGGGAGCCCTTCAAACTGAAATCAGGAACCTGGACTGCTGAGTTTTCTTTCCCAGGGAAAATGGCCAAAGTTTGTGCCCAGGGGCCCCTGGCCCTGACTGCAAATAATCCTTATATCGAAGGATGGAGCCCACACCGAAGTGTTCCCCACCTCAAACTTGTGCTGCTCTGATAGACCCAAGGGAGCCCTACAAACTGACATCAGGAACCTGGACTGCTGAGTTTTCTTTCCCAGGGAAAATGGAAAAAGGTTGTGCCCAAGGGCCCCTGGCCCTGGGCTGGAGACTCACTCCAAAAAATCCTTATATCGAAGGATGGACCCCACACTGCAGTTGTCCCCACCTCAAACTTGTGCTGCCCTGATAGACCCAAGGGAGCCCTACAAACTGACATCAGGAACCTGGACTGCTGAGTTTTCTTTCCCAGGGAAAATGGCCAAGGGGTGTGCCCAGGGGCCCCTAGCCCTGACTGCAGAGAATCCTTAGATCGAAGGATGGACCCCACACCCAAGTTGTCCCCACCTCAAACATGTGCTGCCCTGATACACCCAAGGGAGCCCTACAAACTGACATCAGCAACCTGGACTGCTGAGTTTTCTTTCCCAGGGAAAATGGAAAAAGGATGTGCCCAGGGGCCCCTGGCCCTGACTGCAAAAAATCCTTATATCGAAGGATGGACCCCACACCGAAGTTGTCCCCACCTCAAACTTGTGCTGCCCTGATACACCCAAGGGAGCCCTACAAACTGACATCAGGAACCTGGACTGCTGAGTTTTCTTTCCCAGGGAAAATGGAAAAAGGATGTGCCCAGGGCCCCCTGGTCCTGACTGCAAAAAATCCTTATATCGAAGGATGGACCCCACACCGAAGTTGTCCCCACCTCAAACATGTGCTGCCCTGATACACCCAAGGGAGCCCTACAAACTGACATCAGGAACCTGGACTGCTGAGTTTTCTTTCCCAGGGAAAATGCAAAAAGGATGTGCCCAGGGGCCCCTGGCCCTGACTGCAAAAAATCCTTATATCGAAGGATGGACCCCACACCGAAGTTGTCCCGTTCTCAAAATTGTGCTGCCCTGATAGACCCAAGGGAGCCCTACAAACTGACATCAGCAACCTGGACTGCTGAGTTTTCTTTCCCAGGAAAAATGGAAAAAGGATGTGCCCAGGGGCCCCTGGCCCTGGGCTGGGGCCCTATTGCAAAAAATCCTTATATCGAAGGATGGACCCCACACCGAAGTTGTCTCCACCTCAAACTTGTGCCGCCCTGATAGACCCAAGGGCGCCCTACAAACTGACATCAGGAACCTGGACTGCTGAGTTTTCTTTCCCAGGGAAAATGGCCAAAGGTTGTGCCCAGGGGCGCCTTGCCCTGACTGCAAAAAATCCTTATATCGAAGGATGGACCCCACACCGAAGTTGTCCCCACCTCAAACTTGTGCTGCCCTGATAGACCCAAGGGAGCCCTACAAACTGACATCAGCAACCTGGACTGCTGAGTTTTCTTTCCCAGGGAAAATGGAAAAAGGATGTGCCCAGGGGCCCCTGGCCCTGACTGCAAATAATCCTTATATCGAAGGATGGACCCCACACCGAAGATGTCCCCACCTCAAACTTGTGCTGCCCTGATACACCCAAGGGAGCCCTACAAACTGACATCAGGAACCTGGACTGCTGAGTTTTCTTTCCCAGGGAAAATGGAAAAAGGATGTGCCCAGGGGCCCCTGGTCCTGACTGCAAAAAATCCTTATATCGAAGGATGAAGCCCACACCGAATTTGTCCCCACCTCAAACTTGTGCTGCCCTGATAGACCCAAGGGAGCCCTACAAACTGACATCAGGAACCTGGACTGCTGAGTTTTCTTTCCCAGGGAAAATGCAAAAAGGATGTGCCCAGGGGCCCCTGGCCCTGGGATTAGACCTCACTGCAAAAAAACCTTATATCGAAGGATGGACCCCACACCGAAGATGTCCCCACCTCAAACTTGTGCTGCCCTGATACACCCAAGGGAGCCCTACAAACTGACATCAGGAACCTGGACTGCTGAGTTTTCTTTCCCAGGGAAAATGGAAAAAGGATGTGCCCAGGGGCCCCTTGACCTGACTGCAAAAAATCCTTATATCGAAAGATGGACCCCACACCGAAGTTGTCCCCACCTCAAACTTGTGCTGCCCTGATAGACCCAAGGGAGCCCTACAAACTGACATCAGGAACCTGGACTGCTGAGTTTTCTTTCCCAGGGAAAATGGAAAAAGGATGTGCCCAGGGGCCCCTGGCCCTGGGATGGGGCCCTATTGCAAAAAATCCTGATATCGAAGGATGGACCCCACACCGAAGTTGTCCCCACCTCAAACTTGTGCTGCCCTGATAGACCCAAGGGAGCCCTACAAACTGACATCAGGAACCTGGACTGCTGAGTTTTCTTTCCCAGGGAAAATGGCCAAAGGTTGTGCCCAGGGGCCCCTTGCCCTGACTGCAAAAAATCCTTATATCGAAGGATGGACCCCACACCGAAGTTGTCCCCACCTCAAACTTGTGCTGCCCTGATAGACCCAAGGGAGCCCTACAAACTGACATCAGGAACCTGGACTGCTGAGTTTTCTTTCCCAGGGAAAATGGAAAAAGTTTGTGCCCAGGGGCCCCTGGCCCTGACTGCAAAAAATCCTTATATCGAAGGATGCACCCCACACCGAAGTTGTCCCCACCTCAAACTTGTGCTGCCCTGATAGACCCAAGGGAGCCCTACAAACTGACATCAGGAACCTGGACTGCTGAGTTTTCTTTCCCAGGGAAAATGGCCAAGGGATGTGCCCAGGGGCCCCTAGCCCTGACTGCAGAGAATCCTTATATCGAAGGATGGACCCCACACCGAAGATGTCCCCACCTCAAACTTGTGCTGCCCTGATAGACCCAAGGGAGCCCTACAAACTGACATCAGGAACCTGGACTGCTGTGTTTTCTTTCCCAGGGAAAATGGAAAAAGGATGTGCCCAGGGGCCCCTGGCCCTGACTGCAAAAAATCCTTATATCGAAGGATGGAGCCCACACCGAATTTGTCCCCACCTGAAACTTGTGCTGCCCTGATAGACCCAAGGGAGCCCTACAAACTGACATCAGGAACCTGGACTGCTGAGTTTTCTTTCCCAGGGAAAATGCAAAAAGGATGTGCCCAGGGGCCCCTGGCCCTGGGATTAGACCTCACTGCAAAAAAACCTTATATCGAAGGATGGACCCCACACCGAAGATGTCCCCACCTCAAACTTGTGCTGCCCTGATACACCCAAGGGAGCCGTACAAACTGACATCAGGAACCTGGACTGCTGAGTTTTCTTTCCCAGGGAAAATGGAAAAAGGATGTGCCCAGGGGCCCCTTGACCTGACTGCAAAAAATCCTTATATCGAAAGATGGACCCCACACCGAAGTTGTCCCCACCTCAAACTTGTGCTGCCCTGATAGACCCAAGGGAGCCCTTCAAACTGAAATCAGGAACCTGGACTGCTGAGGTTTCTTTCCCAGGGAAAATGGCCAAAGTTTGTGCCCAGGGGCCCCTGGCCCTGACTGCAAAGAATCCTTATATCGAAGGATGGAGCCCACACCGAAGTGTTCCCCACCTGAAACTTGTGCTGCCCTGATAGACCCAAGGGAGCCCTACAAACTGACATCAGGAACCTGGACTGCTGAGTTTTCTTTCCCAGGGAAAATGGAAAAAGGTTGTGCCCAAGGGCCCCTGGCCCTGGGCTGGAGACTCACTCCAAAAAATCCTTATATCGAAGGATGGACCCCACACTGTAGTTGTCCCCACCTCAAACTTGTGCTGCCCTGATAGACCCAAGGGAGCCCTACAAACTGACATCAGGAACCTGGACTGCTGAGTTTTCTTTCCCAGGGAAAATGGCCAAGGGGTGTGCCCAGGGGCCCCTAGCCCTGACTGCAGAGAATCCTTATATCGAAGGATGGACCCCACACCGAAGTTGTCCCCACCTCAAACATGTGCTGCCCTGATACACCCAAGGGAGCCCTACAAACTGACATCAGGAACCTGGACTGCTGATTTTTCTTTCCCAGGGAAAATGGAAAAAGGATGTGCCCAGGGGCCCCTGGCCCTGACTGCAAAAAATCCTTATATCGAAGGATGGACCCCAGACCGAAGTTGTCCCCACCTCAAACTTGTGCTGCCCTGATAGACCCAAGGGAGCCCTACAAACTGACATCAGGAACCTGGACTGCTGAGTTTTCTTTCCCAGGGAAAATGGAAAAAGGATGTGCCCAGGGGCCCCTGGCCCTGGGCTGGGGCCCTATTGCAAAAATCCTGATATCGAAGGATGGACCCCACACCGAAGTTGTCTCCACCTCAAACTTGTGCTGCCCTGATAGACCCAAGGGAGCCCTACAAACTGACATCAGGAACCTGGACTGCTGAGTTTTCTTTCCCATGGAAAATGGCCAAAGGTTGTGCCCAGGGGCCCCTTGCCCTGACTGCAAAAAATCCTTATATCGAAGGATGGACCCCACACCGAAGTTGTCCCCACCTCAAACTTGTGCTGCCCTGATAGACCCAAGGGAGCCCTACAAACTGACATCAGGAACCTGGACTGCTGAGTTTTCTTTCCCAGGGAAAATGGCCAAAGTTTCTGCCCAGGGGTCCCTGGCCCTGACTGCAAAAAATCCTTATATCGAAGGATGAACCCCACACCGAAGTTGTCCCCACCTCAAACTTGTGCTGCCCTGATAGACCCAAGGGAGCCCTACAAACTGACATCAGGAACCTGGACTGCTGAGTTTTCTTTCCCAGGGAAAATGGCCAAGGGATGTGCCCAGGGGCCCCTAGCCCTGACTGCAGAGAATCCTTATATCGAAGGATGGACCCCACACCGAAGATGTCCCCACCTCAAACTTGTGCTGCCCTGATAGACCCAAGGGAGCCCTACAAACTGACATCAGGAACCTGGACTGCTGAGTTTTCTTTCCCAGGGAAAATGGAAAAAGGATGTGCCCAGGGCCTTCACGTCCTGACTGCAAAAAATCCTTATATCGAAGGATGGACCCCACACCGAAGTTGTCCCCACCTCAAACATGTGCTGCCCTGATACACCCAAGGGAGCCCTACAAACTGACATCAGGAACCTGGACTGCTGAGTTTTCTTTCCCAGGGAAAATGCAAAAAGGATGTGCCCAGGGGCCCCTGGCCCTGACTGCAAAAAATCCTTGTATCGAAGGATGGACCCCAGACCGAAGTTGTCCCCACCTCAAACTTGTGCTGCCCTGATAGACCCAAGGGAGCCCTACAAACTGACATCAGGAACCTGGACTGCTGAGTTCTCTTTCCCAGGGAAAATGGCCAAAGGTTGTGCCCAGGGGCGCCTTACCCTGACTGCAAAAAATCCTTATATCGAAGGATGGACCCCACACCGAAGTTGTCCCCACCTCAAACTTGTGCTGCCCTGATAGACCCAAGGGAGCCCTACAAACTGACATCAGGAACCTGGACTGCTGAGTTTTCTTTCCCAGGGAAAATGGCCAAAGGTTGTGCCCAGGGGCCCCTAGCCCTGACTGCAAATAATCCTTATATCGAAGGATGGACACCACACCGAAGATGTCCCCACCTCAAACTTGTGCTGCCCTGATACACCCAAGGGAGCCCTACAAACTGACATCAGGAACCTGGACTGCTGAGTTTTCTTTCCCAGGGAAAATGGAAAAAGGATGTGCCCAGGGGCCCCTGGTCCTGACTGCAAAAAATCCTTATATCGAAGGATGGACCCCACACCGAATTTGTCCCCACCTCAAACTTGTGCTGCCCTGATAGACCCAAGGGAGCCCTACAAACTGACATCAGGAACCTGGACTGCTGAGTTTTCTTTCCCAGGGAAAATGCAAAAAGGATGTGCCCAGGGGCCCCTGGCCCTGGGATTAGACCTCACTGCAAAAAAACCTTATATCGAAGGATGGACCCCACACCGAAGATGTCCCCACCTCAAACTTGTGCTGCCCTGATACACCCAAGGGAGCCCTACAAACTGACATCAGGAACCTGGACTGCTGAGTTTTCTTTCCCAGGGAAAATGGAAAAAGGATGTGCCCAGGGGCCCCTTGCCCTGACTGCAAAGAATCCTTATATCGAAGGACGGAGCCCACACCGAAGTGTTCCCCACCTCAAACTTGTGCTGCTCTGATAGACCCAAGGGAGCCCTATAAACTGACATCAGGAACCTGGACTGCTGAGCTTTCTTTCCCAGGGAAAATGGAAAAAGGTTGTGCCCAAGGGCCCCTGGCCCTGGGCTGGAGACTCACTCCAAAAAATCCTTATATCGAAGGATGGACCCCACACTGTAGTTGTCCCCACCTCAAACTTGTGCTGCCCTGATAGACCTAAGGGAGGCCTACAAACTGACATCAGGAACCTGGACTGCTGAATTTTCTTTCCCAGGGAAAATGGCCAAGGGGTGTGCCCAGGGGCCCCTAGCCCTGACTGCAGAGAATCCTTATATCGAAGGATGGACCCCACACCGAAGTTGTCCCCACCTCAAACATGTGCTGCCCTGATACACCCAAGGGAGCCCTACAAACTGACATCAGGAACCTGGACTGCTGAGTTTTCTTTCCCAGGGAAAATGGAAAAAGGATGTGCCCAGGGGCCCCTGGCCCTGGGCTGGGGCCCTATTGCAAAAAATCCTTATATCGAAGGATGGACCCCACACCGAAGTTGTCCCCACCTCAAACTTGTGCTGCCCTGATAGACACAAGGGAGCCCTACAAACTGACATCAGGAACCTGGACTGCTGAGTTTTCTTTCCCAGGGAAAATGGCCAAAGGTTGTGCCCAGGGGACCCTTGCCCTGACTGCAAAAAATCCTTATATCGAAGGATGGACCCCACACCGAAGTTGTCCCCACCTCAAAATTGTGCTGCCCTGATAGACCCAAGGGAGCCCTACAAACTGACATCAGGAACCTGGACTGCTGAGTTTTCTTTCCCAGGGAAAATGGAAAAAGTTTGTGCCCAGGGGCCCCTGGCCCTGACTGCAAAAAATCCTTATATCGAAGGATGGACCCCACACCGAAGTTGTCCCCACCTCAAACTTCTGCTGCCCTGATAGACCCAAGGGAGCCCTACAAACTGACATCAGGAACCTGGACTGCTGAGTTTTCTTTCCCAGGGAAAATGGCCAAAGTTTGTGCCCAGGGGCCCCTGCCCCTGACTGCAAAAAATCCTTATATCGAAGGATGAACCCCACACCGAAGTTGTCCCCACCTCAAACTTGTGCTGCCCTGATAGACCCAAGGGAGCCCTACAAACTGACATCAGGAACCTGGACTGCTGAGTTTTCTTTCCCAGGGAAAATGGCCAAGGGATGTGCCCAGGGGCCCCTAGCCCTGACTGCAGAGAATCCTTATATCGAAGGATGGACCCCACACCGAAGATGTCCCCACCTCAAACTTGTGCTGCCCTGATACACCCAAGGGAGCCCTACAAACTGACATCAGGAACCTGGACTGCTGAGTTTTCTTTCCCAGGGAAAATGCAAAAAGGATGTGCCCAGGGGACCCTGGCCCTGACTGCAAAAAATCCTTATATCGAAGGATGGACCCCAGACCGAAGTTGTCCCCACCTCAAACTTGTGCTGCCCTGATAGACCCAAGGGAGCCCTACAAACTGACATCAGGAACCTGGACTGCTGAGTTTTCTTTCCCAGGGAAAATGGAAAAAGGATGTGCCCAGGGGCCCCTGGCCCTGGGCTGGGGCCCTATTGCAAAAAATCCTTATATCGAAGGATGGACCCCACACCGAAGATGTCCCCACCTCAAACTTGTGCTGCCCTGATAGACCCAAGGGAGCCCTACAAACTGACATCAGGAACCTGGACTGCTGAGTTTTGTTTCCCAGGGAAAATGCAAAAAGGATGTGCCCAGGGGCCCCTGGCCCTGGGATTAGACCTCACTGCAAAAAAACCATATATCGAAGGATGGACCCCACACCGAAGATCTCCCCACCTCAAACTTGTGCTGCCCTGATACACCCAAGGGAGCCGTACAAACTGACATCAGGAACCTGGACTGCTGAGTTTTCTTTCCCAGGGAAAATGGAAAAAGGATGTGCCCAGGGGCCCCTTGACCCGACTGCAAAAATCCTTATATCGAAAGATGGACCCCACACCGAATTTGTCCCCACCTCAAACTTGTGCTGCCCTGATAGACCCAAGGGAGCCCTTCAAACTGAAATCAGGAACCTGGACTGCTGAGTTTTCTTTCCCAGGGAAAATGGCCAAAGTTTGTGCCCAGGGGACCCTGGCCCTGACTGCAAATAATCCTTATATCGAAGGATGGAGCCCACACCGAAGTGTTCCCCACCTCAAACTTGTGCTGCTCTGATAGACCCAAGGGAGCCCTACAAACTGACATCAGGAACCTGGACTGCTGAGTTTTCTTTCCCAGGGAAAATGGAAAAAGGTTGTGCCCAAGGGCCCCTGGCCCTGGGCTGGAGACTCACTCCAAAAAATCCTTATATCGAAGGATGGACCCCACACTGTAGTTGTCCCCACCTCAAACTTGTGCTGCCCTGATAGACCCAAGGGAGCCCTACAAACTGACATCAGGAACCTGGACTGCTGAGTTTTCTTTCCCAGGGAAAATGGCCAAGGGGTGTGCCCAGGGGCCCCTAGCCCTGACTGCAGAGAATCCTTAGATCGAAGGATGGACCCCACACCCAAGTTGTCCCCACCTCAAACATGTGCTGCCCTGATACACCCAAGGGAGCCCTACAAACTGACATCAGCAACCTGGACTGCTGAGTTTTCTTTCCCAGGGAAAATGGAAAAAGGATGTGCCCAGGGGCCCCTGGCCCTGACTGCAAAAAATCCTTATATCGAAGGATGGACCCCACACCGAAGTTGTCCCCACCTCAAACATGTGCTGCCCTGATACACCCAAGGGAGCCCTACAAACTGACATCAGGAACCTGGACTGCTGAGTTTTCTTTCCCAGGGAAAATGCAAAAAGGATGTGCCCAGGGGCCCCTGGCCCTGACTGCAAAAAATCCTTATATTGAAGGATGGACCCCAGACCAAAGTTGTCCCCACCTCAAACTTGTGCTGCCCTGATAGACCCAAGGGAGCCCTACAAACTGACATCAGCAACCTGGACTGCTGAGTTTTCTTTCCCAGGGAAAATGGAAAAAGGATGTGCCCAGGGGCCCCTGGTCCTGACTGCAAAAAATCCTTATATCGAAGGATGGACCCCACACCGAATTTGTCCCCACCTCAAACTTGTGCTGCCCTGATAGACCCAAGGGAGCCCTACAAACTGACATCAGGAACCTGGACTGCTGAGTTTTCTTTCCCAGGGAAAATGCAAAAAGGATGTGCCCAGGGGCCCCTGGCCCTGGGATTAGACCTCACTGCAAAAAAACCTTATATCGAAGGATGGACCCCACACCGAAGATGTCCCCACCTCAAACTTGTGCTGCCCTGATACACCCAAGGGAGCCCTACAAACTGACATCAGGAACCTGGACTGCTGAGTTTTCTTTCCCAGGGAAAATGGAAAAAGGATGTGCCCAGGGGCCCCTTGCCCTGACTGCAAAGAATCCTTATATCGAAGGACGGAGCCCACACCGAAGTGTTCCCCACCTCAAACTTGTGCTGCTCTGATAGACCCAAGGGAGCCCTACAAACTGACATCAGGAACCTGGACTGCTGAGCTTTCTTTCCCAGGGAAAATGGAAAAAGGTTGTGCCCAAGGGCCCCTGGCCCTGGGCTGGAGACTCACTCCAAAAAATCCTTATATCGAAGGATGGACCCCACACTGTAGTTGTCCCCACCTCAAACTTGTGCTGCCCTGATAGACCTAAGGGAGCCCTACAAACTGACATCAGGAACCTGGACTGCTGAATTTTCTTTCCCAGGGAAAATGGCCAAGGGGTGTGCCCAGGGGCCCCTAGCCCTGACTGCAGAGAATCCTTATATCGAAGGATGGACCCCACACCGAAGTTGTCCCCACCTCAAACATGTGCTGCCCTGATAGACCCAAGGGAGCCCTACAAACTGACATCAGGAACCTGGACTGCTGAGTTTTCTTTCCCAGGGAAAATGGAAAAAGGATGTGCCCAGGGGCCCCTGGCCCTGGGCTGGGGCCCTATTGCAAAAAATCCTTATATCGAAGGATGGACCCCACACCGAAGTTGTCCCCACCTCAAACTTGTGCTGCCCTGATAGACACAAGGGAGCCCTACAAACTGACATCAGGAACCTGGACTGCTGAGTTTTCTTTCCCAGGGAAAATGGCCAAAGGTTGTGCCCAGGGGACCCTTGCCCTGACTGCAAAAAATCCTTATATCGAAGGATGGACCCCACACCGAAGTTGTCCCCACCTCAAAATTGTGCTGCCCTGATAGACCCAAGGGAGCCCTACAAACTGACATCAGGAACCTGGACTGCTGAGTTTTCTTTCCCAGGGAAAATGGAAAAAGTTTGTGCCCAGGGGCCCCTGGCCCTGACTGCAAAAAATCCTTATATCGAAGGATGGACCCCACACCGAAGTTGTCCCCACCTCAAACTTCTGCTGCCCTGATAGACCCAAGGGAGCCCTACAAACTGACATCAGGAACCTGGACTGCTGAGTTTTCTTTCCCAGGGAAAATGGCCAAAGTTTGTGCCCAGGGGCCCCTGCCCCTGACTGCAAAAAATCCTTATATCGAAGGATGAACCCCACACCGAAGTTGTCCCCACCTCAAACTTGTGCTGCCCTGATAGACCCAAGGGAGCCCTACAAACTGACATCAGGAACCTGGACTGCTGAGTTTTCTTTCCCAGGGAAAATGGCCAAGGGATGTGCCCAGGGGCCCCTAGCCCTGACTGCAGAGAATCCTTATATCGAAGGATGGACCCCACACCGAAGATGTCCCCACCTCAAACTTGTGCTGCCCTGATACACCCAAGGGAGCCCTACAAACTGACATCAGGAACCTGGACTGCTGAGTTTTCTTTCCCAGGGAAAATGCAAAAAGGATGTGCCCAGGGGACCCTGGCCCTGACTGCAAAAAATCCTTATATCGAAGGATGGACCCCAGACCGAAGTTGTCCCCACCTCAAACTTGTGCTGCCCTGATAGACCCAAGGGAGCCCTACAAACTGACATCAGGAACCTGGACTGCTGAGTTTTCTTTCCCAGGGAAAATGGAAAAAGGATGTGCCCAGGGGCCCCTGGCCCTGGGCTGGGGCCCTATTGCAAAAAATCCTTATATCGAAGGATGGACCCCACACCGAAGATGTCCCCACCTCAAACTTGTGCTGCCCTGATAGACCCAAGGGAGCCCTACAAACTGACATCAGGAACCTGGACTGCTGAGTTTTGTTTCCCAGGGAAAATGCAAAAAGGATGTGCCCAGGGGCCCCTGGCCCTGGGATTAGACCTCACTGCAAAAAAACCATATATCGAAGGATGGACCCCACACCGAAGATCTCCCCACCTCAAACTTGTGCTGCCCTGATACACCCAAGGGAGCCGTACAAACTGACATCAGGAACCTGGACTGCTGAGTTTTCTTTCCCAGGGAAAATGGAAAAAGGATGTGCCCAGGGGCCCCTTGACCCGACTGCAAAAATCCTTATATCGAAAGATGGACCCCACACCGAATTTGTCCCCACCTCAAACTTGTGCTGCCCTGATAGACCCAAGGGAGCCCTTCAAACTGAAATCAGGAACCTGGACTGCTGAGTTTTCTTTCCCAGGGAAAATGGCCAAAGTTTGTGCCCAGGGGACCCTGGCCCTGACTGCAAATAATCCTTATATCGAAGGATGGAGCCCACACCGAAGTGTTCCCCACCTCAAACTTGTGCTGCTCTGATAGACCCAAGGGAGCCCTACAAACTGACATCAGGAACCTGGACTGCTGAGTTTTCTTTCCCAGGGAAAATGGAAAAAGGTTGTGCCCAAGGGCCCCTGGCCCTGGGCTGGAGACTCACTCCAAAAAATCCTTATATCGAAGGATGGACCCCACACTGTAGTTGTCCCCACCTCAAACTTGTGCTGCCCTGATAGACCCAAGGGAGCCCTACAAACTGACATCAGGAACCTGGACTGCTGAGTTTTCTTTCCCAGGGAAAATGGCCAAGGGCTGTGGCCAGGGGCCCCTAGCCCTGACTGCAGAGAATCCTTAGATCGAAGGATGGACCCCACACCCAAGTTGTCCCCACCTCAAACATGTGCTGCCCTGATACACCCAAGGGAGCCCTACAAACTGACATCAGCAACCTGGACTGCTGAGTTTTCTTTCCCAGGGAAAATGGAAAAAGGATGTGCCCAGGGGCCCCTGGCCCTGACTGCAAAAAATCCTTATATCGAAGGATGGACCCCACACCGAAGTTGTCCCCACCTCAAACTTGTGCTGCCCTGATACACCCAAGGGAGCCCTACAAACTGACATCAGGAACCTGGACTGCTGAGTTTTCTTTCCCAGGGAAAATGGAAAAAGGATGTGCCCAGGGCCCCCTGGTCCTGACTGCAAAAAATCCTTATATCGAAGGATGGACCCCACACCGAAGTTGTCCCCACCTCAAACATGTGCTGCCCTGATACACCCAAGGGAGCCCTACAAACTGACATCAGGAACCTGGACTGCTGAGTTTTCTTTCCCAGGGAAAATGCAAAAAGGATGTGCCCAGGGGCCCCTGGCCCTGACTGCAAAAAATCCTTATATTGAAGGATGGACCCCAGACCGAAGTTGTCCCCACCTCAAACTTGTGCTGCCCTGATAGACCCAAGGGAGCCCTACAAACTGACATCAGCAACCTGGACTGCTGAGTTTTCTTTCCCAGGGAAAATGGAAAAAGGATGTGCCCAGGGGCCCCTGGCCCTGGGCTGGGGCCCTATTGCAAAAAATCCTTATATCGAAGGATGGACCCCACACCGAAGTTGTCTCCACCTCAAACTTGTGCCGCCCTGATAGACCCAAGGGCGCCCTACAAACTGACATCAGGAACCTGGACTGCTGAGTTTTCTTTCCCAGGGAAAATGGCCAAAGGTTGTGCCCAGGGGCGCCTTGCCCTGACTGCAAAAAATCCTTATATCGAAGGATGGACCCCACACCGAAGTTGTCCCCACCTCAAACTTGTGCTGCCCTGATAGACCCAAGGGAGCCCTACAAACTGACATCAGCAACCTGGACTGCTGAGTTTTCTTTCCCAGGGAAAATGGAAAAAGGATGTGCCCAGGGGCCCCTGGCCCTGACGGCAAAAAATCCTTATATCGAAGGATGGACCCCACACCGAAGTTGTCCCCACCTCAAACTTGTGCTGCCCTGATAGAACCAAGGGAGCCCTACAAACTGACATCAGGAACCTGGACTGCTGAGTTTTCTTTCCCAGTGAAAATGGCCAAAGGTTGTGCCCAGGGGCCCCTAGCCCTGACTGCAAATAATCCTTATATCGAAGGATGGACCCCACACCGAAGATGTCCCCACCTCAAACTTGTGCTGCCCTGATACACCCAAGGGAGCCCTACAAACTGACATCAGGAACCTGGACTGCTGAGTTTTCTTTCCCAGGGAAAATGGAAAAAGGATGTGCCCAGGGGCCCCTGGTCCTGACTGCAAAAAATCCTTATATCGAAGGATGGAGCCCACACCGAATTTGTCCCCACCTCAAACTTGTGCTGCCCTGATAGACCCAAGGGAGCCCTACAAACTGACATCAGGAACCTGGACTGCTGAGTTTTCTTTCCCAGGGAAAATGCAAAAAGGATGTGCCCAGGGGCCCCTGGACCTGGGATTAGACCTCACTGCAAAAAAACCTTATATCGAAGGATGGACCCCACACCGAAGATGTCCCCACCTCAAACTTGTGCTGCCCTGATACACCCAAGGGAGCCCTACAAACTGACATCAGGAACCTGGACTGCTGAGTTTTCTTTCCCAGGGAAAATGGAAAAAGGATGTGCCCAGGGGCCCCTTGACCTGACTGCAAAAAATCCTTATATCGAAAGATGGACCCCACACCGAAGTTGTCCCCACCTCAAACTTGTGCTGCCCTGATAGACCCAAGGGAGCCCTTCAAACTGACATCAGGAACCTGGACTGCTGAGGTTTCTTTCCCAGGGAAAATGGCCAAAGTTTGTGCCCAGCGGCCCCTGGCCCTGACTGCAAATAATCCTTATATCGAAGGACGGAGCCCACACCGAAGTGTTCCCCACCTCAAACTTGTGCTGCTCTGATAGACCCAAGGGAGCCCTACAAACTGACATCAGGAACCTGGACTGCTGAGTTTTCTTTCCCAGGGAAAATGGAAAAAGGTTGTGCCCAAGGGCCCCTGGCCCTGGGCTGGAGACTCACTCCAAAAAATCCTTATATCTAAGGATGGACCCCACACTGTAGTTGTCCCCACCTCAAACTTGTGCTGCCCTGATAGACCTAAGGGAGCCCTACAAACTGACATCAGGAACCTGGACTGCTGAATTTTCTTTCCCAGGGAAAATGGCCAAGGGGAGTGCCCAGGGGCCCCTAGCCCTGACTGCAGAGAATCCTTATATCGAAGGATGGACCCCACACCGAAGTTGTCCCCACCTCAAACATGTGCTGCCCTGATACACCCAAGGGAGCCCTACAAACTGACATCAGGAACCTGGACTGCTGAGGTTTCCTTCCCAGGGAGAATGGAAAAAGGATGTGCCCAGGGGCCCCTGGCCCTGACTGCAAAAAATCCTTATATCGAAGGATGGAGCCCACACCGAATTTGTCCCCACCTGAAACTTGTGCTGCCCTGATAGACCCAAGGGAGCCCTACAAACTGACATCAGGAACCTGGACTGCTGAGTTTTCTTTCCCAGGGAAAATGCAAAAAGGATGTGCCCAGGGGCCCCTGGCGCCTGGGATTAGACCTCACTGCAAAAAAACCTTATATCGAAGGATGGACCCCACACCGAAGATGTCCCCACCTCAAACTTGTGCTGCCCTGATACACCCAAGGGAGCCGTACAAACTGACATCAGGAACCTGGACTGCTGAGTTTTCTTTCCCAGGGAAAATGGAAAAAGGATGTGCCCAGGGGCCCCTTGACCTGACTGCAAAAAATCCTTATATCGAAAGATGGACCCCACACCGAAGTTGTCCCCACCTCAAACTTGTGCTGCCCTGATAGACCCAAGGGAGCCCTTCAAACTGAAATCAGGAACCTGGACTGCTGAGGTTTCTTTCCCAGGGAAAATGGCCAAAGTTTGTGCCCAGGGGCCCCTGGCCCTGACTGCAAAGAATCCTTATATCGAAGGATGGAGCCCACACCGAAGTGTTCCCCACCTGAAACTTGTGCTGCCCTGATAGACCCAAGGGAGCCCTACAAACTGACATCAGGAACCTGGACTGCTGAGTTTTCTTTCCCAGGGAAAATGGCCAAGGGATGTGCCCAGGGGCCCCTAGCCCTGACTGCAGAGAATCCTTATATCGAAGGATGGACCCCACACCGAAGATGTCCCCACCTCAAACTTGTGCTGCCCTGATAGACCCAAGGGAGCCCTACAAACTGACATCAGGAACCTGGACTGCTGTGTTTTCTTTCCCAGGGAAAATGGAAAATGGATGTGCCCAGGGGCCCCTGGCCCTGACTGCAAAAAATCCTTATATCGAAGGATGGAGCCCACACCGAATTTGTCCCCACCTCAAACGTGTGCTGCCCTGATACACCCAAGGGAGCCCTACAAACTGACATCAGGAACCTGGACTGCTGAGTTTTCTTTCCCAGGGAAAATGCAAAAAGGATGTGCCCAGGGGCCCCTGGCCCTGACTGCAAAAAATCCTTATATCGAAGGATGGACCCCAGACCGAAGTTGTCCCCACCTCAAACTTGTGCTGCCCTGATAGACCCAAGGGAGCCCTACAAACTGACATCAGGAACCTGGACTGCTGAGTTTTCTTTCCCAGGGAAAATGGAAAAAGGATGTGCCCAGGGGCCCGTGCCCCTGGGCTGGGGCCCTATTGCAAAAAATCCTTATATCGAAGGATGGACCCCACACCGAAGTTGTCTCCACCTCAAACTTGTGCTGCCCTGATAGACCCAAGGGAGCCCTACAAACTGACATCAGGAACCTGGACTGCTGAGTTTTCTTTCCCAGGGAAAATGGCCAAAGGTTGTGCCCAGGGGCGCCTTACCCTGACTGCAAAAAATCCTTATATCGAAGGATGGACCCCACACCGAAGTTGTCCCCACCTCAAACTTGTGCTGCCCTGATAGACCCAAGGGAGCCCTACAAACTGACATCAGGAACCTGGACTGCTGAGTTTTCTTTCCCAGGGAAAATGGCCAAAGGTTGTGCCCAAGGGCCCCTGGCCCTGGGCTGGAGACTCACTCCAGAAAATCCTTATATCGAAGGATGGACCCCACACCGAAGTTGTCCCCACCTCAAACTTGTGCTGCCCTGATAGAACCAAGGGAGCCCTACAAACTGACATCAGGAACCTGGACTGCTGAGTTTTCTTTCCCAGGGAAAATGGCCAAGGGGAGTGCCCAGGGGCCCCTAGCCCTGACTGCAGAGAATCCTTATATCGAAGGATGGACCCCACACCCAAGTTGTCCCCACCTCAAACATGTGCTGCCCTGATACACCCAAGGGAGCCCTACAAACTGACATCAGGAACCTGGACTGCTGAGGTTTCCTTCCCAGGGAAAATGGAAAAAGGATGTGCCCAGGGGCCCCTGGCCCTGACTGCAAAAAATCCTTATATCGAAGGATGCACCCCACACCGAAGTTGTCCCCACCTCAAACTTGTGCTGCCCTGATAGACCCAAGGGAGCCCTACAAACTGACATCAGGAACCTGGACTGCTGAGTTTTCTTTCCCAGGGAAAATGGAAAAAGGATGTGCCCAGGGGCCCCTGGCCCTGGGCTGGGGCCCTATTGCAAAAAATCCTGATATCGAAGGATGGACCCCACACCGAAGTTGTCCCCACCTCAAACTTGTGCTGCCCTGATAGACCCAAGGGAGCCCTACAAACTGACATCAGGAACCTGGACTGCTGAGTTTTCTTTCCCAGGGAAAATGGCCAAAGGTTGTGCCCAGGGGCCCCTTGCCCTGATTGCAAAAAATCCTTATATCGAAGGATGGACCCCACACCGAAGTTGTCCCCACCTCAAACTTGTGCTGCCCTGATAGACCCAAGGGAGCCCTACAAACTGACATCAGCAACCTGGACTGCTGAGTTTTCTTTCCCAGGGAAAATGGAAAAAGTTTGTGCCCAGGGGCCCCTTGCCCTGACTGCAAAAAATCCTTATATCGAAGGATGCACCCCACACCGAAGTTGTCCCCACCTCAAACTTGTGCTGCCCTGATAGACCCAAGGGAGCCCTACAAACTGACATCAGGAACCTGGACTGCTGAGTTTTCTTTCCCAGGGAAAATGGCCAAGGGATGTGCCCAGGGGCCCCTAGCCCTGACTGCAGAGAATCCTTATATCGAAGGATGGACCCCACACCGAAGATGTCCCCACCTCAAACTTGTGCTGCCCTGATAGACCCAAGGGAGCCCTACAAACTGACATCAGGAACCTGGACTGCTGTGTTTCCTTTCCCAGGGAAAATGGAAAAAGGATGTGCCCAGGGGCCCCTGGCCCTGACTGCAAAAAATCCTTATATCGAAGGATGGAGCCCACACCGAATTTGTCCCCACCTGAAACTTGTGCTGCCCTGATAGACCCAAGGGAGCCCTACAAACTGACATCAGGAACCTGGACTGCTGAGTTTTCTTTCCCAGGGAAAATGCAAAAAGGATGTGCCCAGGGGCCCCTGGCCCTGGGATTAGACCTCACTGCAAAAAAACCTTATATCGAAGGATGGACCCCACACCGAAGATGTCCCCACCTCAAACTTGTGCTGCCCTGATACACCCAAGGGAGCCCTACAAACTGACATCAGGAACCTGGACTGCTGAGTTTTCTTTCCCAGGGAAAATGGAAAAAGGATGTGCCCAGGGGCCCCTTGACCTGACTGCAAAAAATCTTTATATGGAAAGATGGACCCCACACCGAAGTTGTCCCCACCTCAAACTTGTGCTGCCCTGATAGACCCAAGGGAGCCCTTCAAACTGAAATCAGGAACCTGGACTGCTGAGGTTTCTTTCCCAGGGAAAATGGCCAAAGTTTGTGCCCAGGGGCCCCTGGCCCTGACTGCAAAGAATCCTTATATTGAAGGATGGAGCCCACACCGAAGTGTTCCCCACCTGAAACTTGTGCTGCCCTGATAGACCCAAGGGAGCCCTACAAACTGACATCAGGAACCTGGACTGCTGAGTTTTCTTTCCCAGGGAAAATGGAAAAAGATTGTGCCCAAGGGCCCCTGGCCCTGGGCTGGAGACTCACTCCAAAAAATCCTTATATCGAAGGATGGACCCCACACTGTAGTTGTCCCCACCTCAAACTTGTGCTGCCCTGATAGACCCAAGGGAGCCCTACAAACTGACATCAGGAACCTGGACTGCTGAGTTTTCTTTCCCAGGGAAAATGGCCAAAGGTTGTGCCCAGGGGCCCCTTGCCCTGACTGCAAAAAATCCTTATATAAGAGGATGGACCCCACACCGAAGTTGTCCCCACCTCAAACTTGTGCTGCCCTGATAGACCCAAGGGAGCCCTACAAACTGACATCAGGAACCTGGACTGCTGAGTTTTCTTTCCCAGGGAAAATGGCCAAAGTTTCTGCCCAGGGGCCCCTGGCCCTGACTGCAAAAAATCCTTATATCGAAGGATGAACCCCACACCGAAGTTGTCCCCACCTCAAACTTGTGCTGCCCTGATAGACCCAAGGGAGCCCTACAAACTGACATCAGGAACCTGGACTGCTGAGTTTTCTTTCCCAGGGAAAATGGCCAAGGGATGTGCCCAGGGGCCCCTAGCCCTGACTGCAGAGAATCCTTATATCGAAGGATGGACCCCACACCGAAGATGTCCCCACCTCAAACTTGTGCTGCCCTGATAGACCCAAGGGAGCCCTACAAACTGACATCAGGAACCTGGACTGCTGAGTTTTCTTTCCCAGGGAAAATGGAAAAAGGATGTGCCCAGGGCCCCCACGTCCTGACTGCAAAAAATCCTTATATCGAAGGATGGACCCCACACCGAAGTTGTCCCCACCTCAAACTTGTGCTGCCCTGATAGACCCAAGGGAGCCCTACAAACTGACATCAGGAACCTGGACTGCTGAGTTTTCTTTCCCAGGGAAAATGGAAAAAGGATGTGCCCAGGGGCCCCTGGCCCTGGGCTGGGGCCCTATTGCAAAAAATCCTTATATCGAAGGATGGACCCCACACCGAAGTTGTCTCAACCTCAAACTTGTGCTGCCCTGATAGACCCAAGGGAGCCCTACAAACTGACATCAGGAACCTGGACTGCTGAGTTTTCTTTCCCAGGGAAAATGGCCAAAGGTTGTGCCCAGGGGCGCCTTACCCTGACTGCAAAAAATCCTTATATCGAAGGATGGACCCCACACCGAAGTTGTCCCCACCTCAAACTTGTGCTGCCCTGATAGACCCAAGGGAGCCCTACAAACTGACATCAGGAACCTGGACTGCTGAGTTTTCTTTCCCAGGGAAAATGGCCAAAGGTTGTGCCCAGGGGCCCCTAGCCCTGACTGCAAATAATCCTTATATCGAAGGATGGACACCACACCGAAGATGTCCCCACCTCCAACTTGTGCTGCCCTGATACACCCAAGGGAGCCCTACAAACTGACATCAGGAACCTGGACTGCTGAGTTTTCTTTCCCAGGGAAAATGGAAAAAGGATGTGCCCAGGGGCCCCTGGTCCTGACTGCAAAAAATCCTTATATCGAAGGATGGACCCCACACCGAATTTGTCCCCACCTCAAACTTGTGCTGCCCTGATAGACCCAAGGGAGCCCTACAAACTGACATCAGGAACCTGGACTGCTGAGTTTTCTTTCCCAGGGAAAATGCAAAAAGGATGTGCCCAGGGGCCCCTGGCCCTGGGATTAGACCTCACTGCAAAAAAACCTTATATCGAAGGATGGACCCCACACCGAAGATGTCCCCACCTCAAACTTGTGCTGCCCTGATACACCCAAGGGAGCCCTACAAACTGACATCAGGAACCTGGACTGCTGAGTTTTCTTTCCCAGGGAAAATGGAAAAAGGATGTGCCCAGGGGCCCCTTGCCCTGACTGCAAAAAATCCTTATATCGAAAGATGGACCCCACACCGAAGTTGTCCCCACCTCAAACTTGTGCTGCCCTGATAGACCCAAGGGAGCCCTTCAAACTGAAATCAGGAACCTGGACTGCTGAGGTTTCTTTCCCAGGGAAAATGGCCAAAGTTTGTGCCCAGCGGCCCCTGGCCCTGACTGCAAATAATCCTTATATCGAAGGACGGAGCCCACACCGAAGTGTTCCCCACCTCAAACTTGTGCTGCTCTGATAGACCCAAGGGAGCCCTACAAACTGACATCAGGAACCTGGACTGCTGAGTTTTCTTTCCCAGGGAAAATGGAAAAAGGTTGTGCCCAAGGGCCCCTGGCCCTGGGCTGGAGACTCACTTCAAAAAATCCTTATATCTAAGGATGGACCCCACACTGTAGTTGTCCCCAACTCAAACTTGTGCTGCCCTGATAGACCTAAGGGAGCCCTACAAACTGACATCAGGAACCTGGACTGCTGAATTTTCTTTCCCAGGGAAAATGGCCAAGGGGTGTGCCCAGGGGCCCCTAGCCCTGACTGCAGAGAATCCTTATATCGAAGGATGGACCCCAGACCGAAGTTGTCCCCACCTCAAACATGCGCTGCCCTGATACACCCAAGGGAGCCCTACAAACTGACATCAGGAACCTGGACTGCTGAGTTTTCTTTCCCAGGGAAAATGGAAAAAGGATGTGCCCAGGGGCCCCTGGCCCTGGGCTGGGGCCCTATTGCAAAAAATCCTTATATCGAAGGATGGACCCCACACCGAAGTTGTCCCCACCTCAAACTTGTGCTGCCCTGATAGACCCAAGGGAGCCCTACAAACTGACATCAGGAACCTGGACTGCTGAGTTTTCTTTCCCAGGGAAAATGGCCAAAGGTTGTGCCCAGGGGCCCCTAGCCCTGACTGCAAATAATCCTTATATCGAAGGATGGACACCACACCGAAGATGTCCCCACCTCAAACATGTGCTGCCCTGATACACCCAAGGGAGCCCTACAAACTGAAATCAGGAACCTGGACTGCTGAGTTTTCTTTCCAGGGAAAATGGAAAAAGGTTGTGCCCAAGGGCCCCTGGCCCTGGGCTGGAGACTCACTCCAAAAAATCCTTATATCGAAGGATGGACCCCACACCGAAGTTGTCCCCACCTCAAACTTGTGCTGCCCTGATAGAACCAAGGGAGCCCTACAAACTGACATCAGGAACCTGGACTGCTGAGTTTTCTTTCCCAGGGAAAATGGCCAAGGGGAGTGCCCAGGGGCCCCTAGCCCTGACTGCAGAGAATCCTTATATCGAAGGATGGACCCCACACCGAAGTTGTCCCCACCTCAAACATGTGCTGCCCTGATACACCCAAGGGAGCCCTACAAACTGACATCAGGAACCTGGACTGCTGAGGTTTCCTTCCCAGGGAAAATGGAAAAAGGATGTGCCCAGGGGCCCCTGGCCCTGACTGCAAAAAATCCTTATATCGAAGGATGGAGCCCACACCGAATTTGTCCCCACCTCAAACTTGTGCTGCCCTGATAGACCCAAGGGAGCCCTACAAACTGACATCAGGAACCTGGACTGCTGAGTTTTCTTTCCCAGGGAAAATGGAAAAAGGATGTGCCCAGGGGCCCCTGGCCCTGGGCTGGGGCCCTATTGCAAAAAATCCTGATATCGAAGGATGGACCCCACACCGAAGTTGTCCCCACCTCAAACTTGTGCTGCCCTGATAGACCCAAGGGAGCCCTACAAACTGACATCAGGAACCTGGACTGCTGAGTTTTCTTTCCCAGGGAAAATGGCCAAAGGTTGTGCCCAGGGGCCCCTTGCCCTGACTGCAAAAAATCCTGATATCGAAGGATGGACCCCACACCGAAGTTGTCCCCACCTCAAACTTGTGCTGCCCTGATAGACCCAAGGGAGCCCTACAAACTGACATCAGGAACCTGGACTGCTGAGTTTTCTTTCCCAGGGAAAATGGAAAAAGTTTGTGCCCAGGGGCCCCTAGCCCTGACTGCAGAGAATCCTTATATCGAAGGATGGACCCCACACCGAAGATGTCCCCACCTCAAACTTGTGCTGCCCTGATAGACCCAAGGGAGCCCTACAAACTGACATCAGGAACCTGGACTGCTGAGTTTTCTTTCCCAGGGAAAATGGCCAAAGTTTCTGCCCAGGGGCCCCTGGCCCTGACTGCAAAAAATCCTTATATCGAAGGATGGACCCCACACCGAAGTTGTCCCCACCTCAAACATGTGCTGCCCTGATACACCCAAGGGAGCCCTACAAACTGACATCAGGAACCTGGACTGCTGAGTTTTCTTTCCCAGGGAAAATGGAAAAAGGATGTGCCCAGGGGCCCCTGGCCCTGACTGCAAAAAATCCTTATATCGAAGGATGGACCCCAGACCGAAGTTGTCCCCACCTCAAACTTGTGCTGCCCTGATAGACCCAAGGGAGCCCTACAAACTGACATCAGGAACCTGGACTGCTGAGTTTTCTTTCCCAGGGAAAATGGAAAAAGGATGTGCCCAGGGGCCCCTGGCCCTGGGCTGGGGCCCTATTGCAAAAAATCCTTATATCGAAGGATGGACCCCACACCGAAGTTGTCTCAACCTCAAACTTGTGCTGCCCTGATAGACCCAAGGGAGCCCTACAAACTGACATCAGGAACCTGGACTGCTGAGTTTTCTTTCCCAGGGAAAATGGCCAAAGGTTGTGCCCAGGGGCCCCTAGCCCTGACTGCAAATAATCCTTATATCGAAGGATGGACACCACACCGAAGATGTCCCCACCTCCAACTTGTGCTGCCCTGATACACCCAAGGGAGCCCTACAAACTGACATCAGGAACCTGGACTGCTGAGTTTTCTTTCCCAGGGAAAATGGAAAAAGGATGTGCCCAGGGGCCCCTGGTCCTGACTGCAAAAAATCCTTATATCGAAGGATGGACCCCACACCGAATTTGTCCCCACCTCAAACTTGTGCTGCCCTGATAGACCCAAGGGAGCCCTACAAACTGACATCAGGAACCTGGACTGCTGAGTTTTCTTTCCCAGGGAAAATGCAAAAAGGATGTGCCCAGGGGCCCCTGGCCCTGGGATTAGACCTCACTGCAAAAAAACCTTATATCGAAGGATGGACCCCACACCGAAGATGTCCCCACCTCAAACTTGTGCTGCCCTGATACACCCAAGGGAGCCCTACAAACTGACATCAGGAACCTGGACTGCTGAGTTTTCTTTCCCAGGGAAAATGGAAAAAGGATGTGCCCAGGGGCCCCTTGCCCTGACTGCAAAAAATCCTTATATCGAAAGATGGACCCCACACCGAAGTTGTCCCCACCTCAAACTTGTGCTGCCCTGATAGACCCAAGGGAGCCCTTCAAACTGAAATCAGGAACCTGGACTGCTGAGGTTTCTTTCCCAGGGAAAATGGCCAAAGTTTGTGCCCAGCGGCCCCTGGCCCTGACTGCAAATAATCCTTATATCGAAGGACGGAGCCCACACCGAAGTGTTCCCCACCTCAAACTTGTGCTGCTCTGATAGACCCAAGGGAGCCCTACAAACTGACATCAGGAACCTGGACTGCTGAGTTTTCTTTCCCAGGGAAAATGGAAAAAGGTTGTGCCCAAGGGCCCCTGGCCCTGGGCTGGAGACTCACTTCAAAAAATCCTTATATCTAAGGATGGACCCCACACTGTAGTTGTCCCCACCTCAAACTTGTGCTGCCCTGATAGACCCAAGGGAGCCCTACAAACTGACATCAGGAACCTGGACTGCTGAGTTTTCTTTCCCAGGGAAAATGGCCAAAGGTTGTGCCCAGGGGCCCCTAGCCCTGACTGCAAATAATCCTTATATCGAAGGATGGACACCACACCGAAGATGTCCCCACCTCAAACATGTGCTGCCCTGATACACCCAAGGGAGCCCTACAAACTGAAATCAGGAACCTGGACTGCTGAGTTTTCTTTCCAGGGAAAATGGAAAAAGGTTGTGCCCAAGGGCCCCTGGCCCTGGGCTGGAGACTCACTCCAAAAAATCCTTATATCGAAGGATGGACCCCACACCGAAGTTGTCCCCACCTCAAACTTGTGCTGCCCTGATAGAACCAAGGGAGCCCTACAAACTGACATCAGGAACCTGGACTGCTGAGTTTTCTTTCCCAGGGAAAATGGCCAAGGGGAGTGCCCAGGGGCCCCTAGCCCTGACTGCAGAGAATCCTTATATCGAAGGATGGACCCCACACCGAAGTTGTCCCCACCTCAAACATGTGCTGCCCTGATACACCCAAGGGAGCCCTACAAACTGACATCAGGAACCTGGACTGCTGAGGTTTCCTTCCCAGGGAAAATGGAAAAAGGATGTGCCCAGGGGCCCCTGGCCCTGACTGCAAAAAATCCTTATATCGAAGGATGCACCCCACACCGAAGTTGTCCCCACCTCAAACTTGTGCTGCCCTGATAGACCCAAGGGAGCCCTACAAACTGACATCAGGAACCTGGACTGCTGAGTTTTCTTTCCCAGGGAAAATGGAAAAAGGATGTGCCCAGGGGCCCCTGGCCCTGGGCTGGGGCCCTATTGCAAAAAATCCTGATATCGAAGGATGGACCCCACACCGAAGTTGTCCCCACCTCAAACTTGTGCTGCCCTGATAGACCCAAGGGAGCCCTACAAACTGACATCAGGAACCTGGACTGCTGAGTTTTCTTTCCCAGGGAAAATGGCCAAAGGTTGTGCCCAGGGGCCCCTTGCCCTGACTGCAAAAAATCCTGATATCGAAGGATGGACCCCACACCGAAGTTGTCCCCACCTCAAACTTGTGCTGCCCTGATAGACCCAAGGGAGCCCTACAAACTGACATCAGGAACCTGGACTGCTGAGTTTTCTTTCCCAGGGAAAATGGAAAAAGTTTGTGCCCAGGGGCCCCTGGCCCTGACTGCAAAAAATCCTTATATCGAAGGATGGACCCCACACCGAAGTTGTCCCCACCTCAAACTTGTGCTGCCCTGATAGACCCAAGGGAGCCCTACAAACTGACATCAGGAACCTGGACTGCTGAGTTTTCTTTCCCAGGGAAAATGGCCAAGGGATGTGCCCAGGGGCCCCTAGCCCTGACTGCAGAGAATCCTTATATCGAAGGATGGACCCCACACCGAAGATGTCCCCACCTCAAACTTGTGCTGCCCTGATAGACCCAAGGGAGCCCTACAAACTGACATCAGGAACCTGGACTGCTGTGTTTTCTTTCCCAGGGAAAATGGAAAATGGATGTGCCCAGGGGCCCCTGGCCCTGACTGCAAAAAATCCTTATATCGAAGGATGGAGCCCACACCGAATTTGTCCCCACCTGAAACTTGTGCTGCCCTGATAGACCCAAGGGAGCCCTACAAACTGACATCAGGAACCTGGACTGCTGAGTTTTCTTTCCCAGGGAAAATGCAAAAAGGATGTGCCCAGGGGCCCCTGTCCCTGGGATTAGACCTCACTGCAAAAAAACCTTATATCGAAGGATGGACCCCACACCGAAGATGTCCCCACCTCAAACTTGTGCTGCCCTGATACACCCAAGGGAGCCGTACAAACTGACATCAGGAACCTGGACTGCTGAGTTTTCTTTCCCAGGGAAAATGGAAAAAGGATGTGCCCAGGGGCCCCTTGACCTGACTGCAAAAAATCCTTATATCGAAAGATGGACCCCACACCGAAGTTGTCCCCACCTCAAACTTGTGCTGCCCTGATAGACCCAAGGGAGCCCTTCAAACTGAAATCAGGAACCTGGACTGCTGAGGTTTCTTTCCCAGGGAAAATGGCAAAAGTTTGTGCCCAGGGGCCCCTGGCCCTGACTGCAAAGAATCCTTATATCGAAGGATGGAGCCCACACCGAAGTGTTCCCCACCTGAAACTTGTGCTGCCCTGATAGACCCAAGGGAGCCCTACAAACTGACATCAGGAACCTGGACTGCTGAGTTTTCTTTCCCAGGGAAAATGGAAAAAGGTTGTGCCCAAGGGCCCCTGGCCCTGGGCTGGAGACTCACTCCAAAAAATCCTTATATCGAAGGATGGACCCCACACTGTAGTTGTCCCCACCTCAAACTTGTGCTGCCCTGATAGACCCAAGGGAGCCCTACAAACTGACATCAGGAACCTGGACTGCTGAGTTTTCTTTCCCAGGGAAAATGGCCAAGGGGTGTGCCCAGGGGCCCCTAGCCCTGACTGCAGAGAATCCTTATATCGAAGGATGGACCCCACACCGAAGTTGTCCCCACCTCAAACATGTGCTGCCCTGATACACCCAAGGGAGCCCTACAAACTGACATCAGGAACCTGGACTGCTGAGTTTTCTTTCCCAGGGAAAATGGAAAAAGGATGTGCCCAGGGGCCCCTGGCCCTGACTGCAAAAAATCCTTATATCGAAGGATGGACCCCAGACCGAAGTTGTCCCCACCTCAAACTTGTGCTGCCCTGATAGACCCAAGGGAGCCCTACAAACTGACATCAGGAACCTGGACTGCTGAGTTTTCTTTCCCAGGGAAAATGGAAAAAGGATGTGCCCAGGGGCCCCTGGCCCTGGGCTGGGGCCCTATTGCAAAAATCCTGATATCGAAGGATGGACCCCACACCGAAGTTGTCTCCACCTCAAACTTGTGCTGCCCTGATAGACCCAAGGGAGCCCTACAAACTGACATCAGGAACCTGGACTGCTGAGTTTTCTTTCCCAGGGAAAATGGCCAAAGGTTGTGCCCAGGGGCCCCTTGCGCTGACTGCAAAAAATCCTTATATCGAAGGATGGACCCCACACCGAAGTTGTCCCCACCTCAAACTTGTGCTGCCCTGATAGACCCAAGGGAGCCCTACAAACTGACATCAGGAACCTGGACTGCTGAGTTTTCTTTCCCAGGGAAAATGGCCAAAGGTTGTGCCCAGGGGCCCCTAGCCCTGACTGCAAATAATCCTTATATCGAAGGATGGACACCACACCGAAGATGTCCCCACCTCAAACATGTGCTGCCCTGATACACCCAAGGGAGCCCTACAAACTGAAATCAGGAACCTGGACTGCTGAGTTTTCTTTCCAGGGAAAATGGAAAAAGGTTGTGCCCAAGGGCCCCTGGCCCTGGGCTGGAGACTCACTCCAAAAAATCCTTATATCGAAGGATGGACCCCACACCGAAGTTGTCCCCACCTCAAACTTGTGCTGCCCTGATAGAACCAAGGGAGCCCTACAAACTGACATCAGGAACCTGGACTGCTGAGTTTTCTTTCCCAGGGAAAATGGCCAAGGGGAGTGCCCAGGGGCCCCTAGCCCTGACTGCAGAGAATCCTTATATCGAAGGATGGACCCCACACCGAAGTTGTCCCCACCTCAAACATGTGCTGCCCTGATACACCCAAGGGAGCCCTACAAACTGACATCAGGAACCTGGACTGCTGAGGTTTCCTTCCCAGGGAAAATGGAAAAAGGATGTGCCCAGGGGCCCCTGGCCCTGACTGCAAAAAATCCTTATATCGAAGGATGGAGCCCACACCGAATTTGTCCCCACCTCAAACTTGTGCTGCCCTGATAGACCCAAGGGAGCCCTACAAACTGACATCAGGAACCTGGACTGCTGAGTTTTCTTTCCCAGGGAAAATGGAAAAAGGATGTGCCCAGGGGCCCCTGGCCCTGGGCTGGGGCCCTATTGCAAAAAATCCTGATATCGAAGGATGGACCCCACACCGAAGTTGTCCCCACCTCAAACTTGTGCTGCCCTGATAGACCCAAGGGAGCCCTACAAACTGACATCAGGAACCTGGACTGCTGAGTTTTCTTTCCCAGGGAAAATGGCCAAAGGTTGTGCCCAGGGGCCCCTTGCCCTGACTGCAAAAAATCCTGATATCGAAGGATGGACCCCACACCGAAGTTGTCCCCACCTCAAACTTGTGCTGCCCTGATAGACCCAAGGGAGCCCTACAAACTGACATCAGGAACCTGGACTGCTGAGTTTTCTTTCCCAGGGAAAATGGAAAAAGTTTGTGCCCAGGGGCCCCTAGCCCTGACTGCAGAGAATCCTTATATCGAAGGATGGACCCCACACCGAAGATGTCCCCACCTCAAACTTGTGCTGCCCTGATAGACCCAAGGGAGCCCTACAAACTGACATCAGGAACCTGGACTGCTGAGTTTTCTTTCCCAGGGAAAATGGCCAAAGTTTCTGCCCAGGGGCCCCTGGCCCTGACTGCAAAAAATCCTTATATCGAAGGATGGACCCCACACCGAAGTTGTCCCCACCTCAAACATGTGCTGCCCTGATACACCCAAGGGAGCCCTACAAACTGACATCAGGAACCTGGACTGCTGAGTTTTCTTTCCCAGGGAAAATGGAAAAAGGATGTGCCCAGGGGCCCCTGGCCCTGACTGCAAAAAATCCTTATATCGAAGGATGGACCCCAGACCGAAGTTGTCCCCACCTCAAACTTGTGCTGCCCTGATAGACCCAAGGGAGCCCTACAAACTGACATCAGGAACCTGGACTGCTGAGTTTTCTTTCCCAGGGAAAATGGAAAAAGGATGTGCCCAGGGGCCCCTGGCCCTGGGCTGGGGCCCTATTGCAAAAAATCCTTATATCGAAGGATGGACCCCACACCGAAGTTGTCTCAACCTCAAACTTGTGCTGCCCTGATAGACCCAAGGGAGCCCTACAAACTGACATCAGGAACCTGGACTGCTGAGTTTTCTTTCCCAGGGAAAATGGCCAAAGGTTGTGCCCAGGGGCCCCTAGCCCTGACTGCAAATAATCCTTATATCGAAGGATGGACACCACACCGAAGATGTCCCCACCTCCAACTTGTGCTGCCCTGATACACCCAAGGGAGCCCTACAAACTGACATCAGGAACCTGGACTGCTGAGTTTTCTTTCCCAGGGAAAATGGAAAAAGGATGTGCCCAGGGGCCCCTGGTCCTGACTGCAAAAAATCCTTATATCGAAGGATGGACCCCACACCGAATTTGTCCCCACCTCAAACTTGTGCTGCCCTGATAGACCCAAGGGAGCCCTACAAACTGACATCAGGAACCTGGACTGCTGAGTTTTCTTTCCCAGGGAAAATGCAAAAAGGATGTGCCCAGGGGCCCCTGGCCCTGGGATTAGACCTCACTGCAAAAAAACCTTATATCGAAGGATGGACCCCACACCGAAGATGTCCCCACCTCAAACTTGTGCTGCCCTGATAGACCCAAGGGAGCCCTACAAACTGACATCAGGAACCTGGACTGCTGAGTTTTCTTTCCCAGGGAAAATGGAAAAAGGATGTGCCCAGGGGCCCCTTGCCCTGACTGCAAAAAATCCTTATATCGAAAGATGGACCCCACACCGAAGTTGTCCCCACCTCAAACTTGTGCTGCCCTGATAGACCCAAGGGAGCCCTTCAAACTGAAATCAGGAACCTGGACTGCTGAGGTTTCTTTCCCAGGGAAAATGGCCAAAGTTTGTGCCCAGCGGCCCCTGGCCCTGACTGCAAATAATCCTTATATCGAAGGACGGAGCCCACACCGAAGTGTTCCCCACCTCAAACTTGTGCTGCTCTGATAGACCCAAGGGAGCCCTACAAACTGACATCAGGAACCTGGACTGCTGAGTTTTCTTTCCCAGGGAAAATGGAAAAAGGTTGTGCCCAAGGGCCCCTGGCCCTGGGCTGGAGACTCACTTCAAAAAATCCTTATATCTAAGGATGGACCCCACACTGTAGTTGTCCCCACCTCAAACTTGTGCTGCCCTGATAGACCCAAGGGAGCCCTACAAACTGACATCAGGAACCTGGACTGCTGAGTTTTCTTTCCCAGGGAAAATGGCCAAAGGTTGTGCCCAGGGGCCCCTAGCCCTGACTGCAAATAATCCTTATATCGAAGGATGGACACCACACCGAAGATGTCCCCACCTCAAACATGTGCTGCCCTGATACACCCAAGGGAGCCCTACAAACTGAAATCAGGAACCTGGACTGCTGAGTTTTCTTTCCAGGGAAAATGGAAAAAGGTTGTGCCCAAGGGCCCCTGGCCCTGGGCTGGAGACTCACTCCAAAAAATCCTTATATCGAAGGATGGACCCCACACCGAAGTTGTCCCCACCTCAAACTTGTGCTGCCCTGATAGAACCAAGGGAGCCCTACAAACTGACATCAGGAACCTGGACTGCTGAGTTTTCTTTCCCAGGGAAAATGGCCAAGGGGAGTGCCCAGGGGCCCCTAGCCCTGACTGCAGAGAATCCTTATATCGAAGGATGGACCCCACACCGAAGTTGTCCCCACCTCAAACATGTGCTGCCCTGATACACCCAAGGGAGCCCTACAAACTGACATCAGGAACCTGGACTGCTGAGGTTTCCTTCCCAGGGAAAATGGAAAAAGGATGTGCCCAGGGGCCCCTGGCCCTGACTGCAAAAAATCCTTATATCGAAGGATGCACCCCACACCGAAGTTGTCCCCACCTCAAACTTGTGCTGCCCTGATAGACCCAAGGGAGCCCTACAAACTGACATCAGGAACCTGGACTGCTGAGTTTTCTTTCCCAGGGAAAATGGAAAAAGGATGTGCCCAGGGGCCCCTGGCCCTGGGCTGGGGCCCTATTGCAAAAAATCCTGATATCGAAGGATGGACCCCACACCGAAGTTGTCCCCACCTCAAACTTGTGCTGCCCTGATAGACCCAAGGGAGCCCTACAAACTGACATCAGGAACCTGGACTGCTGAGTTTTCTTTCCCAGGGAAAATGGCCAAAGGTTGTGCCCAGGGGCCCCTTGCCCTGACTGCAAAAAATCCTGATATCGAAGGATGGACCCCACACCGAAGTTGTCCCCACCTCAAACTTGTGCTGCCCTGATAGACCCAAGGGAGCCCTACAAACTGACATCAGGAACCTGGACTGCTGAGTTTTCTTTCCCAGGGAAAATGGAAAAAGTTTGTGCCCAGGGGCCCCTGGCCCTGACTGCAAAAAATCCTTATATCGAAGGATGGACCCCACACCGAAGTTGTCCCCACCTCAAACTTGTGCTGCCCTGATAGACCCAAGGGAGCCCTACAAACTGACATCAGGAACCTGGACTGCTGAGTTTTCTTTCCCAGGGAAAATGGCCAAGGGATGTGCCCAGGGGCCCCTAGCCCTGACTGCAGAGAATCCTTATATCGAAGGATGGACCCCACACCGAAGTTGTCCCCACCTCAAACATGTGCTGCCCTGATACACCCAAGGGAGCCCTACAAACTGACATCAGGAACCTGGACTGCTGAGTTTTCTTTCCCAGGGAAAATGGAAAAAGGATGTGCCCAGGGGCCCCTGGCCCTGACTGCAAAAAATCCTTATATCGAAGGATGGACCCCAGACCGAAGTTGTCCCCACCTCAAACTTGTGCTGCCCTGATAGACCCAAGGGAGCCCTACAAACTGACATCAGGAACCTGGACTGCTGAGTTTTCTTTCCCAGGGAAAATGGAAAAAGGATGTGCCCAGGGGCCCCTGGCCCTGGGCTGGGGCCCTATTGCAAAAATCCTGATATCGAAGGATGGACCCCACACCGAAGTTGTCTCCACCTCAAACTTGTGCTGCCCTGATAGACCCAAGGGAGCCCTACAAACTGACATCAGGAACCTGGACTGCTGAGTTTTCTTTCCCAGGGAAAATGGCCAAAGGTTGTGCCCAGGGGCCCCTTGCGCTGACTGCAAAAAATCCTTATATCGAAGGATGGACCCCACACCGAAGTTGTCCCCACCTCAAACTTGTGCTGCCCTGATAGACCCAAGGGAGCCCTACAAACTGACATCAGGAACCTGGACTGCTGAGTTTTCTTTCCCAGGGAAAATGGCCAAAGTTTCTGCCCAGGGGCCCCTGGCCCTGACTGCAAAAAATCCTTATATCGAAGGATGAACCCCACACCGAAGTTGTCCCCACCTCAAACTTGTGCTGCCCTGATAGACCCAAGGGAGCCCTACAAACTGACATCAGGAACCTGGACTGCTGAGTTTTCTTTCCCAGGGAAAATGGCCAAGGGATGTGCCCAGGGGCCCCTAGCCCTGACTGCAGAGAATCCTTATATCGAAGGATGGACCCCACACCGAAGATGTCCCCACCTCAAACTTGTGCTGCCCTGATAGACCCAAGGGAGCCCTACAAACCGACATCAGGAACCTGGACTGCTGAGTTTTCTTTCCCAGGGAAAATGGAAAAAGGATGTGCCCAGGGCCCCCACGTCCTGACTGCAAAAAATCCTTATATCGAAGGATGGACCCCACACCGAAGTTGTCCCCACCTCAAACATGTGCTGCCCTGATACACCCAAGGGAGCCCTACAAACTGACATCAGGAACCTGGACTGCTGAGTTTTCTTTCCCAGGGAAAATGGAAAAAGGATGTGCCCAGGGGCCCCTGGCCCTGACTGCAAAAAATCCTTATATCGAAGGATGGACCCCAGACCGAAGTTGTCCCCACCTCAAACTTGTGCTGCCCTGATAGACCCAAGGGAGCCCTACAAACTGACATCAGGAACCTGGACTGCTGAGTTTTCTTTCCCAGGGAAAATGGAAAAAGGATGTGCCCAGGGGCCCCTGGTCCTGACTGCAAAAAATCCTTATATCGAAGGATGGACTCCACACCGAATTTGTCCCCACCTCAAACTTGTGCTGCCCTGATAGACCCAAGGGAGCCCTACAAACTGACATCAGGAACCTGGACTGCTGAGTTTTCTTTCCCAGGGAAAATGCAAAAAGGATGTGCCCAGGGGCCCCTGGCCCTGGGATTAGACCTCACTGCAAAAAAACCTTATATCGAAGGATGGACCCCACACCGAAGATGTCCCCACCTCAAACTTGTGCTGCCCTGATACACCCAAGGGAGCCCTACAAACTGACATCAGGAACCTGGACTGCTGAGTTTTCTTTCCCAGGGAAAATGGAAAAAGGATGTGCCCAGGGGCCCCTTGCCCTGACTGCAAAAAATCCTTATATCTAAAGATGGACCCCACACCGAAGTTGTCCCCACCTCAAACTTGTGCTGCCCTGATAGACCCAAGGGAGCCCTTCAAACTGAAATCAGGAACCTGGACTGCTGAGGTTTCTTTCCCAGGGAAAATGGCCAAAGTTTGTGCCCAGCGGCCCCTGGCCCTGACTGCAAATAATCCTTATATCGAAGGACGGAGCCCACACCGAAGTGTTCCCCACCTCAAACTTGTGCTGCTCTGATAGACCCAAGGGAGCCCTACAAACTGACATCAGGAACCTGGACTGCTGAGTTTTCTTTCCCAGGGAAAATGGAAAAAGGTTGTGCCCAAGGGCCCCTGGCCCTGGGCTGGAGACTCACTTCAAAAAATCCTTATATCTAAGGATGGACCCCACACTGTAGTTGTCCCCACCTCAAACTTGTGCTGCCCTGATAGACCTAAGGGAGCCCTACAAACTGACATCAGGAACCTGGACTGCTGAATTTTCTTTCCCAGGGAAAATGGCCAAGGGGTGTGCCCAGGGGCCCCTAGCCCTGACTGCAGAGAATCCTTATATCGAAGGATGGACCCCACACCGAAGTTGTCCCCACCTCAAACATGTGCTGCCCTGATACACCCAAGGGAGCCCTACAAACTGACATCAGCAACCTGGACTGCTGAGTTTTCTTTCCCAGGGAAAATGGAAAAAGTTTGTGCCCAGGGGCCCCTGGCCCTGACTGCAAAAAATCCTTATATCGAAGGATGGACCCCACACCGAATTTGTCCCCACCTCAAACTTGTGCTGCCCTGATAGACCCAAGGGAGCCCTACAAACTGACATCAGGAACCTGGACTGCTGAGTTTTCTTTCCCAGGGAAAATGGCCAAGGGATGTGCCCAGGGGCCCCTAGCCCTGACTGCAGAGAATCCTTATATCGAAGGATGGACCCCACACCGAAGATGTCCCCACCTCAAACTTGTGCTGCCCTGATACACCCAAGGGAGCCCTACAAACTGACATCAGGAACCTGGACTGCTGAGTTTTCTTTCCCAGGGAAAATGCAAAAAGGATGTGCCCAGGGCCCCCAGGTCCTGACTGCAAAAAATCCTTATATCGAAGGATGGACCCCACACCGAAATTGTCCCCACCTCAAACATGTGCTGCCCTGATACACCCAAGGGAGCCCTACAAACTGACATCAGGAACCTGGACTGCTGAGTTTTCTTTCCCAGGGAAAATGGAAAAAGTTTGTGCCCAGGGGCCCCTGGCCCTGACTGCAAAAAATCCTTATATCGAAGGATGGACCCCACACCGAATTTGTCCCCACCTCAAACTTGTGCTGCCCTGATAGACCCAAGGGAGCCCTACAAACTGACATCAGGAACCTGGACTGCTGAGTTTTCTTTCCCAGGGAAAATGGAAAAAGGATGTGCCCAGGGGCCCCTGGCCCTGGGATTAGACCTCACTGCAAAAAAACCTTATATCGAAGGATGGACCCCACACCGAAGATGTCCCCACCTCAAACTTGTGCTGCTCTGATAGACCCAAGGGAGCCCTACAAACTGACATCAGGAACCTGGACTGCTGAGTTTTCTTTCCCAGGGAAAATGGAAAAAGGTTGTGCCCAAGGGACCCTGGCCCTGGGCTGGAGACTCACTTCAAAAAATCCTTATATCTAAGGATGGACCCCACACTGTAGTTGTCCCCACCTCAAACTTGTGCTGCCCTGATAGACCTAAGGGAGCCCTACAAACTGACATCAGGAACCTGGACTGCTGAATTTTCTTTCCCAGGGAAAATGGCCAAGGGGTGTGCCCAGGGGCCCCTAGCCCTGACTGCAGAGAATCCTTATATCGAAGGATGGACCCCACACCGAAGTTGTCCCCACCTCAAACATGTGCTGCCCTGATACACCCAAGGGAGCCCTACAAACTGACATCAGGAACCTGGACTGCTGAGTTTTCTTTCCCAGGGAAAATGGAAAAAGGATGTGCCCAGGGGCCCCTGGCCCTGGGCTGGGGCCCTATTGCAAAAAATCCTTATATCGAAGGATGGACCCCACACCGAAGTTGTCCCCACCTCAAACTTGTGCTGCCCTGATAGACCCAAGGGAGCCCTACAAACTGACATCAGGAACCTGGACTGCTGAGTTTTCTTTCCCAGGGAAAATGGCCAAAGGTTGTGCCCAGGGGCCCCTTGCCCTGACTGCAAAAAATCCTTATATCGAAGGATGGACCCCACACCGAAGTTGTCCCCACCTCAAAATTGTGCTGCCCTGATAGACCCAAGGGAGCCCTACAAACTGACATCAGGAACCTGGACTGCTGAGTTTTCTTTCCCAGGGAAAATGGAAAAAGTTTGTGCCCAGGGGCCCCTGGCCCTGACTGCAAAAAATCCTTATATCGAAGGATGGACCCCACACCGAATTTGTCCCCACCTCAAACTTGTGCTGCCCTGATAGACCCAAGGGAGCCCTACAAACTGACATCAGGAACCTGGACTGCTGAGTTTTCTTTCCCAGGGAAAATGGCCAAAGTTTGTGCCCAGGGGCCCCTGGCCCTGACTGCAAAAAATCCTTATATCGAAGGATGAACCCCACACCGAAGTTGTCCCCACCTCAAACTTGTGCTGCCCTGATAGATGCAAGGGAGCCCTACAAACTGACATCAGGAACCTGGACTGCTGAGTTTTCTTTCCCAGGGAAAATGGCCAAGGGATGTGCCCAGGGGCCCCTAGCCCTGACTGCAGAGAATCCTTATATCGAAGGATGGACCCCACACCGAAGATGTCCCCACCTCAAACTTGTGCTGCCCTGATACACCCAAGGGAGCCCTACAAACTGACATCAGGAACCTGGACTGCTGAGTTTTCTTTCCCAGGGAAAATGCAAAAAGGATGTGCCCAGGGCCCCCAGGTCCTGACTGCAAAAAATCCTTATATCGAAGGATGGACCCCACACCGAAGTTGTCCCCACCTCAAACATGTGCTGCCCTGATACACCCAAGGGAGCCCTACAAACTGACATCAGGAACCTGGACTGCTGAGTTTTCTTTCCCAGGGAAAATGGAAAAAGTTTGTGCCCAGGGGCCCCTGGCCCTGACTGCAAAAAATCCTTATATCGAAGGATGGAGCCCACACCGAATTTGTCCCCACCTCAAACTTGTGCTGCCCTGATAGACCCAAGGGAGCCCTACAAACTGACATCAGGAACCTGGACTGCTGAGTTTTCTTTCCCAGGGAAAATGGAAAAAGGATGTGCCCAGGGGCCCCTGGCCCTGGGCTGGGGCCCTATTGCAAAAAATCCTTATATCGAAGGATGGACCCCACACCGAAGTTGTCTCCACCTCAAACTTGTGCTGCCCTGATAGACCCAAGGGAGCCCTACAAACTGACATCAGGAACCTGGACTGCTGAGTTTTCTTTCCCAGGGAAAATGGCCAAAGGTTGTGCCCAGGGGCCCCTTGCCCTGACTGCAAAAAATCCTTATATCGAAGGATGGACCCCACACCGAAGTTGTCCCCACCTCAAACTTGTGCTGCCCTGATAGACCCAAGGGAGCCCTACAAACTGACATCAGGAACCTGGACTGCTGAGGTTTCCTTCCCAGGGAAAATGGAAAAAGGATGTGCCCAGGGGCCCCTGGCCCTGACTGCAAAAAATCCTTATATCGAAGGATGCACCCCACACCGAAGTTGTCCCCACCTCAAACTTGTGCTGCCCTGATAGACCCAAGGGAGCCCTACAAACTGACATCAGGAACCTGGACTGCTGAGTTTTCTTTCCCAGGGAAAATGGAAAAAGGATGTGCCCAGGGGCCCCTGGCCCTGGGCTGGGGCCCTATTGCAAAAAATCCTGATATCGAAGGATGGACCCCACACCGAAGTTGTCCCCACCTCAAACTTGTGCTGCCCTGATAGACCCAAGGGAGCCCTACAAACTGACATCAGGAACCTGGACTGCTGAGTTTTCTTTCCCAGGGAAAATGGCCAAAGGTTGTGCCCAGGGGCCCCTTGCCCTGACTGCAAAAAATCCTGATATCGAAGGATGGACCCCACACCGAAGTTGTCCCCACCTCAAACTTGTGCTGCCCTGATAGACCCAAGGGAGCCCTACAAACTGACATCAGGAACCTGGACTGCTGAGTTTTCTTTCCCAGGGAAAATGGAAAAAGTTTGTGCCCAGGGGCCCCTGGCCCTGACTGCAAAAAATCCTTATATCGAAGGACGGAGCCCACACCGAAGTGTTCCCCACCTGAAACTTGTGCTGCCCTGATAGACCCAAGGGAGCCCTACAAACTGACATCAGGAACCTGGACTGCTGAGTTTTCTTTCCCAGGGAAAATGGAAAAAGGTTGTGCCCAAGGGCCCCTGGCCCTGGGCTGGAGACTCACTCCAAAAAATCCTTATATCGAAGGATGGACCCCACACTGTAGTTGTCCCCACCTCAAACTTGTGCTGCCCTGATAGACCCAAGGGAGCCCTACAAACTGACATCAGGAACCTGGACTGCTGAGTTTTCTTTCCCAGGGAAAATGGCCAAGGGGTGTGCCCAGGGGCCCCTAGCCCTGACTGCAGAGAATCCTTATATCGAAGGATGGACCCCACACCGAAGTTGTCCCCACCTCAAACATGTGCTGCCCTGATACACCCAAGGGAGCCCTACAAACTGACATCAGGAACCTGGACTGCTGAGTTTTCTTTCCCAGGGAAAATGGAAAAAGGATGTGCCCAGGGGCCCCTGGCCCTGACTGCAAAAAATCCTTATATCGAAGGATGGACCCCAGACCGAAGTTGTCCCCACCTCAAACTTGTGCTGCCCTGATAGACCCAAGGGAGCCCTACAAACTGACATCAGGAACCTGGACTGCTGAGTTTTCTTTCCCAGGGAAAATGGAAAAAGGATGTGCCCAGGGGCCCCTGGCCCTGGGCTGGGGCCCTATTGCAAAAATCCTGATATCGAAGGATGGACCCCACACCGAAGTTGTCTCCACCTCAAACTTGTGCTGCCCTGATAGACCCAAGGGAGCCCTACAAACTGACATCAGGAACCTGGACTGCTGAGTTTTCTTTCCCAGGGAAAATGGCCAAAGGTTGTGCCCAGGGGCCCCTTGCGCTGACTGCAAAAAATCCTTATATCGAAGGATGGACCCCACACCGAAGTTGTCCCCACCTCAAACTTGTGCTGCCCTGATAGACCCAAGGGAGCCCTACAAACTGACATCAGGAACCTGGACTGCTGAGTTTTCTTTCCCAGGGAAAATGGCCAAAGTTTCTGCCCAGGGGCCCCTGGCCCTGACTGCAAAAAATCCTTATATCGAAGGATGAACCCCACACCGAAGTTGTCCCCACCTCAAACTTGTGCTGCCCTGATAGACCCAAGGGAGCCCTACAAACTGACATCAGGAACCTGGACTGCTGAGTTTTCTTTCCCAGGGAAAATGGCCAAGGGATGTGCCCAGGGGCCCCTAGCCCTGACTGCAGAGAATCCTTATATCGAAGGATGGACCCCACACCGAAGATGTCCCCACCTCAAACTTGTGCTGCCCTGATAGACCCAAGGGAGCCCTACAAACCGACATCAGGAACCTGGACTGCTGAGTTTTCTTTCCCAGGGAAAATGGAAAAAGGATGTGCCCAGGGCCCCCACGTCCTGACTGCAAAAAATCCTTATATCGAAGGATGGACCCCACACCGAAGTTGTCCCCACCTCAAACATGTGCTGCCCTGATACACCCAAGGGAGCCCTACAAACTGACATCAGGAACCTGGACTGCTGAGTTTTCTTTCCCAGGGAAAATGGAAAAAGGATGTGCCCAGGGGCCCCTGGCCCTGACTGCAAAAAATCCTTATATCGAAGGATGGACCCCAGACCGAAGTTGTCCCCACCTCAAACTTGTGCTGCCCTGATAGACCCAAGGGAGCCCTACAAACTGACATCAGGAACCTGGACTGCTGAGTTTTCTTTCCCAGGGAAAATGGAAAAAGGATGTGCCCAGGGGCCCCCGGCCCTGGGCTGGGGCCCTATTGCAAAAAATCCTTATATCGAAGGATGGACCCCACACCGAAGTTGTCTCCACCTCAAACTTGTGCTGCCCTGATAGACCCAAGGGAGCCCTACAAACTGACATCAGGAACCTGGACTGCTGAGTTTTCTTTCCCAGGGAAAATGGCCAAAGGTTGTGCCCAGGGGCGCCTTACCCTGACTGCAAAAAATCCTTATATCGAAGGATGGACCCCACACCGAAGTTGTCCCCACCTCAAACTTGTGCTGCCCTGATAGACCCAAGGGAGCCCTACAAACTGACATCAGGAACCTGGACTGCTGAGTTTTCTTTCCCAGGGAAAATGGCCAAAGGTTGTGCCCAGGGGCCCCTAGCCCTGACTGCAAATAATCCTTATATCGAAGGATGGACACCACACCGAAGATGTCCCCACCTCAAACTTGTGCTGCCCTGATACACCCAAGGGAGCCCTACAAACTGACATCAGGAACCTGGACTGCTGAGTTTTCTTTCCCAGGGAAAATGGAAAAAGGATGTGCCCAGGGGCCCCTGGTCCTGACTGCAAAAAATCCTTATATCGAAGGATGGAGCCCACACCGAATTTGTCCCCACCTCAAACTTGTGCTGCCCTGATAGACCCAAGGGAGCCCTACAAACTGACATCAGGAACCTGGACTGCTGAGTTTTCTTTCCCAGGGAAATTGCAAAAAGGATGTGCCCAGGGGCCCCTGGCCCTGGGATTAGACCTCACTGCAAAAAAACCTTATATCGAAGGATGGACCCCACACCGAAGATGTCCCCACCTCAAACTTGTGCTGCCCTGATACACCCAAGGGAGCCCTACAAACTGACATCAGGAACCTGGACTGCTGAGTTTTCTTTCCCAGGGAAAATGGAAAAAGGATGTGCCCAGGGGCCCCTTGCCCTGACTGCAAAAAATCCTTATATCGAATGATGGACCCCACACCGAAGTTGTCCCCACCTCAAACTTGTGCTGCCCTGATAGACCCAAGGGAGCCCTTCAAACTGAAATCAGGAACCTGGACTGCTGAGGTTTCTTTCCCAGGGAAAATGGCCAAAGTTTGTGCCCAGCGGCCCCTGGCCCTGACTGCAAATAATCCTTATATCGAAGGACGGAGCCCACACCGAAGTGTTCCCCATCTCAAACTTGTGCTGCTCTGATAGACCCAAGGGAGCCCTACAAACTGACATCAGGAACCTGGACTGCTGAGTTTTCTTTCCCAGGGAAAATGGCCAAAGGTTGTGCCCAGGGGCCCCTAGCCCTGACTGCAGAGAATCCTTATATCGAAGGATGGACCCCACACCGAAGTTGTCCCCACCTCAAACATGTGCTGCCCTGATACACCCAAGGGAGCCCTACAAACTGACATCAGCAACCTGGACTGCTGAGTTTTCTTTCCCAGGGAAAATGGAAAAAGTTTGTGCCCAGGGGCCCCTGGCCCTGACTGCAAAAAATCCTTATATCGAAGGATGGACCCCACACCGAATTTGTCCCCACCTCAAACTTGTGCTGCCCTGATAGACCCAAGGGAGCCCTACAAACTGACATCAGGAACCTGGACTGCTGAGTTTTCTTTCCCAGGGAAAATGGCCAAGGGATGTGCCCAGGGGCCCCTAGCCCTGACTGCAGAGAATCCTTATATCGAAGGATGGACCCCACACCGAAGATGTCCCCACCTCAAACTTGTGCTGCCCTGATACACCCAAGGGAGCCCTACAAACTGACATCAGGAACCTGGACTGCTGAGTTTTCTTTCCCAGGGAAAATGCAAAAAGGATGTGCCCAGGGCCCCCAGGTCCTGACTGCAAAAAATCCTTATATCGAAGGATGGACCCCACACCGAAATTGTCCCCACCTCAAACATGTGCTGCCCTGATACACCCAAGGGAGCCCTACAAACTGACATCAGGAACCTGGACTGCTGAGTTTTCTTTCCCAGGGAAAATGGAAAAAGTTTGTGCCCAGGGGCCCCTGGCCCTGACTGCAAAAAATCCTTATATCGAAGGATGGACCCCACACCGAATTTGTCCCCACCTCAAACTTGTGCTGCCCTGATAGACCCAAGGGAGCCCTACAAACTGACATCAGGAACCTGGACTGCTGAGTTTTCTTTCCCAGGGAAAATGGAAAAAGGATGTGCCCAGGGGCCCCTGGCCCTGGGATTAGACCTCACTGCAAAAAAACCTTATATCGAAGGATGGACCCCACACCGAAGATGTCCCCACCTCAAACTTGTGCTGCTCTGATAGACCCAAGGGAGCCCTACAAACTGACATCAGGAACCTGGACTGCTGAGTTTTCTTTCCCAGGGAAAATGGAAAAAGGTTGTGCCCAAGGGACCCTGGCCCTGGGCTGGAGACTCACTTCAAAAAATCCTTATATCTAAGGATGGACCCCACACTGTAGTTGTCCCCACCTCAAACTTGTGCTGCCCTGATAGACCTAAGGGAGCCCTACAAACTGACATCAGGAACCTGGACTGCTGAATTTTCTTTCCCAGGGAAAATGGCCAAGGGGTGTGCCCAGGGGCCCCTAGCCCTGACTGCAGAGAATCCTTATATCGAAGGATGGACCCCACACCGAAGTTGTCCCCACCTCAAACATGTGCTGCCCTGATACACCCAAGGGAGCCCTACAAACTGACATCAGGAACCTGGACTGCTGAGTTTTCTTTCCCAGGGAAAATGGAAAAAGGATGTGCCCAGGGGCCCCTGGCCCTGGGCTGGGGCCCTATTGCAAAAAATCCTTATATCGAAGGATGGACCCCACACCGAAGTTGTCCCCACCTCAAACTTGTGCTGCCCTGATAGACCCAAGGGAGCCCTACAAACTGACATCAGGAACCTGGACTGCTGAGTTTTCTTTCCCAGGGAAAATGGCCAAAGGTTGTGCCCAGGGGCCCCTTGCCCTGACTGCAAAAAATCCTTATATCGAAGGATGGACCCCACACCGAAGTTGTCCCCACCTCAAAATTGTGCTGCCCTGACAGACCCAAGGGAGCCCTACAAACTGACATCAGGAACCTGGACTGCTGAGTTTTCTTTCCCAGGGAAAATGGAAAAAGTTTGTGCCCAGGGGCCCCTGGCCCTGACTGCAAAAAATCCTTATATCGAAGGATGGACCCCACACCGAATTTGTCCCCACCTCAAACTTGTGCTGCCCTGATAGACCCAAGGGAGCCCTACAAACTGACATCAGGAACCTGGACTGCTGAGTTTTCTTTCCCAGGGAAAATGGCCAAAGTTTGTGCCCAGGGGCCCCTGGCCCTGACTGCAAAAAATCCTTATATCGAAGGATGAACCCCACACCGAAGTTGTCCCCACCTCAAACTTGTGCTGCCCTGATAGATGCAAGGGAGCCCTACAAACTGACATCAGGAACCTGGACTGCTGAGTTTTCTTTCCCAGGGAAAATGGCCAAGGGATGTGCCCAGGGGCCCCTAGCCCTGACTGCAGAGAATCCTTATATCGAAGGATGGACCCCACACCGAAGATGTCCCCACCTCAAACTTGTGCTGCCCTGATACACCCAAGGGAGCCCTACAAACTGACATCAGGAACCTGGACTGCTGAGTTTTCTTTCCCAGGGAAAATGCAAAAAGGATGTGCCCAGGGCCCCCAGGTCCTGACTGCAAAAAATCCTTATATCGAAGGATGGACCCCACACCGAAGTTGTCCCCACCTCAAACATGTGCTGCCCTGATACACCCAAGGGAGCCCTACAAACTGACATCAGGAACCTGGACTGCTGAGTTTTCTTTCCCAGGGAAAATGGAAAAAGTTTGTGCCCAGGGGCCCCTGGCCCTGACTGCAAAAAATCCTTATATCGAAGGATGGAGCCCACACCGAATTTGTCCCCACCTCAAACTTGTGCTGCCCTGATAGACCCAAGGGAGCCCTACAAACTGACATCAGGAACCTGGACTGCTGAGTTTTCTTTCCCAGGGAAAATGGAAAAAGGATGTGCCCAGGGGCCCCTGGCCCTGGGCTGGGGCCCTATTGCAAAAAATCCTTATATCGAAGGATGGACCCCACACCGAAGTTGTCTCCACCTCAAACTTGTGCTGCCCTGATAGACCCAAGGGAGCCCTACAAACTGACATCAGGAACCTGGACTGCTGAGTTTTCTTTCCCAGGGAAAATGGCCAAAGGTTGTGCCCAGGGGCCCCTTGCCCTGACTGCAAAAAATCCTTATATCGAAGGATGGACCCCACACCGAAGTTGTCCCCACCTCAAACTTGTGCTGCCCTGATAGACCCAAGGGAGCCCTACAAACTGACATCAGGAACCTGGACTGCTGAGGTTTCCTTCCCAGGGAAAATGGAAAAAGGATGTGCCCAGGGGCCCCTGGCCCTGACTGCAAAAAATCCTTATATCGAAGGATGCACCCCACACCGAAGTTGTCCCCACCTCAAACTTGTGCTGCCCTGATAGACCCAAGGGAGCCCTACAAACTGACATCAGGAACCTGGACTGCTGAGTTTTCTTTCCCAGGGAAAATGGAAAAAGGATGTGCCCAGGGGCCCCTGGCCCTGGGCTGGGGCCCTATTGCAAAAAATCCTGATATCGAAGGATGGACCCCACACCGAAGTTGTCCCCACCTCAAACTTGTGCTGCCCTGATAGACCCAAGGGAGCCCTACAAACTGACATCAGGAACCTGGACTGCTGAGTTTTCTTTCCCAGGGAAAATGGCCAAAGGTTGTGCCCAGGGGCCCCTTGCCCTGACTGCAAAAAATCCTGATATCGAAGGATGGACCCCACACCGAAGTTGTCCCCACCTCAAACTTGTGCTGCCCTGATAGACCCAAGGGAGCCCTACAAACTGACATCAGGAACCTGGACTGCTGAGTTTTCTTTCCCAGGGAAAATGGAAAAAGTTTGTGCCCAGGGGCCCCTGGCCCTGACTGCAAAAAATCCTTATATCGAAGGACGGAGCCCACACCGAAGTGTTCCCCACCTGAAACTTGTGCTGCCCTGATAGACCCAAGGGAGCCCTACAAACTGACATCAGGAACCTGGACTGCTGAGTTTTCTTTCCCAGGGAAAATGGAAAAAGGTTGTGCCCAAGGGCCCCTGGCCCTGGGCTGGAGACTCACTCCAAAAAATCCTTATATCGAAGGATGGACCCCACACTGTAGTTGTCCCCACCTCAAACTTGTGCTGCCCTGATAGACCCAAGGGAGCCCTACAAACTGACATCAGGAACCTGGACTGCTGAGTTTTCTTTCCCAGGGAAAATGGCCAAGGGGTGTGCCCAGGGGCCCCTAGCCCTGACTGCAGAGAATCCTTATATCGAAGGATGGACCCCACACCGAAGTTGTCCCCACCTCAAACATGTGCTGCCCTGATACACCCAAGGGAGCCCTACAAACTGACATCAGGAACCTGGACTGCTGAGTTTTCTTTCCCAGGGAAAATGGAAAAAGGATGTGCCCAGGGGCCCCTGGCCCTGACTGCAAAAAATCCTTATATCGAAGGATGGACCCCAGACCGAAGTTGTCCCCACCTCAAACTTGTGCTGCCCTGATAGACCCAAGGGAGCCCTACAAACTGACATCAGGAACCTGGACTGCTGAGTTTTCTTTCCCAGGGAAAATGGAAAAAGGATGTGCCCAGGGGCCCCTGGCCCTGGGCTGGGGCCCTATTGCAAAAATCCTGATATCGAAGGATGGACCCCACACCGAAGTTGTCTCCACCTCAAACTTGTGCTGCCCTGATAGACCCAAGGGAGCCCTACAAACTGACATCAGGAACCTGGACTGCTGAGTTTTCTTTCCCAGGGAAAATGGCCAAAGGTTGTGCCCAGGGGCCCCTTGCGCTGACTGCAAAAAATCCTTATATCGAAGGATGGACCCCACACCGAAGTTGTCCCCACCTCAAACTTGTGCTGCCCTGATAGACCCAAGGGAGCCCTACAAACTGACATCAGGAACCTGGACTGCTGAGTTTTCTTTCCCAGGGAAAATGGCCAAAGTTTCTGCCCAGGGGCCCCTGGCCCTGACTGCAAAAAATCCTTATATCGAAGGATGAACCCCACACCGAAGTTGTCCCCACCTCAAACTTGTGCTGCCCTGATAGACCCAAGGGAGCCCTACAAACTGACATCAGGAACCTGGACTGCTGAGTTTTCTTTCCCAGGGAAAATGGCCAAGGGATGTGCCCAGGGGCCCCTAGCCCTGACTGCAGAGAATCCTTATATCGAAGGATGGACCCCACACCGAAGATGTCCCCACCTCAAACTTGTGCTGCCCTGATAGACCCAAGGGAGCCCTACAAACCGACATCAGGAACCTGGACTGCTGAGTTTTCTTTCCCAGGGAAAATGGAAAAAGGATGTGCCCAGGGCCCCCACGTCCTGACTGCAAAAAATCCTTATATCGAAGGATGGACCCCACACCGAAGTTGTCCCCACCTCAAACATGTGCTGCCCTGATACACCCAAGGGAGCCCTACAAACTGACATCAGGAACCTGGACTGCTGAGTTTTCTTTCCCAGGGAAAATGGAAAAAGGATGTGCCCAGGGGCCCCTGGCCCTGACTGCAAAAAATCCTTATATCGAAGGATGGACCCCAGACCGAAGTTGTCCCCACCTCAAACTTGTGCTGCCCTGATAGACCCAAGGGAGCCCTACAAACTGACATCAGGAACCTGGACTGCTGAGTTTTCTTTCCCAGGGAAAATGGAAAAAGGATGTGCCCAGGGGCCCCCGGCCCTGGGCTGGGGCCCTATTGCAAAAAATCCTTATATCGAAGGATGGACCCCACACCGAAGTTGTCTCCACCTCAAACTTGTGCTGCCCTGATAGACCCAAGGGAGCCCTACAAACTGACATCAGGAACCTGGACTGCTGAGTTTTCTTTCCCAGGGAAAATGGCCAAAGGTTGTGCCCAGGGGCGCCTTACCCTGACTGCAAAAAATCCTTATATCGAAGGATGGACCCCACACCGAAGTTGTCCCCACCTCAAACTTGTGCTGCCCTGATAGACCCAAGGGAGCCCTACAAACTGACATCAGGAACCTGGACTGCTGAGTTTTCTTTCCCAGGGAAAATGGCCAAAGGTTGTGCCCAGGGGCCCCTAGCCCTGACTGCAAATAATCCTTATATCGAAGGATGGACACCACACCGAAGATGTCCCCACCTCAAACTTGTGCTGCCCTGATACACCCAAGGGAGCCCTACAAACTGACATCAGGAACCTGGACTGCTGAGTTTTCTTTCCCAGGGAAAATGGAAAAAGGATGTGCCCAGGGGCCCCTGGTCCTGACTGCAAAAAATCCTTATATCGAAGGATGGAGCCCACACCGAATTTGTCCCCACCTCAAACTTGTGCTGCCCTGATAGACCCAAGGGAGCCCTACAAACTGACATCAGGAACCTGGACTGCTGAGTTTTCTTTCCCAGGGAAATTGCAAAAAGGATGTGCCCAGGGGCCCCTGGCCCTGGGATTAGACCTCACTGCAAAAAAACCTTATATCGAAGGATGGACCCCACACCGAAGATGTCCCCACCTCAAACTTGTGCTGCCCTGATACACCCAAGGGAGCCCTACAAACTGACATCAGGAACCTGGACTGCTGAGTTTTCTTTCCCAGGGAAAATGGAAAAAGGATGTGCCCAGGGGCCCCTTGCCCTGACTGCAAAAAATCCTTATATCGAATGATGGACCCCACACCGAAGTTGTCCCCACCTCAAACTTGTGCTGCCCTGATAGACCCAAGGGAGCCCTTCAAACTGAAATCAGGAACCTGGACTGCTGAGGTTTCTTTCCCAGGGAAAATGGCCAAAGTTTGTGCCCAGCGGCCCCTGGCCCTGACTGCAAATAATCCTTATATCGAAGGACGGAGCCCACACCGAAGTGTTCCCCATCTCAAACTTGTGCTGCTCTGATAGACCCAAGGGAGCCCTACAAACTGACATCAGGAACCTGGACTGCTGAGTTTTCTTTCCCAGGGAAAATGGAAAAAGGTTGTGCCCAAGGGCCCCTGGCCCTGGGCTGGAGACTCACTTCAAAAAATCCTTATATCTAAGGATGGACCCCACACTGTAGTTGTCCCCACCTCAAACTTGTGCTGCCCTGATAGACCTAAGGGAGCCCTACAAACTGACATCAGGAACCTGGACTGCTGAATTTTCTTTCCCAGGGAAAATGGCCAAGGGGTGTGCCCAGGGGCCCCTAGCCCTGACTGCAGAGAATCCTTATATCGAAGGATGGACCCCACACCGAAGTTGTCCCCACCTCAAACATGTGCTGCCCTGATACACCCAAGGGAGCCCTACAAACTGACATCAGCAACCTGGACTGCTGAGTTTTCTTTCCCAGGGAAAATGGAAAAAGTTTGTGCCCAGGGGCCCCTGGCCCTGACTGCAAAAAATCCTTATATCGAAGGATGGACCCCACACCGAATTTGTCCCCACCTCAAACTTGTGCTGCCCTGATAGACCCAAGGGAGCCCTACAAACTGACATCAGGAACCTGGACTGCTGAGTTTTCTTTCCCAGGGAAAATGGCCAAGGGATGTGCCCAGGGGCCCCTAGCCCTGACTGCAGAGAATCCTTATATCGAAGGATGGACCCCACACCGAAGATGTCCCCACCTCAAACTTGTGCTGCCCTGATACACCCAAGGGAGCCCTACAAACTGACATCAGGAACCTGGACTGCTGAGTTTTCTTTCCCAGGGAAAATGCAAAAAGGATGTGCCCAGGGCCCCCAGGTCCTGACTGCAAAAAATCCTTATATCGAAGGATGGACCCCACACCGAAATTGTCCCCACCTCAAACATGTGCTGCCCTGATACACCCAAGGGAGCCCTACAAACTGACATCAGGAACCTGGACTGCTGAGTTTTCTTTCCCAGGGAAAATGGAAAAAGTTTGTGCCCAGGGGCCCCTGGCCCTGACTGCAAAAAATCCTTATATCGAAGGATGGACCCCACACCGAATTTGTCCCCACCTCAAACTTGTGCTGCCCTGATAGACCCAAGGGAGCCCTACAAACTGACATCAGGAACCTGGACTGCTGAGTTTTCTTTCCCAGGGAAAATGGAAAAAGGATGTGCCCAGGGGCCCCTGGCCCTGGGCTGGGGCCCTATTGCAAAAAATCCTTATATCGAAGGATGGACCCCACACCGAAGTTGTCTCCACCTCAAACTTGTGCTGCCCTGATAGACCCAAGGGAGCCCTACAAACTGACATCAGGAACCTGGACTGCTGAGTTTTCTTTCCCAGGGAAAATGGCCAAAGGTTGTGCCCAGGGGCGCCTTACCCTGACTGCAAAAAATCCTTATATCGAAGGATGGACCCCACACCGAAGTTGTCCCCACCTCAAACTTGTGCTGCCCTGATAGACCCAAGGGAGCCCTACAAACTGACATCAGGAACCTGGACTGCTGAGTTTTCTTTCCCAGGGAAAATGGCCAAAGGTTGTGCCCAGGGGCCCCTAGCCCTGACTGCAAATAATCCTTATATCGAAGGATGGACACCACACCGAAGATGTCCCCACCTCAAACTTGTGCTGCCCTGATACACCCAAGGGAGCCCTACAAACTGACATCAGGAACCTGGACTGCTGAGTTTTCTTTCCCAGGGAAAATGGAAAATGGATGTGCCCAGGGGCCCCTGGTCCTGACTGCAAAAAATCCTTATATCGAAGGATGGACCCCACACCGAATTTGTCCCCACCTCAAACTTGTGCTGCCCTGATAGACCCAAGGGAGCCCTACAAACTGACATCAGGAACCTGGACTGCTGAGTTTTCTTTCCCAGGGAAAATGCAAAAAGGATGTGCCCAGGGGCCCCTGGCCCTGGGATTAGACCTCACTGCAAAAAAACCTTATATCGAAGGATGGACCCCACACCGAAGATGTCCCCACCTCAAACTTGTGCTGCTCTGATAGACCCAAGGGAGCCCTACAAACTGACATCAGGAACCTGGACTGCTGAGTTTTCTTTCCCAGGGAAAATGGAAAAAGGTTGTGCCCAAGGGACCCTGGCCCTGGGCTGGAGACTCACTTCAAAAAATCCTTATATCTAAGGATGGACCCCACACTGTAGTTGTCCCCACCTCAAACTTGTGCTGCCCTGATAGACCTAAGGGAGCCCTACAAACTGACATCAGGAACCTGGACTGCTGAATTTTCTTTCCCAGGGAAAATGGCCAAGGGGTGTGCCCAGGGGCCCCTAGCCCTGACTGCAGAGAATCCTTATATCGAAGGATGGACCCCACACCGAAGTTGTCCCCACCTCAAACATGTGCTGCCCTGATACACCCAAGGGAGCCCTACAAACTGACATCAGGAACCTGGACTGCTGAGTTTTCTTTCCCAGGGAAAATGGAAAAAGGATGTGCCCAGGGGCCCCTGGCCCTGGGCTGGGGCCCTATTGCAAAAAATCCTTATATCGAAGGATGGACCCCACACCGAAGTTGTCCCCACCTCAAACTTGTGCTGCCCTGATAGACCCAAGGGAGCCCTACAAACTGACATCAGGAACCTGGACTGCTGAGTTTTCTTTCCCAGGGAAAATGGCCAAAGGTTGTGCCCAGGGGCCCCTTGCCCTGACTGCAAAAAATCCTTATATCGAAGGATGGACCCCACACCGAAGTTGTCCCCACCTCAAAATTGTGCTGCCCTGATAGACCCAAGGGAGCCCTACAAACTGACATCAGGAACCTGGACTGCTGAGTTTTCTTTCCCAGGGAAAATGGAAAAAGTTTGTGCCCAGGGGCCCCTGGCCCTGACTGCAAAAAATCCTTATATCGAAGGATGGACCCCACACCGAATTTGTCCCCACCTCAAACTTGTGCTGCCCTGATAGACCCAAGGGAGCCCTACAAACTGACATCAGGAACCTGGACTGCTGAGTTTTCTTTCCCAGGGAAAATGGCCAAAGTTTGTGCCCAGGGGCCCCTGGCCCTGACTGCAAAAAATCCTTATATCGAAGGATGAACCCCACACCGAAGTTGTCCCCACCTCAAACTTGTGCTGCCCTGATAGACCCAAGGGAGCCCTACAAACTGACATCAGGAACCTGGACTGCTGAGTTTTCTTTCCCAGGGAAAATGGCCAAGGGATGTGCCCAGGGGCCCCTAGCCCTGACTGCAGAGAATCCTTATATCGAAGGATGGACCCCACACCGAAGATGTCCCCACCTCAAACTTGTGCTGCCCTGATACACCCAAGGGAGCCCTACAAACTGACATCAGGAACCTGGACTGCTGAGTTTTCTTTCCCAGGGAAAATGCAAAAAGGATGTGCCCAGGGCCCCCAGGTCCTGACTGCAAAAAATCCTTATATCGAAGGATGGACCCCACACCGAAGTTGTCCCCACCTCAAACATGTGCTGCCCTGATACACCCAAGGGAGCCCTACAAACTGACATCAGGAACCTGGACTGCTGAGTTTTCTTTCCCAGGGAAAATGGAAAAAGTTTGTGCCCAGGGTCCCCTGGCCCTGACTGCAAAAAATCCTTATATCGAAGGATGGAGCCCACACCGAATTTGTCCCCACCTCAAACTTGTGCTGCCCTGATAGACCCAAGGGAGCCCTACAAACTGACATCAGGAACCTGGACTGCTGAGTTTTCTTTCCCAGGGAAAATGGAAAAAGGATGTGCCCAGGGGCCCCTGGCCCTGGGCTGGGGCCCTATTGCAAAAAATCCTTATATCGAAGGATGGACCCCACACCGAAGTTGTCTCCACCTCAAACTTGTGCTGCCCTGATAGACCCAAGGGAGCCCTACAAACTGACATCAGGAACCTGGACTGCTGAGTTTTCTTTCCCAGGGAAAATGGCCAAAGGTTGTGCCCAGGGGCCCCTTGCCCTGACTGCAAAAAATCCTTATATCGAAGGATGGACCCCACACCGAAGTTGTCCCCACCTCAAACTTGTGCTGCCCTGATAGACCCAAGGGAGCCCTACAAACTGACATCAGGAACCTGGACTGCTGAGTTTTCTTTCCCAGGGAAAATGGAAAAAGGATGTGCCCAGGGGCCCCTTGCCCTGACTGCAAAAAATCCTTATATCGAAAGATGGACCCCACACCGAAGTTGTCCCCACCTCAAACTTGTGCTGCCCTGATAGACCCAAGGGAGCCCTTCAAACTGAAATCAGGAACCTGGACTGTTGAGGTTTCTTTCCCAGGGAAAATGGCCAAAATTTGTGCCCAGCGGCCCCTGGCCCTGACTGCAAATAATCCTTATATCGAAGGACGGAGCCCACACCGAAGTGTTCCCCACCTCAAACTTGTGCTGCTCTGATAGACCCAAGGGAGCCCTACAAACTGACATCAGGAACCTGGACTGCTGAGTTTTCTTTCCCAGGGAAAATGGAAAAAGGTTGTGCCCAAGGGCCCCTGGCCCTGGGCTGGAGACTCACTCCAAAAAATCCTTATATCGAAGGATGGACCCCACACTGTAGTTGTCCCCACCTCAAACTTGTGCTGCCCTGATAGGCCTAAGGGAGCCCTACAAACTGACATCAGGAACCTGGACTGCTGAATTTTCTTTCCCAGGGAAAATGGCCAAGGGATGTGCCCAGGGGCCCCTAGCCCTGACTGCAGAGAATCCTTATATCGAAGGATGGACCCCACACCGAAGTTGTCCCCACCTCAAACATGTGCTGCCCTGATACACCCAAGGGAGCCCTACAAACTGACATCAGGAACCTGGACTGCTGAGTTTTCTTTCCCAGGGAAAATGGAAAAAGGATGTGCCCAGGGGCCCCTGGCCCTGGGCTGGGGCCCTATTGCAAAAAATCCTTATATCGAAGGATGGACCCCACACCGAAGTTGTCCCCACCTCAAACTTGTGCTGCCCTGATAGACCCAAGGGAGCCCTACAAACTGACATCAGGAACCTGGACTGCTGAGTTTTCTTTCCCAGGGAAAATGGCCAAAGGTTGTGCCCAGGGGCGCCTTGCTCTGACTGCAAAAAATCCTTATATCGAAGGATGGACCCCAGACCGAAGTTGTCCCCACCTCAAACTTGTGCTGCCCTGATAGACCCAAGGGAGCCCTACAAACTGACATCAGGAACCTGGACTGCTGAGTTTTCTTTCCCAGGGAAAATGGCCAAAGTTTGTGCCCAGGGGCCCCTGGCCCTGACTGCAAAAAATCCTTATATCGAAGGATGGACCCCACACCGAAGTTGTCCCCACCTCAAACATTTGCTGCCCTGATAGACCCAAGGGAGCCCTACAAACTGACATCAGCAACCTGGACTGCTGAGTTTTCTTTCCCAGGGAAAATGGAAAAAGGATGTGCCCAGGGGCCCCTGGCCCTGACTGCAAAAAATCCTTATATCGAAGGATGGACCCCACACCGAAGTTGTCCCCACCTCAAACTTGTGCTGCCCTGATAGAACCAAGGGAGCCCTACAAACTGACATCAGGAACCTGGACTGCTGAGTTTTCTTTCCCAGGGAAAATGGCCAAAGGTTGTGCCCAGGGGCCCCTAGCCCTGACTGCAAATAATCCTTATATCGAAGGATGGACCCCACACCGAAGATGTCCCCACCTCAAACTTGTGCTGCCCTGATAGACCCAAGGGAGCCCTACAAACTGACATCAGGAACCTGGACTGCTGAGTTTTCTTTCCCAGGGAAAATGGAAAAAGGATGTGCCAAGGGGCCCCTGGCCCTGACTGCAAAAAATCCTTATATCGAAGGATGGAGCCCACACCGAATTTGTCCCCACCTCAAACTTGTGCTGCCCTGATAGACCCAAGGGAGCCCTACAAACTGACATCAGGAACCTGGACTGCTGAGTTTTCTTTCCCAGGGAAAATGCAAAAAGGATGTGCCCAGGGGCCCCTGGCCCTGGGATCAGACCTCACTGCAAAAAAACCTTATATCGAAGGATGGACCCCACACCGAAGATGTCCCCACCTCAAACTTGTGCTGCCCTGATACACCCAAGGGAGCCCTACAAACTGACATCAGGAACCTGGACTGCTGAGTTTTCTTTCCCAGGGAAAATGGAAAAAGGATGTGCCCAGGGGCCCCTTGACCTGACTGCAAAAAATCCTTATATCGAAAGATGGACCCCACACCGAAGTTGTCCCCACCTCAAACTTGTGCTGCCCTGATAGACCCAAGGGAGCCCTTCAAACTGAAATCAGGAACCTGGACTGCTGAGTTTTCTTTCCCAGGGAAAATGGCCAAGGGGTGTGCCCGGGGGCCCCTAGCCCTGACTGCAGAGAATCCTTATATCGAAGGATGGACCCCACACCGAAGTTGTCCCCACCTCAAACATGTGCTGCCCTGATACACCCAAGGGAGCCCTACAAACTGACATCAGGAACCTGGACTGCTGAGTTTTCTTTCCCAGGGAAAATGGAAAAAGGATGTGCCCAGGGGCCCCTGGCCCTGACTGCAAAAAATCCTTATATCGAAGGATGGACCCCAGACCGAAGTTGTCCCCACCTCAAACTTGTGCTGCCCTGATAGACCCAAGGGAGCCCTACAAACTGACATCAGGAACCTGGACTGCTGAGTTTTCTTTCCCAGGGAAAATGGAAAAAGGATGTGCCCAGGGGCCCCTGGCCCTGGGCTGGGGCCCTATTGCAAAAATCCTGATATCGAAGGATGGACCCCACACCGAAGTTGTCTCCACCTCAAACTTGTGCTGCCCTGATAGACCCAAGGGAGCCCTTCAAACTGAAATCAGGAACCTGGACTGCTGAGTTTTCTTTCCCAGGGTAAATGGCCAAGGGGTGTGCCCAGGGGCCCCTAGCCCTGACTGCAGAGAATCCTTATATCGAAGGATGGACCCCACACCGAAGTTGTCCCCACCTCAAACTTGTGCTGCCCTGATAGACCCAAGGGAGCCCTACAAACTGACATCAGGAACCTGGACTGCTGAGTTTTCTTTCCCAGGGAAAATGCAAAAAGGATGTGCCCAGGGGCCCCTGGCCCTGACTGCAAAAAATCCTTATATCGAAAGATGGACCCCACACCGAAGTTGTCCCCACCTCAAACTTGTGCTGCCCTGATAGACCCAAGGGAGCCCTTCAAACTGAAATCAGGAACCTGGACTGCTGAGTTTTCTTTCCCAGGGAAAATGGCCAAGGGGTGTGCCCGGGGCCCCTAGCCCTGACTGCAGAGAATCCTTATATCGAAGGATGGACCCCACACCGAAGTTGTCTCCACCTCAAACATGTGCTGCCCTGATACACCCAAGGGAGCCCTACAAACTGACATCAGGAACCTGGACTGCTGAGTTTTCTTTCCCAGGGAAAATGGAAAAAGGATGTGCCCAGGGGCCCCTGGCCCTGACTGCAAAAAATCCTTATATCGAAGGATGGACCCCAGACCGAAGTTGTCCCCACCTCAAACTTGTGCTGCCCTGATAGACCCAAGGGAGCCCTACAAACTGACATCAGGAACCTGGACTGCTGAGTTTTCTTTCCCAGGGAAAATGGAAAAAGGATGTGCCCAGGGGCCCCTGGCCCTGGGCTGGGGCCCTATTGCAAAAATCCTGATATCGAAGGATGGACCCCACACCGAAGTTGTCTCCACCTCAAACTTGTGCTGCCCTGATAGACCCAAGGGAGCCCTACAAACTGACATCAGGAACCTGGACTGCTGAGGTTTCCTTCCCAGGGAAAATGGCCAAAGGTTGTGCCCAGGGGCCCCTTGCCCTGACTGCAAAAAATCCTTATATCGAAGGATGGACCCCACACCGAAGTTGTCCCCACCTCAAACTTGTGCTGCCCTGATAGACCCAAGGGAGCCCTACAAACTGACATCAGGAACCTGGACTGCTGAGTTTTCTTTCCCAGGGAAAATGGCCAAAGGTTGTGCCCAGGGGCCCCTTGCCCTGACTGCAAAAAATCCTTATATCGAAGGATGGACCCCACACCGAAGTTGTCCCCACCTCAAAATTGTGCTGCCCTGATAGACCCAAGGGAGCCCTACAAACTGACATCAGGAACCTGGACTGCTGAGTTTTCTTTCCCAGTGAAAATGGAAAAAGTTTGTGCCCAGGGGCCCCTGGCCCTGACTGCAAAAAATCCTTATATCGAAGGATGGACCCCACACCGAATTTGTCCCCACCTCAAACTTGTGCTGCCCTGATAGACCCAAGGGAGCCCTACAAACTGACATCAGGAACCTGGACTGCTGAGTTTTCTTTCCCAGGGAAAATGGCCAATGTTTGTGCCCAGGGGCGCCTGGCCCTGACTGCAAAAAATCCTTATATCGAAGGATGGACCCCACACCGAAGTTGTCCCCACCTCAAACTTGTGCTGCCCTGATAGACCCAAGGGAGCCCTACAAACTGACATCAGGAACCTGGACTGCTGAGTTTTCTTTCCCAGGGAAAATGGCCAAGGGATGTGCCCAGGGGCCCCTAGCCCTGACTGCAGAGAATCCTTATATCGAAGGATGGACCCCACACCGAAGATGTCCCCACCTCAAACTTGTGCTGCCCTGATAGACCCAAGGGAGCCCTACAAACTGACATCAGGAACCTGGACTGCTGAGTTTTCTTTCCCAGGGAAAATGGAAAAAGGATGTGCCCAGGGCCCCCAGGTCCTGACTGCAAAAAATCCTTATATCGAAGGATGGACCCCACACTGTAGTTGTCCCCACCTCAAACTTGTGCTGCCCTGATAGACCTAAGGGAGCCCTACAAACTGACATCAGGAACCTGGACTGCTGAATTTTCTTTCCCAGGGAAAATGGCCAAGGGGTGTGCCCAGGGGCCCCTAGCCCTGACTGCAGAGAATCCTTATATCGAAGGATGGACCCCACACCGAAGTTGTCCCCACCTCAAACATGTGCTGCCCTGATACACCCAAGGGAGCCCTACAAACTGACATCAGGAACCTGGACTGCTGAATTTTCTTTCCCAGGGAAAATGGCCAAGGGATGTGCCCAGGGGCCCCTAGCCCTGACTGCAGAGAATCCTTATATCGAAGGATGGACCCCACACCGAAGTTGTCCCCACCTCAAACATGTGCTGCCCTGATACACCCAAGGGAGCCCTACAAACTGACATCAGGAACCTGGACTGCTGAGTTTTCTTTCCCAGGGAAAATGGAAAAAGGATGTGCCCAGGGGCCCCTGGCCCTGGGCTGGGGCCCTATTGCAAAAAATCCTTTTATCGAAGGATGGACCCCACACCGAAGTTGTCCCCACCTCAAACTTGTGCTGCCCTGATAGACCCAAGGGAGCCCTACAAACTGACATCAGGAACCTGGACTGCTGAGTTTTCTTTCCCAGGGAAAATGGAAAAAGGATGTGCCCAGGGGCCCCTGGCCCTGACTGCAAAAAATCCTTATATCGAAGGATGGACCCCACACCGAAGTTGTCCCCACCTCAAACTTGTGCTGCCCTGATAGAACCAAGGGAGCCCTACAAACTGACATCAGGAACCTGGACTGCTGAGTTTTCTTTCCCAGGGAAAATGGCCAAAGGTTGTGCCCAGGGGCCCCTAGCCCTGACTGCAAATAATCCTTATATCGAAGGATGGACCCCACACCGAAGATGTCCCCACCTCAAACTTGTGCTGCCCTGATACACCCAAGGGAGCCCTACAAACTGACATCAGGAACCTGGACTGCTGAGTTTTCTTTCCCAGGGAAAATGGAAAAAGGATGTGCCAAGGGGCCCCTGGCCCTGACTGCAAAAAATCCTTATATCGAAGGATGGAGCCCACACCGAATTTGTCCCCACCTCAAACTTGTGCTGCCCTGATAGACCCAAGGGAGCCCTACAAACTGACATCAGGAACCTGGACTGCTGAGTTTTCTTTCCCAGGTAAAATGCAAAAAGGATGTGCCCAGGGGCCCCTGGCCCTGGGATTAGACCTCACTGCAAAAAAACTTTATATCGAAGGATGGACCCCACACCGAAGATGTCCCCACCTCAAACTTGTGCTGCCCTGATACACCCAAGGGAGCCCTACAAACTGACATCAGGAACCTGGACTGCTGAGTTTTCTTTCCCAGGGAAAATGGAAAAAGGATGTGCCCAGGGGCCCCTTGACCTGACTGCAAAAAATCCTTATATCGAAAGATGGACCCCACACCGAAGTTGTCCCCACCTCAAACTTGTGCTGCCCTGATAGACCCAAGGGAGCCCTTCAAACTGAAATCAGGAACCTGGACTGCTGAGTTTTCTTTCCCAGGGTAAATGGCCAAGGGGTGTGCCCAGGGGCCCCTAGCCCTGACTGCAGAGAATCCTTATATCGAAGGATGGACCCCACACCGAAGTTGTCCCCACCTCAAACTTGTGCTGCCCTGATAGACCCAAGGGAGCCCTACAAACTGACATCAGGAACCTGGACTGCTGAGTTTTCTTTCCCAGGGAAAATGCAAAAAGGATGTGCCCAGGGGCCCCTGGCCCTGACTGCAAAAAATCCTTATATCGAAAGATGGACCCCACACCGAAGTTGTCCCCACCTCAAACTTGTGCTGCCCTGATAGACCCAAGGGAGCCCTTCAAACTGAAATCAGGAACCTGGACTGCTGAGTTTTCTTTCCCAGGGAAAATGGCCAAGGGGTGTGCCCGGGGCCCCTAGCCCTGACTGCAGAGAATCCTTATATCGAAGGATGGACCCCACACCGAAGTTGTCTCCACCTCAAACATGTGCTGCCCTGATACACCCAAGGGAGCCCTACAAACTGACATCAGGAACCTGGACTGCTGAGTTTTCTTTCCCAGGGAAAATGGAAAAAGGATGTGCCCAGGGGCCCCTGGCCCTGACTGCAAAAAATCCTTATATCGAAGGATGGACCCCAGACCGAAGTTGTCCCCACCTCAAACTTGTGCTGCCCTGATAGACCCAAGGGAGCCCTACAAACTGACATCAGGAACCTGGACTGCTGAGTTTTCTTTCCCAGGGAAAATGGAAAAAGGATGTGCCCAGGGGCCTCTGGCCCTGGGCTGGGGCCCTATTGCAAAAATCCTGATATCGAAGGATGGACCCCACACCGAAGTTGTCTCCACCTCAAACTTGTGCTGCCCTGATAGACCCAAGGGAGCCCTACAAACTGACATCAGGAACCTGGACTGCTGAGGTTTCCTTCCCAGGGAAAATGGCCAAAGGTTGTGCCCAGGGGCCCCTTGCCCTGACTGCAAAAAATCCTTATATCGAAGGATGGACCCCACACCGAAGTTGTCCCCACCTCAAACTTGTGCTGCCCTGATAGACCCAAGGGAGCCCTACAAACTGACATCAGGAACCTGGACTGCTGAGTTTTCTTTCCCAGGGAAAATGGCCAAAGGTTGTGCCCAGGGGCCCCTTGCCCTGACTGCAAAAAATCCTTATATCGAAGGATGGACCCCACACCGAAGTTGTCCCCACCTCAAAATTGTGCTGCCCTGATAGACCCAAGGGAGCCCTACAAACTGACATCAGGAACCTGGACTGCTGAGTTTTCTTTCCCAGTGAAAATGGAAAAAGTTTGTGCCCAGGGGCCCCTGGCCCTGACTGCAAAAAATCCTTATATCGAAGGATGGACCCCACACCGAATTTGTCCCCACCTCAAACTTGTGCTGCCCTGATAGACCCAAGGGAGCCCTACAAACTGACATCAGGAACCTGGACTGCTGAGTTTTCTTTCCCAGGGAAAATGGAAAAAGCCTGTGCCCAGGGGCCCCAGGCCCTGACTGCAAAGAATCCTTATATCGAAGGATGGACCCCACACCGAAGTTGTCCCCACCTCAAACTTGTGCTGCCCTGATAGACCCAAGGGAGCCCTACAAACTGACATCAGGAACCTGGACTGCTGAGTTTTCTTTCCCAGGGAAAATGGCCAAGGGATGTGCCCAGGGGCCCCTAGCCCTGACTGCAGAGAATCCTTATATCGAAGGATGGACCCCACACCGAAGATGTCCCCACCTCAAACTTGTGCTGCCCTGATAGACCCAAGGGAGCCCTACAAACTGACATCAGGAACCTGGACTGCTGAGTTTTCTTTCCCAGGGAAAATGGAAAAAGGATGTGCCCAGGGCCCCCAGGTCCTGACTGCAAAAAATCCTTATATCGAAGGATGGACCCCACACTGTAGTTGTCCCCACCTCAAACTTGTGCTGCCCTGATAGACCTAAGGGAGCCCTACAAACTGACATCAGGAACCTGGACTGCTGAATTTTCTTTCCCAGGGAAAATGGCCAAGGGGTGTGCCCAGGGGCCCCTAGCCCTGACTGCAGAGAATCCTTATATCGAAGGATGGACCCCACACCGAAGTTGTCCCCACCTCAAACATGTGCTGCCCTGATACACCCAAGGGAGCCCTACAAACTGACATCAGGAACCTGGACTGCTGAATTTTCTTTCCCAGGGAAAATGGCCAAGGGGTGTGCCCAGGGGCCCCTAGCCCTGACTGCAGAGAATCCTTATATCGAAGGATGGACCCCACACCGAAGTTGTCCCCACCTCAAACATGTGCTGCCCTGATACACCCAAGGGAGCCCTACAAACTGACATCAGGAACCTGGACTGCTGAGTTTTCTTTCCCAGGGAAAATGGAAAAAGGATGTGCCCAGGGGCCCCTGGCCCTGGGCTGGGGCCCTATTGCAAAAAATCCTTTTATCGAAGGATGGACCCCACACCGAAGTTGTCCCCACCTCAAACTTCTGCTGCCCTGATAGACCCAAGGGAGCCCTACAAACTGACATCAGGAACCTGGACTGCTGAGTTTTCTTTCCCAGGGAAAATGGCCAAAGGTTGTGCCCAGGGGCGCCTTGCTCTGACTGCAAAAAATCCTTATATCGAAGGATGGACCCCAGACCGAAGTTGTCCCCACCTCAAACTTGTGCTGCCCTGATAGACCCAAGGGAGCCCTACAAACTGACATCAGGAACCTGGACTGCTGAGTTTTCTTTCCCTGGGAAAATGGCCAAAGTTTGTGCCCAGGGGCCCCTGGCCCTGACTGCAAAAAATCCTTATATCGAAGGATGGACCCCACACCGAAGTTGTCCCCACCTCAAACATTTGCTGCCCTGATAGACCCAAGGGAGCCCTACAAACTGACATCAGCAACCTGGACTGCTGAGTTTTCTTTCCCAGGGAAAATGGAAAAAGGATGTGCCCAGGGGCCCCTGGCCCTGACTGCAAAAAATCCTTATATCGAAGGATGGACCCCACACCGAAGTTGTCCCCACCTCAAACTTGTGCTGCCCTGATAGAACCAAGGGAGCCCTACAAACTGACATCAGGAACCTGGACTGCTGAGTTTTCTTTCCCAGGGAAAATGGCCAAAGGTTGTGCCCAGGGGCCCCTAGCCCTGACTGCAAATAATCCTTATATCGAAGGATGGACCCCACACCGAAGATGTCCCCACCTCAAACTTGTGCTGCCCTGATACACCCAAGGGAGCCCTACAAACTGACATCAGGAACCTGGACTGCTGAGTTTTCTTTCCCAGGGAAAATGGAAAAAGGATGTGCCAAGGGGCCCCTGGCCCTGACTGCAAAAAATCCTTATATCGAAGGATGGAGCCCACACCGAATTTGTCCCCACCTCAAACTTGTGCTGCCCTGATAGACCCAAGGGAGCCCTACAAACTGACATCAGGAACCTGGACTGCTGAGTTTTCTTTCCCAGGTAAAATGCAAAAAGGATGTGCCCAGGGGCCCCTGGCCCTGGGATTAGACCTCACTGCAAAAAAACTTTATATCGAAGGATGGACCCCACACCGAAGATGTCCCCACCTCAAACTTGTGCTGCCCTGATACACCCAAGGGAGCCCTACAAACTGACATCAGGAACCTGGACTGCTGAGTTTTCTTTCCCAGGGAAAATGGAAAAAGGATGTGCCCAGGGGCCCCTTGACCTGACTGCAAAAAATCCTTATATCGAAAGATGGACCCCACACCGAAGTTGTCCCCACCTCAAACTTGTGCTGCCCTGATAGACCCAAGGGAGCCCTTCAAACTGAAATCAGGAACCTGGACTGCTGAGTTTTCTTTCCCAGGGTAAATGGCCAAGGGGTGTGCCCAGGGGCCCCTAGCCCTGACTGCAGAGAATCCTTATATCGAAGGATGGACCCCACACCGAAGTTGTCCCCACCTCAAACATGTGCTGCCCTGATAGACCCAAGGGAGCCCTACAAACTGACATCAGGAACCTGGACTGCTGAGTTTTCTTTCCCAGGGAAAATGGAAAAAGGATGTGCCCAGGGGCCCCTGGCCCTGACTGCAAAAAATCCTTATATCGAAGGATGGACCCCAGACCGAAGTTGTCCCCACCTCAAACTTGTGCTGCCCTGATAGACCCAAGGGAGCCCTACAAACTGACATCAGGAACCTGGACTGCTGAGTTTTCTTTCCCAGGGAAAATGGAAAAAGGATGTGCCCAGGGGCCCCTGGCCCTGGGCTGGGGCACTATTGCAAAAATCCTGATATCGAAGGATGGACCCCACACCGAAGTTGTCTCCACCTCAAACTTGTGCTGCCCTGATAGACCCAAGGGAGCCCTACAAACTGACATCAGGAACCTGGACTGCTGAAGTTTCCTTCCCAGGGAAAATGGCCAAAGGTTGTGCCCAGGGGCCCCTTGCCCCGACTGCAAAAAATCCTTATATCGAAGGATGGACCCCACACCGAAGTTGTCCCCACCTCAAACTTGTGCTGCCCTGATAGACCCAAGGGAGCCCTACAAACTGACATCAGGAACCTGGACTGCTGAGTTTTCTTTCCCAGGGAAAATGGCCAAAGGTTGTGCCCAGGGGCCCCTTGCCCTGACTGCAAAAAATCCTTATATCGAAGGATGGACCCCACACCGAAGTTGTCCCCACCTCAAACTTGTGCTGCCCTGATAGACCCAAGGGAGCCCTACAAACTGACATCAGGAACCTGGACTGCTGAGTTTTCTTTCCCAGGGAAAATGGAAAAAGTTTGTGCCCAGGGGCCCCTGGCCCTGACTGCAAAAAATCCTTATATCGAAGGATGGACCCCACACCGAATTTGTCCCCACCTCAAACTTGTGCTGCCCTGATAGACCCAAGGGAGCCCTACAAACTGACATCAGGAACCTGGACTGCTGAGTTTTCTTTCCCAGGGAAAATGGCCAAAGTTTGTGCCCAGGGGCCCCTGGCCCTGACTGCAAAAAATCCTTATATCGAAGGATGAACCCCACACCGAAGTTGTCCCCACCTCAAACTTGTGCTGCCCTGATAGACCCAAGGGAGCCCTACAAACTGACATCAGGAACCTGGACTGCTGAGTTTTCTTTCCCAGGGAAAATGGCCAAGGGATGTGCCCAGGGGCCCCTAGCCCTGACTGCAGAGAATCCTTATATCGAAGGATGGACCCCACACCGAAGATGTCCCCACCTCAAACTTGTGCTGCCCTGATAGACCCAAGGGAGCCCTACAAACTGACATCAGGAACCTGGACTGCTGAGTTTTCTTTCCCAGGGAAAATGGAAAAAGGATGTGCCCAGGGCCCCCAGGTCCTGACTGCAAAAAATCCTTATATCGAAGGATGGACCCCACACCGAAGTTGTCCCCACCTCAAACATGTGCTGCCCTGATACACCCAAGGGAGCCCTACAAACTGACATCAGGAACCTGGACTGCTGAGTTTTCTTTCCCAGGGAAAATGCAAAAAGGATGTGCCCAGGGGCCCCTGGCCCTGACTGCAAAAAATCCTTATATCGAAGGATGGACCCCAGACCGAAGTTGTCCCCACCTCAAACTTGTGCTGCCCTGATAGACCCAAGGGAGCCCTACAAACTGACATCAGGAACCTGGACTGCTGAGTTTTCTTTCCCAGGGAAAATGGAAAAAGGATGTGCCCAGGGGCCCCTGGCCCTGGGCTGGGGCCCTATTGCAAAAAATCCTTATATCGAAGGATGGACCCCACACCGAAGTTGTCTCCACCTCAAACTTGTGCTGCCCTGATAGACCCAAGGGAGCCCTACAAACTGACATCAGGAACCTGGACTGCTGAGTTTTCTTTCCCAGGGAAAATGGCCAAAGGTTGTGCCCAGGGGCCCCTTGCCCTGACTGCAAAAAATCCTTATATCGAAGGATGGACCCCACACCGAAGTTGTCCCCACCTCAAACTTGTGCTGCCCTGATACACCCAAGGGAGCCCTACAAACTGACATCAGGAACCTGGACTGCTGAGTTTTCTTTCCCAGGGAAAATGGCCAAAGGTTGTGCCCAGGGGCCCCTAGCCCTGACTGCAAATAATCCTTATATCGAAGGATGGACACCACACCGAAGATGTCCCCACCTCAAACTTGTGCTGCCCTGATAGACCCAAGGGAGCCCTACAAACTGACATCAGGAACCTGGACTGCTGAGTTTTCTTTCCCAGGGAAAATGGAAAAAGGATGTGCCCAGGGGCCCCTGGCCCTGACTGCAAAAAATCCTTATATCGAAGGATGGAGCCCACACCGAATTTGTCCCCACCTGAAACTTGTGCTGCCCTGATAGACCCAAGGGAGCCCTACAAACTGACATCAGGAACCTGGACTGCTGAGTTTTCTTTCCCAGGGAAAATGCAAAAAGGATGTGCCCAGGGGCCCCTGGCCCTGGGATTAGACCTCACTGCAAAAAAACCTTATATCGAAGGATGGACCCCACACCGTAGATGTCCCCACCTCAAACTTGTGCTGCCCTGATAGACCCAAGGGAGCCCTACAAACTGACATCAGGAACCTGGACTGCTGAGTTTTCTTTCCCAGGGAAAATGGAAAAAGGATGTGCCCAGGGGCCCCTTGACCTGACTGCAAAAAATCCTTATATCGAAAGATGGACCCCACACCGAAGTTGTCCCCACCTCAAACTTGTGCTGCCCTGATAGACCCAAGGGAGCCCTTCAAACTGAAATCAGGAACCTGGACTGCTGAGTTTTCTTTCCCAGGGAAAATGGCCAAAGGTTGTGCCCAGGGGCGCCTTGCCCTGACTGCAAAAAATCCTTATATCGAAGGATGGACCCCACACCGAAGTTGTCCCCACCTCAAACTTGTGCTGCCCTGATAGACCCAAGGGAGCCCTACAAACTGACATCAGGAACCTGGACTGCTGAGTTTTCTTTCCCAGGGAAAATGGCCAAAGTTTGTGCCCAGGGGCCCCTGGCCCTGACTGCAAAAAATCCTTATATCGAAGGATGGACCCCACACCGAAGTTGTCCCCACCTCGAACATTTGCTGCCCTGATAGACCCAAGGGAGCCCTACAAACTGACATCAGCAACCTGGACTGCTGAGTTTTCTTTCCCAGGGAAAATGGAAAAAGGATGTGCCCAGGGGCCCCTGGCCCTGACTGCAAAAAATCCTTATATCGAAGGATGGACCCCACACCGAAGTTGTCCCCACCTCAAACTTGTGCTGCCCTGATAGAACCAAGGGAGCCCTACAAACTGACATCAGGAACCTGGACTGCTGAGTTTTCTTTCCCAGGGAAAATGGCCAAAGGTTGTGCCCAGGGGCCCCTAGCCCTGACTGCAAATAATCCTTATATCGAAGGATGGACCCCACACCGAAGATGTCCCCACCTCAAACTTGTGCTGCCCTGATAGACCCAAGGGAGCCCTACAAACTGACATCAGGAACCTGGACTGCTGAGTTTTCTTTCCCAGGGAAAATGGAAAAAGGATGTGCCAAGGGGCCCCTGGCCCTGACTGCAAAAAATCCTTATATCGAAGGATGGAGCCCACACCGAATTTGTCCCCACCTCAAACTTGTGCTGCCCTGATAGACCCAAGGGAGCCCTACAAACTGACATCACGAACCTGGACTGCTGAGTTTTCTTTCCCAGGGAAAATGCAAAAAGGATGTGCCCAGGGGCCCCTGGCCCTGGGATTAGACTCCACTGCAAAATATCCTTATATCGAAGGATGGACCCCACACCGAAGATGTCCCCACCTCAAACTTGTGCTGCCCTGATACACCCAAGGGAGCCCTACAAACTGACATCAGGAACCTGGACTGCTGAGTTTTCTTTCCCAGGGAAAATGGAAAAAGGATGTGCCCAGGGGCCCCTTGACCTGACTGCAAAAAATCCTTATATCGAAAGATGGACCCCACACCGAAGTTGTCCCCACCTCAAACTTGTGCTGCCCTGATAGACCCAAGGGAGCCCTTCAAACTGAAATCAGGAACCTGGACTGCTGAGTTTTCTTTCCCAGGGGAAATGGCCAAGGGGTGTGCCCAGGGGCCCCTAGCCCTGACTGCAGAGAATCCTTATATCGAAGGATGGACCCCACACCGAAGTTGTCCCCACCTCAAACATGTGCTGCCCTGATACACCCAAGGGAGCCCTACAAACTGACATCAGGAACCTGGACTGCTGAGTTTTCTTTCCCAGGGAAAATGGAAAAAGTTTGTGCCCAGGGTCCCCTGGCCCTGACTGCAAAAAATCCTTATATCGAAGGATGGACCCCACACCGAATTTGTCCCCACCTCAAACTTGTGCTGCCCTGATAGACCCAAGGGAGCCCTACAAACTGACATCAGGAACCTGGACTGCTGAGTTTTCTTTCCCAGGGAAAATGGCCAAGGGATGTGCCCAGGGGCCCCTAGCCCTGACTGCAGAGAATCTTTATATCGAAGGATGGACCCCACACCGAAGTTGTCCCCACCTCAAACTTGTGCTGCCCTGATAGACCCAAGGGAGCCCTACAAACTGACATCAGGAACCTGGACTGCTGAGTTTTCTTTCCCAGGGAAAATGGCCAAAGGTTGTGCCCAGGGGCCCCTAGCCCTGACTGCAAATAATCCTTATATCGAAGGATGGACCCCACACCGAAGATGTCCCCACCTCAAACTTGTGCTGCCCTGATACACCCAAGGGAGCCGTACAAACTGACATCAGGAACCTGGACTGCTGAGTTTTCTTTCCCAGGGAAAATGGAAAAAGGATGTGCCCAGGGGCCCCTGGTCCTGACTGCAAAAAATCCTTATATCGAAGGATGGAGCCCACACCGAATTTGTCCCCACCTCAAACTTGTGCTGCCCTGATAGACCCAAGGGAGCCCTACAAACTGACATCAGGAACCTGGACTGCTGAGTTTTCTTTCCCAGGGAAAATGCAAAAAGGATGTGCCCAGAGGCCCCTGTCCCTGGGATTAGACCTCACTGCAAAAAAACCTTATATCGAAGGATGGACCCCACACCGAAGATGTCCCCACCTCAAACTTGTGCTGCCCTGATACACCCAAGGGAGCCCTACAAACTGACATCAGGAACCTGGACTGCTGAGTTTTCTTTCCCAGGGAAAATGGAAAAAGGATGTGCCCAGGGGCCCCTTGACCTGACTGCAAAAAATCCTTATATAGAAGGATGGAGCCCACACCGAAGTTGTCCCCACCTCAAACTTGTGCTGCCCTGATAGACCCAAGGGAGCCCTACAAACTGACATCAGCAACCTGGACTGCTGAGTTTTCTTTCCCAGGGAAAATGGAAAAAGGATGTGCCCAGGGGCCCCTGGCCCTGACTGCAAAAAATCCTTATATCGAAGGATGGACCCCACACCGAAGTTGTCCCCACCTCAAACTTGTGCTGCCCTGATAGACCCAAGGGAGCCCTACAAACTGACATCAGGAACCTGGACTGCTGAGTTTTCTTTCCCAGGGAAAATGGAAAAAGGATGTGCCCAGGGGCCCCTGGCCCTGGGCTGGGGCCCTATTGCAAAAATCCTGATATCGAAGGATGGACCCCACACCGAAGTTGTCTCCACCTCAAACTTGTGCTGCCCTGATAGACCCAAGGGAGCCCTACAAACTGACATCAGGAACCTGGACTGCTGAGTTTTCTTTCCCAGGGAAAATGGCCAAAGGTTGTGCCCAGGGGCCCCTTGCCCTGACTGCAAAAAATCCTTATATCGAAGGATGGACCCCACACCGAAGTTGTCCCCACCTCAAACTTGTGCTGCCCTGATAGACCCAAGGGAGCCCTACAAACTGACATCAGGAACCTGGACTGCTGAGTTTTCTTTCCCAGGGAAAATGGCCAAAGGTTGTGCCCAGGGGCCCCTTGCCCTGACTGCAAAAAATCCTTATATCGAAGGATGGACCCCACACCGAAGTTGTCCCCACCTCAAACTTGTGCTGCCCTGATAGACCCAAGGGAGCCCTACAAACTGACATCAGGAACCTGGACTGCTGAGTTTTCTTTCCCAGGGAAAATGGAAAAAGTTTGTGCCCAGGGGCCCCTGGCCCTGACTGCAAAAAATCCTTATATTGAAGGATGGACCCCACACCGAATTTGTCCCCACCTCAAACTTGTGCTGCCCTGATAGACCCAAGGGAGCCCTACAAACTGACATCAGGAACCTGGACTGCTGAGTTTTCTTTCCCAGGGAAAATGGCCAAGGGATGTGCCCAGGGGCCCCTAGCCCTGACTGCAGAGAATCCTTATATCGAAGGATGGACCCCACACCGAAGATGTCCCCACCTCAAACTTGTGCTGCCCTGATAGACCCAAGGGAGCCCTACAAACTGACATCAGGAACCTGGACTGCTGTGTTTTCTTTCCCAGGGAAAATGGAAAAAGGATGTGCCCAGGGGCCCCTGGCCCTGACTGCAAAAAATCCTTATATCGAAGGATGGAGCCCACACCGAATTTGTCCCCACCTGAAACTTGTGCTGCCCTGATAGACCCAAGGGAGCCCTACAAACTGACATCAGGAACCTGGACTGCTGAGTTTTCTTTCCCAGGGAAAATGCAAAAAGGATGTGCCCAGGGGCCCCTGGCCCTGGGATTAGACCTCACTGCAAAAAAACCTTATATCGAAGGATGGACCCCACACCGAATATGTCCCCACCTCAAACTTGTGCTGCCCTGATACACCCAAGGGAGCCGTACAAACTGACATCAGGAACCTGGACTGCTGAGTTTTCTTTCCCAGGGAAAATGGAAAAAGGATGTGCCCAGGGCCCCCTTGACCTGACTGCAAAAAATCCTTATATTGAAAGATGGACCCCACACCGAAGTTGTCCCCACCTCAAACTTGTGCTGCCCTGATAGACCCAAGGGAGCCCTTCAAACTGAAATCAGGAACCTGGACTGCTGAGGTTTCTTTCCCAGGGAAAATGGCCAAAGTTTGTGCCCAGGGGCCCCTGGCCCTGACTGCAAAGAATCCTTATATCGAAGGATGGAGCCCACACCGAAGTGTTCCCCACCTGAAACTTGTGCTGCTCTGATAGACCCAAGGGAGCCCTACAAACTGACATCAGGAACCTGGACTGCTGAGTTTTCTTTCCCAGGGAAAATGGAAAAAGGTTGTGCCCAAGGGCCCCTGGCCCTGGGCTGGAGACTCACTCCAAAAAATCCTTATATCGAAGGATGGACCCCACACTGTAGTTGTCCCCACCTCAAACTTGTGCTGCCCTGATAGACCCAAGGGAGCCCTACAAACTGACATCAGGAACCTGGACTGCTGAGTTTTCTTTCCCAGGGAAAATGGCCAAGGGGTGTGCCCAGGGGCCCCTAGCCCTGACTGCAGAGAATCCTTATATCGAAGGATGGACCCCACACCCAAGTTGTCCCCACCTCAAACATGTGCTGCCCTGATACACCCAAGGGAGCCCTACAAACTGACATCAGGAACCTGGACTGCTGAGTTTTCTTTCCCAGGGAAAATGGAAAAAGGTTGTGCCCAGGGGCCCCTGGCCCTGACTGCAAAAAATCCTTATATCGAAGGATGGACCCCACACCGAAGATGTCCCCACCTCAAACTTGTGCTGCCCTGATAGACCCAATGGAGCCCTACAAACTGACATCAGGAACCTGGACTGCTGAGTTTTCTTTCCCAGGGAAAATGGAAAAAGGATGTGCCCAGGGGCCCCTGGCCCTGACTGCAAAAAATCCTTATATCGAAGGATGGAGCCCACACCGAATTTGTCCCCACCTGAAACTTGTGCTGCCCTGATAGACCCAAGGGAGCCCTACAAACTGACATCAGGAACCTGGACTGCTGAGTTTTCTTTCCCAGGGAAAATGCAAAAAGGATGTGCCCAGGGGCCCCTGGCCCTGGGATTAGACCTCACTGCAAAAAAACCTTATATCGAAGGATGGACCCCACACCGAAGATGTCCCCACCTCAAACTTGTGCTGCCCTGATACACCCAAGGGAGCCCTACAAACTGACATCAGGAACCTGGACTGCTGAGTTTTCTTTCCCAGGGAAAATGGAAAAAGGATGTGCCCAGGGGCCCCTTGACCTGACTGCAAAAAATCCTTATATCGAAAGATGGACCCCACACCGAAGTTGTCCCCACCTCAAACTTGTGCTGCCCTGATAGACCCAAGGGAGCCCTTCAAACTGAAATCAGGAACCTGGACTGATGAGTTTTCTTTCCCAGGGAAAATGGCCAAAGGTTGTGCCCAGGGGCGCCTTGCCCTGACTGCAAAAAATCCTTATATCGAAGGATGGACCCCACACCGAAGTTGTCCCCACCTCAAACTTGTGCTGCCCTGATAGACCCAAGGGAGCCCTACAAACTGACATCAGGAACCTGGACTGCTGAGTTTTCTTTCCCAGGGAAAATGGCCAAAGTTTGTGCCCAGGGGCCCCTGGCCCTGACTGCAAAAAATCCTTATATCGAAGGATGGACCCCACACCGAAGTTGTCCCCACCTCGAACATTTGCTGCCCTGATAGACCCAAGGGAGCCCTACAAACTGACATCAGCAACCTGGACTGCTGAGTTTTCTTTCCCAGGGAAAATGGAAAAAGGCTGTGCCCGGGGACCCCTGGCCCTGACTGCAAAAAATCCTTATATCGAAGGATGGACCCCACACCGAAGTTGTCCCCACCTCAAACTTGTGCTGCCCTGATAGAACCAAGGGAGCCCTACAAACTGACATCAGGAACCTGGACTGCTGAGTTTTCTTTCCCAGGGAAAATGGCCAAAGGTTGTGCCCAGGGGCCCCTAGCCCTGACTGCAAATAATCCTTATATCGAAGGATGGACCCCACACCGAAGATGTCCCCACCTCAAACTTGTGCTGCCCTGATAGACCCAAGGGAGCCCTACAAACTGACATCAGGAACCTGGACTGCTGAGTTTTCTTTCCCAGGGAAAATGGAAAAAGGATGTGCCAAGGGGCCCCTGGCCCTGACTGCAAAAAATCCTTATATCGAAGGATGGAGCCCACACCGAATTTGTCCCCACCTCAAACTTGTGCTGCCCTGATAGACCCAAGGGAGCCCTACAAACTGACATCACGAACCTGGACTGCTGAGTTTTCTTTCCCAGGGAAAATGCAAAAAGGATGTGCCCAGGGGCCCCTGGCCCTGGGATTAGACTCCACTGCAAAATATCCTTATATCGAAGGATGGACCCCACACCGAAGATGTCCCCACCTCAAACTTGTGCTGCCCTGATAGACCCAAGGGAGCCCTACAAACTGACATCAGGAACCTGGACTGCTGAGTTTTCTTTCCCAGGGAAAATGGAAAAAGGATGTGCCCAGGGGCCCCTTGACCTGACTGCAAAAAATCCTTATATCGAAAGATGGACCCCACACCGAAGTTGTCCCCACCTCAAACTTGTGCTGCCCTGATAGACCCAAGGGAGCCCTTCAAACTGAAATCAGGAACCTGGACTGCTGAGTTTTCTTTCCCAGGGAAAATGGCCAAGGGGTGTGCCCAGGGGCCCCTAGCCCTGACTGCAGAGAATCCTTATATCGAAGGATGGACCCCACACCGAAGTTGTCCCCACCTCAAACATGTGCTGCCCTGATACACCCAAGGGAGCCCTACAAACTGACATCAGGAACCTGGACTGCTGAGTTTTCTTTCCCAGGGAAAATGGAAAAAGTTTGTGCCCAGGGTCCCCTGGCCCTGACTGCAAAAAATCCTTATATCGAAGGATGGACCCCACACCGAATTTGTCCCCACCTCAAACTTGTGCTGCCCTGATAGACCCAAGGGAGCCCTACAAACTGACATCAGGAACCTGGACTGCTGAGTTTTCTTTCCCAGGGAAAATGGAAAAAGGATGTGCCAAGGGGCCCCTGGCCCTGACTGCAAAAAATCCTTATATCGAAGGATGGAGCCCACACCGAATTTGTCCCCACCTCAAACTTGTGCTGCCCTGATAGACCCAAGGGAGCCCTACAAACTGACATCACGAACCTGGACTGCTGAGTTTTCTTTCCCAGGGAAAATGCAAAAAGGATGTGCCCAGGGGCCCCTGGCCCTGGGATTAGACTCCACTGCAAAATATCCTTATATCGAAGGATGGACCCCACACCGAAGATGTCCCCACCTCAAACTTGTGCTGCCCTGATACACCCAAGGGAGCCCTACAAACTGACATCAGGAACCTGGACTGCTGAGTTTTCTTTCCCAGGGAAAATGGAAAAAGGATGTGCCCAGGGGCCCCTTGACCTGACTGCAAAAAATCCTTATATCGAAAAATGGACCCCACACCGAAGTTGTCCCCACCTCAAACTTGTGCTGCCCTGATAGACCCAAGGGAGCCCTTCAAACTGAAATCAGGAACCTGGACTGCTGAGTTTTCTTTCCCAGGGAAAATGGCCAAGGGGTGTGCCCAGGGGCCCCTAGCCCTGACTGCAGAGAATCCTTATATCGAAGGATGGACCCCACACCGAAGATGTCCCCACCTCAAACATGTGCTGCCCTGATACACCCAAGGGAGCCCTACAAACTGACATCAGGAACCTGGACTGCTGAGTTTTCTTTCCCAGGGAAAATGGAAAAAGTTTGTGCCCAGGGTCCCCTGGCCCTGACTGCAAAAAATCCTTATATCGAAGGATGGACCCCACACCGAATTTGTCCCCACCTCAAACTTGTGCTGCCCTGATAGACCCAAGGGAGCCCTACAAACTGACATCAGGAACCTGGACTGCTGAGTTTTCTTTCCCAGGGAAAATGCAAAAAGGATGTGCCCAGGGGCCCCTAGCCCTGACTGCAGAGAATCTTTATATCGAAGGATGGACCCCACACCGAAGTTGTCCCCACCTCAAACTTGTGCTGCCCTGATAGAACCAAGGGAGCCCTACAAACTGACATCAGGAACCTGGACTGCTGAGTTTTCTTTCCCAGGGAAAATGGCCAAAGGTTGTGCCCAGGGGCCCCTAGCCCTGACTGCAAATAATCCTTATATCGAAGGATGGACCCCACACCGAAGATGTCCCCACCTCAAACTTGTGCTGCCCTGATACACCCAAGGGAGCCGTACAAACTGACATCAGGAACCTGGACTGCTGAGTTTTCTTTCCCAGGGAAAATGGAAAAAGGATGTGCCCAGGGGCCCCTGGTCCTGACTGCAAAAAATCCTTATATCGAAGGATGGAGCCCACACCGAATTTGTCCCCACCTCAAACTTGTGCTGCCCTGATAGACCCAAGGGAGCCCTACAAACTGACATCAGGAACCTGGACTGCTGAGTTTTCTTTCCCAGGGAAAATGCAAAAAGGATGTGCCCAGAGGCCCCTGTCCCTGGGATTAGACCTCACTGCAAAAAAACCTTATATCGAAGGATGGACCCCACACCGAAGATGTCCCCACCTCAAACTTGTGCTGCCCTGATACACCCAAGGGAGCCCTACAAACTGACATCAGGAACCTGGACTGCTGAGTTTTCTTTCCCAGGGAAAATGGAAAAAGGATGTGCCCAGGGGCCCCTTGACCTGACTGCAAAAAATCCTTATATAGAAGGATGGAGCCCACACCGAAGTTGTCCCCACCTCAAACTTGTGCTGCCCTGATAGACCCAAGGGAGCCCTACAAACTGACATCAGCAACCTGGACTGCTGAGTTTTCTTTCCCAGGGAAAATGGAAAAAGGATGTGCCCAGGGGCCCCTGGCCCTGACTGCAAAAAATCCTTATATCGAAGGATGGACCCCACACCGAAGTTGTCCCCACCTCAAACTTGTGCTGCCCTGATAGACCCAAGGGAGCCCTACAAACTGACATCAGGAACCTGGACTGCTGAGTTTTCTTTCCCAGGGAAAATGGAAAAAGGATGTGCCCAGGGGCCCCTGGCCCTGGGCTGGGGCCCTATTGCAAAAATCCTGATATCGAAGGATGGACCCCACACCGAAGTTGTCTCCACCTCAAACTTGTGCTGCCCTGATAGACCCAAGGGAGCCCTACAAACTGACATCAGGAACCTGGACTGCTGAGTTTTCTTTCCCAGGGAAAATGGCCAAAGGTTGTGCCCAGGGGCCCCTTGCCCTGACTGCAAAAAATCCTTATATCGAAGGATGGACCCCACACCGAAGTTGTCCCCACCTCAAACTTGTGCTGCCCTGATAGACCCAAGGGAGCCCTACAAACTGACATCAGGAACCTGGACTGCTGAGTTTTCTTTCCCAGGGAAAATGGCCAAAGGTTGTGCCCAGGGGCCCCTTGCCCTGACTGCAAAAAATCCTTATATCGAAGGATGGACCCCACACCGAAGTTGTCCCCACCTCAAACTTGTGCTGCCCTGATAGACCCAAGGGAGCCCTACAAACTGACATCAGGAACCTGGACTGCTGAGTTTTCTTTCCCAGGGAAAATGGAAAAAGTTTGTGCCCAGGGGCCCCTGGCCCTGACTGCAAAAAATCCTTATATTGAAGGATGGACCCCACACCGAATTTGTCCCCACCTCAAACTTGTGCTGCCCTGATAGACCCAAGGGAGCCCTACAAACTGACATCAGGAACCTGGACTGCTGAGTTTTCTTTCCCAGGGAAAATGGCCAAGGGATGTGCCCAGGGGCCCCTAGCCCTGACTGCAGAGAATCCTTATATCGAAGGATGGACCCCACACCGAAGATGTCCCCACCTCAAACTTGTGCTGCCCTGATAGACCCAAGGGAGCCCTACAAACTGACATCAGGAACCTGGACTGCTGTGTTTTCTTTCCCAGGGAAAATGGAAAAAGGATGTGCCCAGGGGCCCCTGGCCCTGACTGCAAAAAATCCTTATATCGAAGGATGGAGCCCACACCGAATTTGTCCCCACCTGAAACTTGTGCTGCCCTGATAGACCCAAGGGAGCCCTACAAACTGACATCAGGAACCTGGACTGCTGAGTTTTCTTTCCCAGGGAAAATGCAAAAAGGATGTGCCCAGGGGCCCCTGGCCCTGGGATTAGACCTCACTGCAAAAAAACCTTATATCGAAGGATGGACCCCACACCGAATATGTCCCCACCTCAAACTTGTGCTGCCCTGATACACCCAAGGGAGCCGTACAAACTGACATCAGGAACCTGGACTGCTGAGTTTTCTTTCCCAGGGAAAATGGAAAAAGGATGTGCCCAGGGCCTCCTTGACCTGACTGCAAAAAATCCTTATATTGAAAGATGGACCCCACACCGAAGTTGTCCCCACCTCAAACTTGTGCTGCCCTGATAGACCCAAGGGAGCCCTTCAAACTGAAATCAGGAACCTGGACTGCTGAGGTTTCTTTCCCAGGGAAAATGGCCAAAGTTTGTGCCCAGGGGCCCCTGGCCCTGACTGCAAAGAATCCTTATATCGAAGGATGGAGCCCACACCGAAGTGTTCCCCACCTGAAACTTGTGCTGCTCTGATAGACCCAAGGGAGCCCTACAAACTGACATCAGGAACCTGGACTGCTGAGTTTTCTTTCCCAGGGAAAATGGAAAAAGGTTGTGCCCAAGGGCCCCTGGCCCTGGGCTGGAGACTCACTCCAAAAAATCCTTATATCGAAGGATGGACCCCACACTGTAGTTGTCCCCACCTCAAACTTGTGCTGCCCTGATAGACCCAAGGGAGCCCTACAAACTGACATCAGGAACCTGGACTGCTGAGTTTTCTTTCCCAGGGAAAATGGCCAAGGGGTGTGCCCAGGGGCCCCTAGCCCTGACTGCAGAGAATCCTTATATCGAAGGATGGACCCCACACCCAAGTTGTCCCCACCTCAAACATGTGCTGCCCTGATACACCCAAGGGAGCCCTACAAACTGACATCAGGAACCTGGACTGCTGAGTTTTCTTTCCCAGGGAAAATGGAAAAAGGTTGTGCCCAGGGGCCCCTGGCCCTGACTGCAAAAAATCCTTATATCGAAGGATGGACCCCACACCGAAGATGTCCCCACCTCAAACTTGTGCTGCCCTGATAGACCCAAGGGAGCCCTACAAACTGACATCAGGAACCTGGACTGCTGAGTTTTCTTTCCCAGGGAAAATGGAAAAAGGATGTGCCCAGGGCCCCCTGGTCCTGACTGCAAAAAATCCTTATATCGAAGGATGGACCCCACACCGAAGTTGTCCCCACCTCAAACATGTGCTGCCCTGATACACCCAAGGGAGCCCTACAAACTGACATCCGGAACCTGGACTGCTGAATTTTCTTTCCCAGGGAAAATGCAAAAAGGATGTGCCCAGGGGCCCCTGGCCCTGACTGCAAAAAATCCTTATATCGAAGGATGGACCCCAGACCGAAGTTGTCCCCACCTCAAACTTGTGCTGCCCTGATAGACCCAAGGGAGCCCTACAAACTGACATCAGGAACCTGGACTGCTGAGTTTTCTTTCCCAGGGAAAATGGCCAAAGGTTGTGCCCAGGGGCGCCTTGCCCTGACTGCAAAAAATCCTTATATCGAAGGATGGACCCCACACCGAAGTTGTCCCCACCTCAAACTTGTGCTGCCCTGATAGACCCAAGGGAGCCCTACAAACTGACATCAGGAACCTGGACTGCTGAGTTTTCTTTCCCAGGGAAAATGGAAAAAGGATGTGCCCAGGGGCCCCTTGACCTGACTGCAAAAAATCCTTATATCGAAGGATGGACCCCACACCGAAGTGGTCCCCACCTCAAACTTGTGCTGCCCTGATAGAACCAAGGGAGCCCTACAAACTGACATCAGGAACCTGGACTGCTGAGTTTTCTTTCCCAGGGAAAATGGCCAAAGGTTGTGCCCAGGGGCCCCTAGCCCTGACTGCAAATAATCCTTATATCGAAGGATGGACCCCACACCGAAGATGTCCCCACCTCAAACTTGTGCTGCCCTGATACACCCAAGGGAGCCCTACAAACTGACATCAGGAACCTGGACTGCTGAGTTTTCTTTCCCAGGGAAAATGGAAAAAGGATGTGCCCAGGGGCCCCTGGTCCTGACTGCAAAAAATCCTTATATCGAAGGATGGAGCCCACACCGAATTTGTCCCCACCTCAAACTTGTGCTGCCCTGATAGACCCAAGGGAGCCCTACAAACTGACATCAGGAACCTGGACTGCTGAGTTTTCTTTCCCAGGGAAAATGCAAAAAGGATGTGCCCAGGGGCCCCTGGCCCTGGGATTAGACCTCACTGCAAAAAAACCTTATATCGAAGGATGGACCCCACACCGAAGATGTCCCCACCTCAAACTTGTGCTGCCCTGATACACCCAAGGGAGCCCTACAAACTGACATCAGGAACCTGGACTGCTGAGTTTTCTTTCCCAGGGAAAATGGAAAAAGGATGTGCCCAGGGGCCCCTTGACCTGACTGCAAAAAATCCTTATATCGAAAGATGGACCCCACACCGAAGTTGTCCCCACCTCAAACTTGTGCTGCCCTGATAGACCCAAGGGAGCCCTTCAAACTGAAATCAGGAACCTGGACTGCTGAGGTTTCTTTCCCAGGGAAAATGGCCAAAGTTTGTGCCCAGGGGCCCCTAGCCCTGACTGCAAATAATCCTTATATCGAAGGACGGAGCCCACACCGAAGTGTTCCCCACCTCAAACTTGTGCTGCTCTGATAGACCCAAGGGAGCCCTACAAACTGACATCAGCAACCTGGACTGCTGAGTTTTCTTTCCCAGGGAAAATGGAAAAAGGTTGAGCCCAAGGGCCCCTGGCCCTGGGCTGGAGACTCACTCCAAAAAATCCTTATATCTAAGGATGGACCCCACACTGTAGTTGTCCCCACCTCAAACTTGTGCTGCCCTGATAGGCCCAAGGGAGCCCTACAAACTGACATCAGGAACCTGGACTGCTGAATTTTCTTTCCCAGGGAAAATGGCCAAGGGGTGTGCCCAGGGGCCCCTAGCCCTGACTGCAGAGAATCCTTATATCGAAGGATGGACCCCACACCGAAGTTGTCCCCACCTCAAACATGTGCTGCCCTGATACACCCAAGGGAGCCCTACAAACTGACATCAGGAACCTGGACTGCTGAGTTTTCTTTCCCAGGGAAAATGGAAAAAGGATGTGCCCAGGGGCCCCTGGCCCTGGGCTGGGGCCCTATTGCAAAAAATCCTTATATCGAAGGATGGACCCCACACCGAAGTTGTCCCCACCTCAAACTTGTGCTGCCCTGATAGACCCAAGGGAGCCCTACAAACTGACATCAGGAACCTGGACTGCTGAGTTTTCTTTCCCAGGGAAAATGGCCAAAGGTTGTGCCCAGGGGCGCCTTGCCCTGACTGCAAAAAATCCTTATATCGAAGGATGGACCCCACACCGAAGTTGTCCCCACCTCAAACTTGTGCTGCCCTGATAGACCCAAGGGAGCCCTACAAACTGACATCAGGAACCTGGACTGCTGAGTTTTCTTTCCCAGGGAAAATGGCCAAAGTTTGTGCCCAGGGGCCCCTGGCCCTGACTGCAAAAAATCCTTATATCGAAGGATGGACCCCACACCGAAGTTGTCCCCACCTCAAACATTTGCTGCCCTGATAGACCCAAGGGAGCCCTACAAACTGACATCAGCAACCTGGACTGCTGAGTTTTCTTTCCCAGGGAAAATGGAAAAAGGATGTGCCCAGGGGCCCCTGGCCCTGACTGCAAAAAATCCTTATATCGAAGGATGGACCCCACACCGAAGTTGTCCCCACCTCAAACTTGTGCTGCCCTGATAGAACCAAGGGAGCCCTACAAACTGACATCAGGAACCTGGACTGCTGAGTTTTCTTTCCCAGGGAAAATGGCCAAAGGTTGTGCCCAGGGGCCCCTAGCCCTGACTGCAAATAATCCTTATATCGATGGATGGACCCCACACCGAAGATGTCCCCACCTCAAACTTGTGCTGCCCTGATAGACCCAAGGGAGCCCTACAAACTGACATCAGGAACCTGGACTGATGAGTTTTCTTTCCCAGGGAAAATGGAAAAAGGATGTGCCAAGGGGCCCCTGGCCCTGACTGCAAAAAATCCTTATATCGAAGGATGGAGCCCACACCGAATTTGTCCCCACCTCAAACTTGTGCTGCCCTGATAGACCCAAGGGAGCCCTACAAACTGACATCAGGAACCTGGACTGCTGAGTTTTCTTTCCCAGGGAAAATGGAAAAAGGATGTGCCCAGGGGCCCCTGGTCCTGACTGCAAAAAATCCTTATATCGAAGGATGGACCCCACACCGAAGTTGTCCCCACCTCAAACATGTGCTGCCCTGATACACCCAAGGGAGCCCTACAAACTGACATCCGGAACCTGGACTGCTGAATTTTCTTTCCCAGGGAAAATGCAAAAAGGATGTGCCCAGGGGCCCCTGGCCCTGACTGCAAAAAATCCTTATATCGAAGGATGGACCCCAGACCGAAGTTGTCCCCACCTCAAACTTGTGCTGCCCTGATAGAACCAAGGGAGCCCTACAAACTGACATCAGGAACCTGGACTGCTGAGTTTTCTTTCCCAGGGAAAATGGCCAAAGGTTGTGCCCAGGGGCGCCTTGCCCTGACTGCAAAAAATCCTTATATCGAAGGATGGACCCCACACCGAAGTTGTCCCCACCTCAAACTTGTGCTGCCCTGATAGACCCAAGGGAGCCCTACAAACTGACATCAGGAACCTGGACTGCTGAGTTTTCTTTCCCAGGGAAAATGGAAAAAGGATGTGCCCAGGGGCCCCTTGACCTGACTGCAAAAAATCCTTATATCGAAGGATGGACCCCACACCGAAGTTGTCCCCACCTCAAACTTGTGCTGCCCTGATAGACCCAAGGGAGCCCTACAAACTGACATCAGGAACCTGGACTGCTGAGTTTTCTTTCCCAGGGAAAATGGCCAAGGGATGTGCCCAGGGGCCCCTAGCCCTGACTGCAGAGAATCCTTATATCGAAGGATGGACCCCACACCGAAGATGTCCCCACCTCAAACTTGTGCTGCCCTGATAGACCCAAGGGAGCCCTACAAACTGACATCAGGAACCTGGACTGCTGTGTTTTCTTTCCCAGGGAAAATGGAAAAAGGATGTGCCCAGGGGCCCCTGGCCCTGACTGCAAAAAATCCTTATATCGAAGGATGGAGCCCACACCGAATTTGTCCCCACCTGAAACTTGTGCTGCCCTGATAGACCCAAGGGAGCCCTACAAACTGACATCAGGAACCTGGACTGCTGAGTTTTCTTTCCCAGGGAAAATGCAAAAAGGATGTGCCCAGGGGCCCCTGGCCCTGGGATTAGACCTCACTGCAAAAAAACCTTATATCGAAGGATGGACCCCACACCGAATATGTCCCCACCTCAAACTTGTGCTGCCCTGATACACCCAAGGGAGCCGTACAAACTGACATCAGGAACCTGGACTGCTGAGTTTTCTTTCCCAGGGAAAATGGAAAAAGGATGTGCCCAGGGCCTCCTTGACCTGACTGCAAAAAATCCTTATATTGAAAGATGGACCCCACACCGAAGTTGTCCCCACCTCAAACTTGTGCTGCCCTGATAGACCCAAGGGAGCCCTTCAAACTGAAATCAGGAACCTGGACTGCTGAGGTTTCTTTCCCAGGGAAAATGGCCAAAGTTTGTGCCCAGGGGCCCCTGGCCCTGACTGCAAAGAATCCTTATATCGAAGGATGGAGCCCACACCGAAGTGTTCCCCACCTGAAACTTGTGCTGCTCTGATAGACCCAAGGGAGCCCTACAAACTGACATCAGGAACCTGGACTGCTGAGTTTTCTTTCCCAGGGAAAATGGAAAAAGGTTGTGCCCAAGGGCCCCTGGCCCTGGGCTGGAGACTCACTCCAAAAAATCCTTATATCGAAGGATGGACCCCACACTGTAGTTGTCCCCACCTCAAACTTGTGCTGCCCTGATAGACCCAAGGGAGCCCTACAAACTGACATCAGGAACCTGGACTGCTGAGTTTTCTTTCCCAGGGAAAATGGCCAAGGGGTGTGCCCAGGGGCCCCTAGCCCTGACTGCAGAGAATCCTTATATCGAAGGATGGACCCCACACCCAAGTTGTCCCCACCTCAAACATGTGCTGCCCTGATACACCCAAGGGAGCCCTACAAACTGACATCAGGAACCTGGACTGCTGAGTTTTCTTTCCCAGGGAAAATGGAAAAAGGTTGTGCCCAGGGGCCCCTGGCCCTGACTGCAAAAAATCCTTATATCGAAGGATGGACCCCACACCGAAGATGTCCCCACCTCAAACTTGTGCTGCCCTGATAGACCCAAGGGAGCCCTACAAACTGACATCAGGAACCTGGACTGCTGAGTTTTCTTTCCCAGGGAAAATGGAAAAAGGATGTGCCCAGGGCCCCCTGGTCCTGACTGCAAAAAATCCTTATATCGAAGGATGGACCCCACACCGAAGTTGTCCCCACCTCAAACATGTGCTGCCCTGATACACCCAAGGGAGCCCTACAAACTGACATCCGGAACCTGGACTGCTGAATTTTCTTTCCCAGGGAAAATGCAAAAAGGATGTGCCCAGGGGCCCCTGGCCCTGACTGCAAAAAATCCTTATATCGAAGGATGGACCCCAGACCGAAGTTGTCCCCACCTCAAACTTGTGCTGCCCTGATAGACCCAAGGGAGCCCTACAAACTGACATCAGGAACCTGGACTGCTGAGTTTTCTTTCCCAGGGAAAATGGCCAAAGGTTGTGCCCAGGGGCGCCTTGCCCTGACTGCAAAAAATCCTTATATCGAAGGATGGACCCCACACCGAAGTTGTCCCCACCTCAAACTTGTGCTGCCCTGATAGACCCAAGGGAGCCCTACAAACTGACATCAGGAACCTGGACTGCTGAGTTTTCTTTCCCAGGGAAAATGGAAAAAGGATGTGCCCAGGGGCCCCTTGACCTGACTGCAAAAAATCCTTATATCGAAGGATGGACCCCACACCGAAGTTGTCCCCACCTCAAACTTGTGCTGCCCTGATAGAACCAAGGGAGCCCTACAAACTGACATCAGGAACCTGGACTGCTGAGTTTTCTTTCCCAGGGAAAATGGCCAAAGGTTGTGCCCAGGGGCCCCTAGCCCTGACTGCAAATAATCCTTATATCGAAGGATGGACCCCACACCGAAGATGTCCCCACCTCAAACTTGTGCTGCCCTGATACACCCAAGGGAGCCCTACAAACTGACATCAGGAACCTGGACTGCTGAGTTTTCTTTCCCAGGGAAAATGGAAAAAGGATGTGCCCAGGGGCCCCTGGTCCTGACTGCAAAAAATCCTTATATCGAAGGATGGAGCCCACACCGAATTTGTCCCCACCTCAAACTTGTGCTGCCCTGATAGACCCAAGGGAGCCCTACAAACTGACATCAGGAACCTGGACTGCTGAGTTTTCTTTCCCAGGGAAAATGCAAAAAGGATCTGCCCAGGGGCCCCTGGCCCTGGGATTAGACCTCACTGCAAAAAAACCTTATATCGAAGGATGGACCCCACACCGAAGATGTCCCCACCTCAAACTTGTGCTGCCCTGATACACCCAAGGGAGCCCTACAAACTGACATCAGGAACCTGGACTGCTGAGTTTTCTTTCCCAGGGAAAATGGAAAAAGGATGTGCCCAGGGGCCCCTTGACCTGACTGCAAAAAATCCTTATATCGAAAGATGGACCCCACACCGAAGTTGTCCCCACCTCAAACTTGTGCTGCCCTGATAGACCCAAGGGAGCCCTTCAAACTGAAATCAGGAACCTGGACTGCTGAGGTTTCTTTCCCAGGGAAAATGGCCAAAGTTTGTGCCCAGGGGCCCCTGGCCCTGACTGCAAATAATCCTTATATCGAAGGACGGAGCCCACACCGAAGTGTTCCCCACCTCAAACTTGTGCTGCTCTGATAGACCCAAGGGAGCCCTACAAACTGACATCAGCAACCTGGACTGCTGAGTTTTCTTTCCCAGGGAAAATGGAAAAAGGTTGAGCCCAAGGGCCCCTGGCCCTGGGCTGGAGACTCACTCCAAAAAATCCTTATATCTAAGGATGGACCCCACACTGTAGTTGTCCCCACCTCAAACTTGTGCTGCCCTGATAGGCCCAAGGGAGCCCTACAAACTGACATCAGGAACCTGGACTGCTGAATTTTCTTTCCCAGGGAAAATGGCCAAGGGGTGTGCCCAGGGGCCCCTAGCCCTGACTGCAGAGAATCCTTATATCGAAGGATGGACCCCACACCGAAGTTGTCCCCACCTCAAACATGTGCTGCCCTGATACACCCAAGGGAGCCCTACAAACTGACATCAGGAACCTGGACTGCTGAGTTTTCTTTCCCAGGGAAAATGGAAAAAGGATGTGCCCAGGGGCCCCTGGCCCTGGGCTGGGGCCCTATTGCAAAAAATCCTTATATCGAAGGATGGACCCCACACCGAAGTTGTCCCCACCTCAAACTTGTGCTGCCCTGATAGACCCAAGGGAGCCCTACAAACTGACATCAGGAACCTGGACTGCTGAGTTTTCTTTCCCAGGGAAAATGGCCAAAGGTTGTGCCCAGGGGCGCCTTGCCCTGACTGCAAAAAATCCTTATATCGAAGGATGGACCCCACACCGAAGTTGTCCCCACCTCAAACTTGTGCTGCCCTGATAGACCCAAGGGAGCCCTACAAACTGACATCAGGAACCTGGACTGCTGAGTTTTCTTTCCCAGGGAAAATGGCCAAAGTTTGTGCCCAGGGGCCCCTGGCCCTGACTGCAAAAAATCCTTATATCGAAGGATGGACCCCACACCGAAGTTGTCCCCACCTCAAACATTTGCTGCCCTGATAGACCCAAGGGAGCCCTACAAACTGACATCAGCAACCTGGACTGCTGAGTTTTCTTTCCCAGGGAAAATGGAAAAAGGATGTGCCCAGGGGCCCCTGGCCCTGACTGCAAAAAATCCTTATATCGAAGGATGGACCCCACACCGAAGTTGTCCCCACCTCAAACTTGTGCTGCCCTGATAGAACCAAGGGAGCCCTACAAACTGACATCAGGAACCTGGACTGCTGAGTTTTCTTTCCCAGGGAAAATGGCCAAAGGTTGTGCCCAGGGGCCCCTAGCCCTGACTGCAAATAATCCTTATATCGATGGATGGACCCCACACCGAAGATGTCCCCACCTCAAACTTGTGCTGCCCTGATAGACCCAAGGGAGCCCTACAAACTGACATCAGGAACCTGGACTGATGAGTTTTCTTTCCCAGGGAAAATGGAAAAAGGATGTGCCAAGGGGCCCCTGGCCCTGACTGCAAAAAATCCTTATATCGAAGGATGGAGCCCACACCGAATTTGTCCCCACCTCAAACTTGTGCTGCCCTGATAGACCCAAGGGAGCCCTACAAACTGACATCAGGAACCTGGACTGCTGAGTTTTCTTTCCCAGGGAAAATGGAAAAAGGATGTGCCCAGGGGCCCCTGGTCCTGACTGCAAAAAATCCTTATATCGAAGGATGGACCCCACACCGAAGTTGTCCCCACCTCAAACATGTGCTGCCCTGATACACCCAAGGGAGCCCTACAAACTGACATCCGGAACCTGGACTGCTGAATTTTCTTTCCCAGGGAAAATGCAAAAAGGATGTGCCCAGGGGCCCCTGGCCCTGACTGCAAAAAATCCTTATATCGAAGGATGGACCCCAGACCGAAGTTGTCCCCACCTCAAACTTGTGCTGCCCTGATAGACCCAAGGGAGCCCTACAAACTGACATCAGGAACCTGGACTGCTGAGTTTTCTTTCCCAGGGAAAATGGCCAAAGGTTGTGCCCAGGGGCGCCTTGCCCTGACTGCAAAAAATACTTATATCGAAGGATGGACCCCACACCGAAGTTGTCCCCACCTCAAACTTGTGCTGCCCTGATAGACCCAAGGGAGCCCTACAAACTGACATCAGGAACCTGGACTGCTGAGTTTTCTTTCCCAGGGAAAATGGAAAAAGGATGTGCCCAGGGGCCCCTTGACCTGACTGCAAAAAATCCTTATATCGAAGGATGGACCCCACACCGAAGTTGTCCCCACCTCAAACTTGTGCTGCCCTGATAGAACCAAGGGAGCCCTACAAACTGACATCAGGAACCTGGACTGCTGAGTTTTCTTTCCCAGGGAAAATGGCCAAAGGTTGTGCCCAGGGGCCCCTAGCCCTGACTGCAAATAATCCTTATATCGAAGGATGGACCCCACACCGAAGATGTCCCCACCTCAAACTTGTGCTGCCCTGATACACCCAAGGGAGCCCTACAAACTGACATCAGGAACCTGGACTGCTGAGTTTTCTTTCCCAGGGAAAATGGAAAAAGGATGTGCCCAGGGGCCCCTGGTCCTGACTGCAAAAAATCCTTATATCGAAGGATGGAGCCCACACCGAATTTGTCCCCACCTCAAACTTGTGCTGCCCTGATAGACCCAAGGGAGCCCTACAAACTGACATCAGGAACCTGGACTGCTGAGTTTTCTTTCCCAGGGAAAATGCAAAAAGGATCTGCCCAGGGGCCCCTGGCCCTGGGATTAGACCTCACTGCAAAAAAACCTTATATCGAAGGATGGACCCCACACCGAAGATGTCCCCACCTCAAACTTGTGCTGCCCTGATACACCCAAGGGAGCCCTACAAACTGACATCAGGAACCTGGACTGCTGAGTTTTCTTTCCCAGGGAAAATGGAAAAAGGATGTGCCCAGGGGCCCCTTGACCTGACTGCAAAAAATCCTTATATCGAAAGATGGACCCCACACCGAAGTTGTCCCCACCTCAAACTTGTGCTGCCCTGATAGACCCAAGGGAGCCCTTCAAACTGAAATCAGGAACCTGGACTGCTGAGGTTTCTTTCCCAGGGAAAATGGCCAAAGTTTGTGCCCAGGGGCCCCTGGCCCTGACTGCAAATAATCCTTATATCGAAGGACGGAGCCCACACCGAAGTGTTCCCCACCTCAAACTTGTGCTGCTCTGATAGACCCAAGGGAGCCCTACAAACTGACATCAGGAACCTGGACTGCTGAGTTTTCTTTCCCAGGGAAAATGGAAAAAGGTTGAGCCCAAGGGCCCCTGGCCCTGGGCTGGAGACTCACTCCAAAAAATCCTTATATCTAAGGATGGACCCCACACTGTAGTTGTCCCCACCTCAAACTTGTGCTGCCCTGATAGGCCCAAGGGAGCCCTACAAACTGACATCAGGAACCTGGACTGCTGAATTTTCTTTCCCAGGGAAAATGGCCAAGGGGTGTGCCCAGGGGCCCCTAGCCCTGACTGCAGAGAATCCTTATATCGAAGGATGGACCCCACACCGAAGTTGTCCCCACCTCAAACATGTGCTGCCCTGATACACCCAAGGGAGCCCTACAAACTGACATCAGGAACCTGGACTGCTGAGTTTTCTTTCCCAGGGAAAATGGAAAAAGGATGTGCCCAGGGGCCCCTGGCCCTGGGCTGGGGCCCTATTGCAAAAAATCCTTATATCGAAGGATGGACCCCACACCGAAGTTGTCCCCACCTCAAACTTGTGCTGCCCTGATAGACCCAAGGGAGCCCTACAAACTGACATCAGGAACCTGGACTGCTGAGTTTTCTTTCCCAGGGAAAATGGCCAAAGGTTGTGCCCAGGGGCGCCTTGCCCTGACTGCAAAAAATCCTTATATCGAAGGATGGACCCCACACCGAAGTTGTCCCCACCTCAAACTTGTGCTGCCCTGATAGACCCAAGGGAGCCCTACAAACTGACATCAGGAACCTGGACTGCTGAGTTTTCTTTCCCAGGGAAAATGGCCAAAGTTTGTGCCCAGGGGCCCCTGGCCCTGACTGCAAAGAATCCTTATATCGAAGGATGGACCCCACACCGAAGTTGTCCCCACCTCAAACATTTGCTGCCCTGATAGACCCAAGGGAGCCCTACAAACTGACATCAGCAACCTGGACTGCTGAGTTTTCTTTCCCAGGGAAAATGGAAAAAGGATGTGCCCAGGGGCCCCTGGCCCTGACTGCAAAAAATCCTTATATCGAAGGATGGACCCCACACCGAAGTTGTCCCCACCTCAAACTTGTGCTGCCCTGATAGAACCAAGGGAGCCCTACAAACTGACATCAGGAACCTGGACTGCTGAGTTTTCTTTCCCAGGGAAAATGGCCAAAGGTTGTGCCCAGGGGCCCCTAGCCCTGACTGCAAATAATCCTTATATCGATGGATGGACCCCACACCGAAGATGTCCCCACCTCAAACTTGTGCTGCCCTGATAGACCCAAGGGAGCCCTACAAACTGACATCAGGAACCTGGACTGATGAGTTTTCTTTCCCAGGGAAAATGGAAAAAGGATGTGCCAAGGGGCCCCTGGCCCTGACTGCAAAAAATCCTTATATCGAAGGATGGAGCCCACACCGAATTTGTCCCCACCTCAAACTTGTGCTGCCCTGATAGACCCAAGGGAGCCCTACAAACTGACATCAGGAACCTGGACTGCTGAGTTTTCTTTCCCAGGGAAAATGCAAAAAGGATGTGCCCAGGGGCCCCTGGCCCTGGGATTAGACCTCACTGCAAAAAAACCTTATATCGAAGGATGGACCCCACACCGAAGATGTCCCCACCTGAAACTTGTGCTGCCGTGATACACCCAAGGGAGCCCTACAAACTGACATCAGGAACCTGGACTGCTGAGTTTTCTTTCCCAGGGAAAATGGAAAAAGGATGTGCCCAGGGGCCCCTTCACCTGACTGCAAAAAATCCTTATATCGAAAGATGGACCCCACACCGAAGTTGTCCCCACCTCAAACTTCTGCTGCCCTGATAGACCCAAGGGAGCCCTTCAAACTGAAATCAGGAACCTGGACTGCTGAGTTTTCTTTCCCAGGGAAAATGGCCAAAGGTTGTGCCCAGGGGCCCCTTGCCCTGACTGCAAAAAATCCTTATATCGAAGGATGGACCCCACACCGAAGTTGTCCCCACCTCAAACTTGTGCTGCCCTGATAGACCCAAGGGAGCCCTACAAACTGACATCAGGAACCTGGACTGCTGAGTTTTCTTTCCCAGGGAAAATGGAAAAAGGATGTGCCCAGGGGCCCCTGGCCCTGGGCTCGGGCCCTATTGCAAAAATCCTGATATCGAAGGATGGACCCCACACCGAAGTTGTCTCCACCTCAAACTTGTGCTGCCCTGATAGACCCAAGGGAGCCCTACAAACTGACATCAGGAACCTGGACTGCTGAGTTTTCTTTCCCAGGGAAAATGGCCAAAGGTTGTGCCCAGGGGCCCCTTGCCCTGACTTCAAAAAATCCTTATATCGAAGGATGGACCCCACACCGAAGTTGTCCCCACCTCAAACTTGTGCTGCCCTGATAGACCCAAGGGAGCCCTACAAACTGACATCAGGAACCTGGACTGCTGAGTTTTCTTTCCCAGGGAAAATGGAAAAAGGATGTGCCCAGGGGCCCCTGGCCCTGACTGCAAAAAATCCTTATATCGAAGGATGAACCCCACACCGAAGTTGTCCCCACCTCAAACTTGTGCTGCCCTGATAGACCCAAGGGAGCCCTACAAACTGACATCAGGAACCTGGACTGCTGAGTTTTCTTTCCCAGGGAAAATGGCCATGGGATGTGCCCAGGGGCCCCTAGCCCTGACTGCAGAGAATCCTTATATCGAAGGATGGACCCCACACCGAAGATGTCCCCACATCAAACTTGTGCTGCCCTGATAGACCCAAGGGAGCCCTACAAACTGACATCAGGAACCTGGACTGCTGAGTTTTCTTTCCCAGGGAAAATGGAAAAAGGATGTGCCCAGGGCCCCCTGGTCCTGACTGCAAAAAATCCTTATATCGAAGGATGGACCCCACACCGAAGTTGTCCCCACCTCAAACATGTGCTGCCCTGATAGACCCAAGGGAGCCCTACAAACTGACATCAGGAACCTGGACTGCTGAGTTTTCTTTCCCAGGGAAAATGCAAAAAGGATGTGCCCAGGGGCCCCTGGCCCTGACTGCAAAAAATCCTTATATCGAAGGATGGACCCCACACCGAAGTTGTCCCCACCTCAAACTTGTGCTGCCCTGATAGACCCAAGGGAGCCCTACAAACTGACATCAGCAACCTGGACTGCTGAGTTTTCTTTCCCAGGGAAAATGGAAAAAGGATGTGCCCAGGGGCCCCTGGCCCTGACTGCAAAAAATCCTTATATCGAAGGATGGACCCCAGACCGAAGTTGTCCCCACCTCAAACTTGTGCTGCCCTGATAGACCCAAGGGAGCCCTACAAACTGACATCAGGAACCTGGACTGCTGAGTTTTCTTTCCCAGGGAAAATGGCCAAAGGTTGTGCCCAGGGGCCCCTAGCCCTGACTGCAAAGAATCCCTATATCGAAGGATGGACCCCACACCGAAGATGTCCCCACCTCAAACTTGTGCTGCCCTGATACACCCAAGGGAGCCCTACAAACTGACATCAGGAACCTGGACTGCTGAGTTTTCTTTCCCAGGGAAAATGGAAAAAGGATGTGCCCAGGGGCCCCTTGACCTGACTGCAAAAAATCCTTATATCGAAAGATGGACCCCACACCGAAGTTGTCCCCACCTCAAACTTGTGCTGCCCTGATAGACCCAAGGGAGCCCTTCAAACTGAAATCAGGAACCTGGACTGCTGAGGTTTCTTTCCCAGGGAAAATGGCCAAAGTTTGTGCCCAGCGGCCCCTGGCCCTGACTGCAAAGAATCCTTATATCGAAGGACGGAGCCCACACCGAAGTGTTCCCCACCTCAAACTTGTGCTGCTCTGATAGACCCAAGGGAGCCCTACAAACTGACATCAGGAACCTGGACTGCTGAGTTTTCTTTCCCAGGGAAAATGGAAAAAGGTTGTGCCCAAGGGCCCCTGGCCCTGGGCTGGAGACTCACTCCAAAAAATCCTTATATCTAAGGATGGACCCCACACTGTAGTTGTCCCCACCTCAAACTTGTGCTGCCCTGATAGACCTAAGGGAGCCCTACAAACTGACATCAGGAACCTGGACTGCTGAATTTTCTTTCCCAGGGAAAATGGCCAAGGGGTGTGCCCAGGGGCCCCTAGCCCTGACTGCAGAGAATCCTTATATCGAAGGATGGACCCCACACCGAAGTTGTCCCCACCTCAAACATGTGCTGCCCTGATACACCCAAGGGAGCCCTACAAACTGACATCAGGAACCTGGACTGCTGAGTTTTCTTTCCCAGGGAAAATGGAAAAAGGATGTGCCCAGGGGCCCCTGCCCCTGGGCTGGGGCCCTATTGCAAAAAATCCTTATATCGAAGGATGGACCCCACACCGAAGTTGTCCCCACCTCAAACTTGTGCTGCCCTGATAGACCCAAGGGAGCCCTACAAACTGACATCAGGAACCTGGACTGCTGAGTTTTCTTTCCCAGGGAAAATGGCCAAAGGTTGTGCCCAGGGGCGCCTTGCCCTGACTGCAAAAAATCCTTATATCGAAGGATGGACCCCACACCGAAGTTGTCCCCACCTCAAACTTGTGCTGCCCTGATAGAACCAAGGGAGCCCTACAAACTGACATCAGGAACCTGGACTGCTGAGTTTTCTTTCCCAGGGAAAATGGAAAAAGGATGTGCCCAGGGGCCCCTTGACCTGACTGCAAAAAATCCTTATATCGAAGGATGGACCCCACACCGAAGTTGTCCCCACCTCAAACATGTGCTGCCCTGATAGACCCAAGGGAGCCCTACAAACTGACATCAGGAACCTGGACTGCTGAGTTTTCTTTCCCAGGGAAAATGGAAAAAGGATGTGCCCAGGGGCCCCTGGCCCTGGGCTGGGGCCCTATTGCAAAAAATCCTTATATCGAAGGATGGACCCCACACCGAAGTTGTCTCCACCTCAAACTTGTGCTGCCCTGATAGACCCAAGGGAGCCCTACAAACTGACATCAGGAACCTGGACTGCTGAGTTTTCTTTCCCAGGGAAAATGGAAAAAGGATGTGCCCAGGGGCCCCTGGCCCTGGGCTGGGGCCCTATTGCAAAAAATCCTTATATCGAAGGATGGACCCCACACCGAAGTTGTCTCCACCTCAAATTTGTGCTGCCCTTTTAGACCCAAGGGAGCCCTACAAACTGACATCAGGAACCTGGACTGCTGAGTTTTCTTTCCCAGGGAAAATGGCCAAAGGTTGTGCCCAGGGGCGCCTTGCCCTGACTGCAAAAAATACTTATATCGAAGGATGGACCCCACACCGAAGTTGTCCCCACCTCAAACTTGTGCTGCCCTGATAGACCCAAGGGAGCCCTACAAACTGACATCAGCAACCTGGACTGCTGAGTTTTCTTTCCCAGGGAAAATGGAAAAAGGATGTGCCCAGGGGCCCCTGGCCCTGACTGCAAAAAATCCTTATATCGAAGGATGGACCCCACACCGAAGTTGTCCCCACCTCAAACTTGTGCTGCCCTGATAGAACCAAGGGAGCCCTACAAACTGACATCAGGAACCTGGACTGCTGAGTTTTCTTTCCCAGGGAAAATGGCCAAAGGTTGTGCCCAGGGGCCCCTAGCCCTGACTGCAAATAATCCTTATATCGAAGGATGGACCCCACACCGAAGATGTCCCCACCTCAAACTTGTGCTGCCCTGATACACCCAAGGGAGCCCTACAAACTGACATCAGGAACCTGGACTGCGAAGTTTTCTTTCCCAGGGAAAATGGAAAAAGGATGTGCCCGGGGGCCCCTGGCCCTGACTGCGAAAAATCCTTATATCGAAGGATGGAGCCCACACCGAATTTGTCCCCACCTCAAACTTGTGCTGCCCTGATAGACCCAAGGGAGCCCTTCAAACTGAAATCAGGAACCTGGACTGCTGAGGTTTCTTTCGCAGGGAAAATGGCCAAAGTTTGTGCCCAGGGGCCCCTGGCCCTGACTGCAAATAATCCTTATATCGAAGGACGGAGCCCACACCGAAGTGTTCCCCACCTCAAACTTGTGCTGCTCTGATAGACCCAAGGGAGCCCTACAAACTGACATCAGGAACCTGGACTGCTGAGTTTTCTTTCCCAGGGAAAATGGAAAAAGGTTGTGCCCAAGGGCCCCTGGCCCTGGGCTGGAGACTCACTCCAAAAAATCCTTATATCTAAGGATGGACCCCACACTGTAGTTGTCCCCACCTCAAACTTGTGCTGCCCTGATAGACCTAAGGGAGCCCTACAAACTGACATCAGGAACCTGGACTGCTGAATTTTCTTTCCCAGGGAAAATGGCCAAGGGGTGTGCCCAGGGGCCCCTAGCCCTGACTGCAGAGAATCCTTATATCGAAGGATGGACCCCACACCGAAGTTGTCCCCACCTCAAACATGTGCTGCCCTGATACACCCAAGGGAGCCCTACAAACTGACATCAGGAACCTGGACTGCTGAGTTTTCTTTCCCAGGGAAAATGGAAAAAGGATGTGCCCAGGGGCCCCTGGCCCTGGGCTGGGGCCCTATTGCAAAAAATCCTTATATCGAAGGATGGACCCCACACCGAAGTTGTCCCCACCTCAAACTTGTGCTGCCCTGATAGACCCAAGGGAGCCCTACAAACTGACATCACGAACCTGGACTGCTGAGTTTTCTTTCCCAGGGAAAATGGCCAAAGTTTGTGCCCAGGGGCCCCTGGCCCTGACTGCAAAAAATCCTTATATCGAAGGATGGACCCCACACCGAAGTTGTCCCCACCTCAAACATTTGCTGCCCTGATAGACCCAAGGGAGCCCTACAAACTGACATCAGCAACCTGGACTGCTGAGTTTTCTTTCCCAGGGAAAATGGAAAAAGGATGTGCCCAGGGGCCCCTGGCCCTGACTGCAAAAAATCCTTATATCGAAGGATGGACCCCACACCGAAGTTGTCCCCACCTCAAACTTGTGCTGCCCTGATAGAACCAAGGGAGCCCTACAAACTGACATCAGGAACCTGGACTGCTGAGTTTTCTTTCCCAGGGAAAATGGCCAAAGGTTGTGCCCAGGGGCCCCTAGCCCTGACTGCAAATAATCCTTATATCGAAGGATGGACCCCACACCGAAGTTGTCCCCACCTCAAACTTGTGCTGCCCTGATAGACCCAAGGGAGCCCTACAAACTGACATCAGGAACCTGGACTGCTGAGTTTTCTTTCCCAGGGAAAATGGAAAAAGGATGTGCCAAGGGGCCCCTGGCCCTGACTGCAAAAAATCCTTATATAGAAGGATGGAGCCCACACCGAATTTGTCCCCACCTCAAACTTGTGCTGCCCTGATAGACCCAAGGGAGCCCTACAAACTGACATCAGGAACCTGGACTGCTGAGTTTTCTTTCCCAGGGAAAATGCAAAAAGGATGTGCCCAGGGGCCCCTGGCCCTGGGATTAGACCTCACTGCAAAAAATCCTTATATCGAAGGATGGACCCCACACCGAAGATGTCCCCACCTCAAGCTTGTGCTGCCCTGATACACCCAAGGGAGCCCTACAAACTGACATCAGGAACCTGGACTGCTGAGTTTTCTTTCCCAGGGAAAATGGAAAAAGGATGTGCCCAGGGGCCCCTTGACCTGACTGCAAAAAATCCTTATATCGAAAGATGGACCCCACACCGAAGTTGTCCCCACCTCAAACTTGTGCTGCCCTGATAGACCCAAGGGAGCCCTTCAAACTGAAATCAGGAACCTGGACTGCTGAGATTTCTTTCCCAGGGAAAATGGCCAAAGTTTGTGCCCAGGGGCCCCTGGCCCTGACTGCAAAAAATCCTTATATCGAAGGATGGAGCCCACACCGAAGTTTTCCCCACCTCAAACTTGTGCTGCTCTGATAGACCCAAGGGAGCCCTACAAACTGACATCAGGAACCTGGACTGCTGAGTTTTCTTTCCCAGGGAAAATGGAAAAAGGTTGTGCCCAAGGGCCCCTGGCCCTGGGCTGGAGACTCACTCCAAAAAATCCTTATATCGAAGGATGGACCCCACACTGTTGTTGTCCCCACCTCAAACTTGTGCTGCCCTGATAGACCCAAGGGAGCCCTACAAACTGACATCAGGAACCTGGACTGCTGAGTTTTCTTTCCCAGGGAAAATGGCCAAGGGGAGTGCCCAGGGGCCCCTAGCCCTGACTGCAGAGAATCCTTATATCGAAGGATGGACCCCACACCGAAGTTGTCCCCACCTCAAACATGTGCTGCCCTGATACACCCAAGGGAGCCCTACAAACTGACATCAGGAACCTGGACTGCTGAGGTTTCCTTCCCTGGGAAAATGGAAAAAGGATGTGCCCAGGGGCCCCTGGCCCTGACTGCAAAAAATCCTTATATCGAAGGATGCACCCCACACCGAAGTTGTCCCCACCTCAAACTTGTGCTGCCCTGATAGACCCAAGGGAGCCCTACAAACTGACATCAGGAACCTGGACTGCTGAGTTTTCTTTCCCAGGGAAAATGCAAAAAGGATGTGCCCAGGGGCCCCTGGCCCTGGGCTGGGGCCCTATTGCAAAAAATCCTTATATCGAAGGATGGAGCCCACACCGAATTTGTCCCCACCTCAAACTTGTGCTGCCCTGATACACCCAAGGGAGCCCTATAAACTGATATCAGGAACCTGGACTGCTGAGTTTTCTTTCCCAGGGAAAATGCAAAAAGGATGTGCCCAGGGGCCCCGGCCCTGGGATTAGACCTCACTGCAAAAAAACCTTATATCGAAGGATGGACCCCACACCGAAGATGTCCCCACCTCAAACTTGTGCTGCCCTGATACACCCAAGGGAGCCGTACAAACTGACATCAGGAACCTGGACTGCTGAGTTTTCTTTCCCAGGGAAAATGGAAAAAGGATGTGCCCAGGGGCCCCTTGACCTGACTGCAAAAAATCCTTATATCGAAAGATGGACCCCACACCGAAGATGTCCCCACCTCAAACTTGTGCTGCCCTGATAGACCCAAGGGAGCCCTTCAAACTGAAATCAGGAACCTGGACTGCTGAGGTTTCTTTCCCAGGGAAAATGGCCAAAGTTTGTGCCCAGGGGCCCCTGGCCCTGACTGCAAAGAATCCTTATATCGAAGGATGGAGCCCACACCGAAGTGTTCCCCACCTGAAACTTGTGCTGCTCTGATAGACCCAAGGGAGCCCTACAAACTGACATCAGGAACCTGGACTGCTGAGTTTTCTTTCCCAGGGAAAATGGAAAAAGGTTGTGCCCAAGGGCCCCTGGCCCTGGGCTGGAGACTCACTCCAAAAAATCCTTATATCGAAGGATGGACCCCACACTGTAGTTGTCCCCACCTCAAACTTGTGCTGCCCTGATAGACCCAAGGGAGCCCTACAAACTGACATCAGGAACCTGGACTGCTGAGTTTTCTTTCCCAGGGAAAATGGCCAAGGGGTGTGCCCAGGGGCCCCTTGCCCTGACTGCAGAGAATCCTTATATCGAAGGATGGACCCCACACCGAAGTTGTCCCCACCTCAAACATGTGCTGTCCTGATACACCCAAGGGAGCCCTACAAACTGACATCAGGAACCTGGACTGCTGAGTTTTCTTTCCCAGGGAAAATGGAAAAAGGATGTGCCCAGGGGCCCCTGGCCCTGACTGCAAAAAATCCTTATATCGAAGGATGGACCCCAGACCGAAGTTGTCCCCACCTCAAACTTGTGCTGCCCTGATAGACCCAAGGGAGCCCTACAAACTGACATCAGGAACCTGGACTGCTGAGTTTTCTTTCCCAGGGAAAATGGCCAAAGGTTGTGCCCAGGGGCCCCTTGCCCTGACTGCAAAAAATCCTTATATCGAAGGATGAACCCCACACCGAAGTTGTCCCCACCTCAAACTTGTGCTGCCCTGATAGACCCAAGGGAGCCCTACAAACTGACATCAGGAACCTGGACTGCTGAGTTTTCTTTCCCAGGGAAAATGGCCAAGGGATGTGCCCAGGGGCCCCTAGCCCTGACTGCAGAGAATCCTTATATCGAAGGATGGACCCCACACCGAAGATGTCCCCACCTCAAACTTGTGCTGCCCAGATAGACCCAAGGGAGCCCTACAAACTGACATCAGGAACCTGGACTGCTGAGTTTTCTTTCCCAGGGAAAATGGAAAAAGGATGTGCCCAGGGGCCCCTGGCCCTGACTGCAAAAAATCCTTATATCGAAGGATGGAGCCCACACCGAATTTGTCCCCACCTCAAACTTGTGCTGCCCTGATAGACCCAAGGGAGCCCTAGAAACTGACATCAGGAACCTGGACTGCTGAGTTTTCTTTCCCAGGGAAAATGGAAAAAGGATATGCCCAGGGGCCCCTGGCCCTGGGCTGGGGCCTCACTACAAAAAATCCTTATATCAAAGGATGGACCCCACACCGAAGTTGTCCCCACCTCAAAATTGTGCTGCCCTGATAGACCCAAGGGAGCCCTACAAACTGACATCAGGAACCTGGACTGCTGAGTTTTCTTTCCCAGGAAAAATGGAAAAAGGATGTGCCCAGGGGCCCCTGGCCCTGGGCCCCTGACCCTGACTTCAAAAAATCCTTATATCGAAGGATGGACCCCACACCGAAGTTTTCGCCACCTCACACTTGTGCTGCCCTGATAGATCCAAGGGAGCCCTACAAACTGACATGAGGAATCTGGACTGCTGAGTTTTCTTTCACAGGGAAAATGGAAAAAGGATGTGCCCAGGGGCCCCTGGCCCAGGGCTGGGCCCTCACTACCAGAAATCCTTATATCAATGGATGGACCCCAAACCGAAGTTGTCCCCACCTCAAACTTGTGCTGCCCTGATAGACCCAAGGGAGCCCTACAAACTGACATCAGGAACCTGGACTGCTGAATTTTCTTTCCCAGGGAAAATAGCCAAAGGATGTGCCCAGGGGCCCCTGGCCCTGACTGCAAAGAATCCTTATATCGAAGGATGGACCCCACACTGATGTTGTCCCCACCTCAAACTTGTGCTGCCCTGATAGACCCAAGGGAGCCCTACAAACTGACATCAGGAACCTGGACTGCTGAGTTTTCTTTCCCAGGGAAAATGGAAAAAGTTGTGCCCAGGGTCCCCTGGCACAGGGCTGGGCCCTCACTACAAAAAATCTTTATATCGAAGGATGGACCCCACACCGAAGTTGTCCCCACCTCAAACTTGTGCTGCCCTGATAGACCCAAGGGAGCCCTACAAACTGACATCAGGAACCTGGACAGCTGAGTTTTCTTTCCCAGGGAAAATAGCCAAATGATGTGCCCAGGGGCCCCTGGCCCTGACTGCAAAGAATCCTTATATCGAAGGATGCACCCCACACCGAAGTTGTCCCCACCTCAAACTTGTGCGGCCCTGATACACTCAAGGGAGCCCTACAAACTGACATCAGGAACCTGGACTGCTGAGTTTTCTTTCCCAGGGAAAATGGCCAAAGGATGTGCCCGGGGGCCCCTGGCCCTGACTGCAAAAAATCCTTATATCGAAGGATGGACCCCACACCGAAGTTGTCCCCACCTCAAACTTGTGCTGCCCTGATACACCCAAGGGAGCCCTACAAACTGACATAAGGAAGCTGGACTGCTGAATTTTCTTTCCCAGGGATAATGGAAAAAGGCTGTGCCCAGGGGCCCCTGGTCCTGGGTTGGGACCTGACTGCAAAGAATCCTTATATCGAAGGATGGAGCCCACACGGAAGTTGTCCCCACCTCAAACTTGTGCTGCCCTGATAGACCCAAGGGAGCCCTACAAACTGACATCAGGAACCTGGACTGCTGTGTTTTCTTTCCCAGGGAAAATGGAAAAAGGATGTGCTCAGGGGCCCCTGGCCCTGGGCTGAGACCTCACTTCAAAAAATCCATATATCGAAGGATGGAGCCCAGACCGAAGTTGTCCCCACCTCAAACTTCTGCTGCCCTGATACACCCAAGGGAGCCCTTCAAACTGACATCAGGAACCTGGACTGCTGAGTTTTCTTTCCCAGGGAAAATGGAAAAAGGTTGTGCCCAGGGGCCTCTGGCCCTGACTGCAAAAATCCTTATATCGAAGGATGGACCCCACACCGAAGTTGTCCCCACCTCAAACTTTTGCTGCCCTGATAGACCCAAGGGAGCCCTACAAACTGACATCAGGAACCTGGACTGCTGAGTTTTCTTTCCCAGGGAAAATGGAAAAAGGATGTGCCCAGGGGCCCCTGGCCCTGGGCTGGGCCCGCACTACAAAAAATCCTTATATCGAAGGATGGACCCCACACTGATGTTGTCCCCACCTCAAACTTGTGCTGCCCTGATAGACCCAAGGGAGCCCTACAAACTGACATCAGGAACCGGGACTGCTGAGTTTTCTTTCCCAGGGAAAAAGGAAAAAGGATGTGCCCAGGGGCCCCTGGCCCTGACTGCAAAAAATCCTTATATCGAAGGATGGACCCCACACAGAAGTTGTCCCCACCTCAAACTTGTGCTGCCCTGATAGACCCAAGGGAGCCCTACAAACTGACATCAGGAACCTGGACTCCTGAGTTTTCTCTCCCAGGGAAAATGGCCAAAGGATGTGCCCAGGGGCCCCTGGCCCTGGGCTGGGGCCTCACTGCAAAAAATCCTTATATCGAAGGATGGAGCCCAGAACGAAGATGTCCCCACCTCAAAATTGTGCTGCCCTGATAGACCCAAGGGAGCCCTACAAACTGACATCAGGAACCTGGACTGCTGAGTTTTCTTTCCCAGGGAAAATGGAAAAACCATGTACCCAGGGGCCCCTGGCCCTGGACTGGGGCCTGACTGCCAGGAACCCTTATATCAAAGGATGGAGCCCACACCGAAGTTGTCCCCACCTCAAACTTGTGCTGCCCTGATAGACCCAAGGGAGCCCTACAAACTGACATCAGGAACCTGGACTGCTGAGTTTTCTTTCCCAGGGGAAATGGAAAAAGGATGTGCCCAGGGGCCCCTGGCCCTGACTTCAAAAAATCCTTATATCGAAGGATGGACCCCACACCAAAGTTGTCCCCACCTCAAACTTGTGCTGCCCTGATACACCCAAGGGAGCCCTACAAACTGACATCAGGAACCTGGACTGCTGAGTTTTCTTTCCCAGGGATAATGGAAAAAGGCTGTGCCCAAGGGTCCCTGGCCCTGGGCTGGGCCGCCACTACAAAAAATCCTTATATCGAAGGATGGAGCCCACACCGAAGTTGTCCCCACCTCAAACTTGTGCTGCCCTGATAGACCCAAGGGAGCCCTACAAACTGACATCAGCAACCTGGACTGCTGAGTTTTCTTTCCCAGGGAAAATGGAAAAAGGATGTGCCCAGGGGCCCCTGGCCCTGACTGCAAAAAATCCTTATATCGAAGGATGGACCCCACACAGAAGTTGTCCCCACCTCAAACTTGTGCTGCCCTGATAGACCCAAGGGAGCCCTACAAACTGACATCAGGAACCTGGACTCCTGAGTTTTCTCTCCCAGGGAAAATGGCCAAAGGATGTGCCCAGGGCCCCTGGCCCTGGGCTGGGGCCTCACTGCAAAAAATCCTTATATCGAAGGATGGAGCCCAGACCGAAGATGTCCCCACCTGAAACTTGTGCTGCCCTGATAGACCCAAGGGAGCCCTACAAACTGACATCAGGAACCTGGACTGCTGAGTTTTCTTTCCCAGGGAAAGCGGAAAAAGCATGTACCCAGGGGCCCCTGGCCCTGGACTGGGGCCTGACTGCCAGGAACCCTTATATGGAAGGATGGACCCCAGACCGAAGTTGTCCCCACCTCAAACTTGTGCTGCCCTGATAGACCCAAGGGAGCCCTACAAACTGACATCAGCAACCTGGACTGCTGAGTTTTCTTTCCCAGGGAAAATGGAAAAAGGATGTGCCCAGGGGCCCCTGGCCCTGACTGCAAAAAATCCTTATATCGAAGGATGGAGCCCACACCGAAGTTGTCCCCACCTCAAACTTGTGCTGCCCTGATAGACCCAAGGGAGCCCTACAAACTGACATGAGGAATCTGGACTGCTGAGTTTTCTTTCCCAGGGAAAATGGAAAAAGGATGTGCCCAGGGGCCCCTGGCCCTGGGCTCGGGCCTCACTGCAAAGAATCCTTATATCGAAGGATGGACCCCACACCGAAGTTGTCCCCACCTCAAACTTGTGCTGCCCTGATAGACCCAAGGGAGCCCTACAAACTGACATCAGGAACCTGGACTGCTGAGTTTTCTTTCCCAGGAAAAATGGAAAAAGGATGTGCCCAGGGGCCCCTGGCCCTGACTGCAAAGAATCCTTATATCGAAGGATGGACCCCACACCAAAGTTGTCCCCACCTCAAACTTGTGCTGCCCTGATAGACCCAAGGGAGCCCTACAAACTGACATCAGGAACCTGGACTGCTGAGTTTTCTTTCCCAGGGAAAATGGAAAAAGGATGTGCCCAAGGGCCCCTGGCCCTGGGCTGGGCCCGCACTACAAAAAATCCTTATATCGAAGGATGGAGCCCAGACCGAAGATGTCCCCACCTCAAACTTGTGCTGCCCTGATAGACCCAAGGGAGCCCTACAAACTGACATCAGGAACCTGGACTGCTGAGTTTTCTTTCCCAGGGAAAATGGAAAAAGCATGTACCCAGGGGTCCCTGGCCCTGGACTGGGGCCTGACTGCCAGGAACCCTTATATGGAAGGATGGACCCCACACCGAAGTTGTCCCCACCTCAAACTTGTGCTGCCCTGATAGACCCAAGGGAGCCCTACAAACTGACATCAGGAACCTGGACTGCTGAGTTTTCTTTCCAAAGGAAATTGGAAAAAGGATGTGCCCAGGGGCCCCTGACCCTGACTGCAAAAAATCCTTATATCGAAGGATGGACCGCACACCGAAGTTTTCCCCACCTCAAAATTGTGTTACCCTGATAGACCCAAGGGAGCCCTGCAAACTGACAAAAGGAACCTGGACTGCTGAGTTTTCTTTCCCAGGGAAAATGGAAAAAGGATGTGCCCAGGGTCCCCTGGCCCTGGGCTGGGCCTGTCTGCAAAGAATCCTTATATCGAAGGATGGACCCCACACCGAAGATGTCCCCACCTCAAACTTGTGCTGCCCTGATACACCCAAGGGAGCCCTACAAACTGACATCAGGAACCTGGACTGCTGAGTTTTCTTTCCCAGGGTAAATGGAAAAAGTTTGTGCCCAGGGGCCTCTGGCCCTGACTGCAAAGAATCCTTATATCGAAGGATGGACCCCAGACAGAAGTTGTCCCCACCTCAAACTTGTGCTGCCCTGATAGACCTAAGGGAGCCCTACAAACTGACATCAGGAACCTGGACTGCTGAGTTTTCTTTCCCAGGGAAAATGGAAAAAGGATGTGCCCAGGGGCCCCTGGCCCTGGGTGGGGCCTCACTGCAAAAAATCCTTATATCGAAGGATGGAGCCCAGACTGAAGTTGTCCCCACCTCAAACTTGTGCTGCCCTGATAGACCCAAGGGAGCCCTACAAACTGACATCAGCAACCTGGACTGCTGAGTTTTCTTTCCCAGGGAAAATGGCCAAAGGATGTGCCCAGGGGTCCCTGGTCCTGGGCCCGTGGCCCTGACTGCAAAAAAACCTTATATCGAAGGATGCACCCCAGACCAATGCTGTCCCCATCTCAAACTTGTGCTGCCCTGATAGACCCAAGGAAGCCTTACAAACTGACATCAGGAACCTGGACTGCTGAGTTTTCTTTCCCAGGGAAAATGGCCAAAGGATATGCCCAGGGGCCCCTGGCCCTGGGCTGGCCCTGACTGCAAAAAATCCTTATATCGAAGGATGGAGCCCAGACCGAAGCTGTCCCCACCTCAAACTTGTGCTGCCCTGATACACCCAAGGGAGCCCTACAAACTGACATCAGGAACCTGGACTGCTGAGTTTTCTTTCCTAGGGAAAATGGCCAAAGGATATGACCTGGGGCCCCTGGCCCTGGGCTGGGGCCTCACTGCAAAAAATCCTTATATCGAAGGATGGAGCCCAGACCAATGTTGTCCCCACCTCAAACTTGTGCTGCCCTGATAGAATCAAGGGAGCTCTACAAACTGACATCAGGAACCTGGACTGCTGAGTTTTCTTTCCCAGGGAAAATGGCCAAAGGATGTGCCCAGGTGATCCCCCAAACCCTGTTCAAAGTACTCACCGTCCTTCCATGAGACAGCTCTGGGAGTCCCCCATAAACTCCTCTTCTCCAGCAGCTCCATGCAAAAGCCGGATGAGGCAAAGCCTCGCCCTTAAATAACCTCCCCCCAGAGGGACCTGCCCCTCTTCCTCATCATCTTAACAGCTCACACCTGTGTCTGCTCTGAGCCCTCATCAAGTTAGCAGCTCACACCTGTGGCTGCTCTGAGCCCTCATCAACTTAACAGCTCACACCTGCCACTGTTGCCACTCTCCAACAGCGTCTCTTGGTCTCTCCCTCTCCAGCACACAGCCCACTTCTCACTGACACAGATCCAACAAAACTCTGCTACAGGTGTCGGCTTTTCTTAATCCACCTGGTTACACGATTAAAACACATACATGCATTGATGGTCATTGAGAGAAAGCTTTTTCCTGGAGAAAACAATCCTTTTGCCAGCACACTTTGATACACCTTCGGAAAAAGCAGAATCTGCACCAACTCCTAAGACCCCTGCCGAGGAACCCAGCCCTGCCTGGGAAACCCAAAGCAGCAGACCTTGAAAAAGGAGGGGAAAAGTCAAGCTTGGAGTGGAAAAAGAGGATAGAACTACAGCAGGCTTTAAAAATGCCTGCACAGAGCAATAGTGGGAACCAGACACATTTATTCTTTCCTTGCTTTCTGCGATTACATAAATAGGAAGTAAGAACACGTTAAACAAAAGGCAGAGCTAGGATTTTACAGGACTTTATTTTGGCAGGCTGCATGACAAACACCTCTTCCGGGACTGCGATGCCTTTTGGGGAATGTTAGAGAAGAGAGGCAAAGGCCAGGAGCCCTTTTTGATCCCTTCAGGACCTGCAGCCATTTTCCCTGGGAAAGAAAACTCAGCAGTCCAGGTTCCTGATGTCAGTTTGTAGGGCTCCCTTGGGTCTATCAGGGCAGCACAAGTTTGAGGTGGGCACAACTTTGGTCTGGGCTCCATTCTTCTATATAAGGATTATTTGCAGTCAGGGCCAGGGGCCCAAGGCCAGGTGCCCCTGGGCACATCCTTTGGCCATTTTCCCTGGGAAAGAAAACTCAGCAGTCCAGGTTCTTGATGTCAGTTTGTAGGGCTGCCTTGGGTCTATCAGGACAGCACAAGTTTGAGGTGGGGACAACTTCGGTCTGGGGTCCATCTTTCGATATATGGACTTTTTGCAGTGCTGTCCCAGCTCGCGGCCACGGGCCCCTGGGCACATCCTTTTTCCATTTTCCCTGGGAAAGAAAACTCAGCAGTCCAGGTTCCTGATGTCAGTTTGTAGGGTTCCCTTGGGTGTATCAGGGCAGCACAAGTTTGAGGTGGGGACAACTTCAGTGTGGGCTCCATCCTTCGATATAAGGATTTTTTGCAGTCAGGGCCAGGGGCCCCTGGGCACATCCTTTTTCCATTTTCCCTGGGAAAGAAAATTCAGCAGTCCAGGTTCCTGATGTCAGTTTGTAGGGCTCCCTTGGATCTATCAGGGCAGCACAAATTTGAGGTGGGTGCGGTTTGGGCCTGGATTGTATTTTTCTATGTTCATATTTCCTGCACTTAGCTGCCCACCCAGGACCGCGTGGTGTTCTGCGTGAATTCCAGCTCTTTTCTCTAGGAAAGCATGCTCACCAGTCCCGGTTCTTGAAGTCAGTTTTCGATTTTTGCTTGGGATCATCAAGGCAACCCCTCATCGACATGAAAGCAGCTTGGGTCCACAACACATCCTTCTCCATTTAGATTTCCAAGGGGCAACCCTTTTTTCATGGCTTCTGGCTCTTGGACTCTGTTGCTGGCCCTATTCTGTGTGAAACATGGCTCTCCCTCTTCACTTCCTGATGTCAATGTTGAGGAGGTCCTTGTCTCTTCCAGGACAGGCAGAATTCTTGCTGTCAGCAGTTTTGCTGCTGGAGAAATCCTGTGCCATTCAGAACAAAAAGATGTAGAAAGTCACCTGGGGCCACAGGCCTTGTGACCTGACCTCTGCCCTTTTTCCGTGTAAAACCTACCTCACCCTCCCTGTGTGTTGATGTGTGTTCACTGGAGGCGTGCTGCTCTCCAAAGGCAGTGAGAGTTCCTGGTGTTGCCAGCTGGTGTCTGCAAGAAATCATTCACTGTTTGCAATTTTGGAAGCACAATTCCTGTTTGGCCAGGGGAAAGACTGTTAATTATCTTGGCAATGAAAATCTGGCACCGCATTGTTGAAGGGTCTGGCAAAGGGCTGTGTAGGGGAGGGAACACCCCACAGGACCTTTCTTCACCTCATCCCCCACTCCTAGGTGTAGCAGCTCCCCGTGTGAGCAGCTGCTTTCAGTGCAGCTACCTGGGCACACCTGCACAGGGAGCTGCTAATCCAGAGGGGCTAACAGGGGTATCCCAAGTGTCCCTCCAGGAGCTATGGCTGGAACATCCAGCAGGGATCGGGGAGCAGCCGGACCCACCCGGGCACGAGCATCCCTTTGAGAAAATGCCAAGGGAAGAGCCCTCTTGCCAAGGGGCAGCACCTGAGCAGGCCGGGCAGCATGTGGGGTTCCACGGGAGAGCTTTCAACTTTCCCCTTTTATTGTGTCAGTCCCTCCTTAGAACCCCCAGACCTTCCACAGCGCTCCCAGAAAAAAGAGGGGTTATGGAGAGAAAAGGGGTTTAAATTGTGGGAAAAAGCTTCCTTTTCCATTATTTCTTGTGTTCAAATCATGAGGGAATCCATTTCCCCTGCAATTTGTAATGCATGGTGTATTCAATATATATTCAAGTATTGTTTATAGAAAGATTTTTTTGTTTTTGTTTTTGTTTTTATTTGGTTAGAGGCAGGGCATTAATGGAAAAAAATATGAATATACATTTTATTTTGATATTGTTCTAAATATGGAAATATATATTCAATGTATACAGATATATATAAAAATATAAAATAGAAATAAAAATAGTATTAGGAAGAGATAGACTATAAATAGCACCATACATCAATCTACATTTAAAATGTAAATTTGACTATAAATGCGAACAATAGAAATAAATTTAAATGTAGTTTAAATAAAGGTTTTTTTAAAAAGATTTTTACTTGGATAGAGTCAGGTTTTTATTTTAATCAATATAAACCTTTTAGAACTCTAAATCTAACTATAGAAATATGTAAGCAATCTATTAAGATATGTATAAAATCTAAAATATAATAAAATATAATAAATGGAATAAATGTAAGGAATTATGAAAATACAATTATATATAAATATACATTATAAATCCGAATGTGAATATAAATGTGAAAAATGTAAAAATAAACTCTATTGAAATACAGTTTAAGAGGAAAGGTTTTTTCTTTTGCTTCCTATCGGGTCAGAGGCAGGTTTTTTGTTCCGTTCTTTCCCGCGCGGATCTTTGGGGCATTCGCTGCTGACGGCGCAGTGCTGCCGCCGTGTGGGCAGAGAGCGGCACTGCAGCCCGCCGCCCGCGGCCGCCATCTTGGGAGTGGCTTGGCGCGGACTCGCTTGACCTTCTCGAGAGGGCGCGAAAACGAGGACATTGAAATTCGAGGACCCGTGTCTGTTTTTTTTACACTGCCTGAATTGCCCGCACCGCCGGCGCCCCGCGACGGGATTTTCCGCGGCGGTTACGATGCCGTGCACACGGGCTGTGGGGTCAGGAGCGCCGCGAGCGTGCGGGTTTTTGGCGGGAGCTGACAGGCATCGGCATTAAATGCCTGTCACCATCAAGGTCCCCAGGAACCGCCATCTTGTCGCGGACTCACTTGACAAATGCTGCCACCTTGTGGACACAGTGCGGTACTGCAGCCCCGCAGCCAGCGCGACCCCAAAACCACCGGGACGGCCCTGGAACGCCCAAAATTCCCTTAGGGACCCCAAAAACCCCCCTGGGACCCACAGAATTCCCTTCGGGACCCAGAACACCCCCCTGGGACCCTCAAAATTCCCTTCAGAACCCAGATAACCCCCCTGGGACCACCAAAATTCCCTTCAGGACCCCGAAAACCCCCCTGGGACACCCAAAATTCCCATCAGGGTCCCCAAAATTCCTCCTGGGAAGCCCCCAAAACTCTTTGAGACCCCAAAATTCCCTTCAAGACGCCAAAATTCCTCATGGGACCCCCCAAAACCCCCTGAGACCCCCAAAATTCCCATCAGGGTCACCAAAATTATTTCTGGGACCCCCAAAAACTTCGTGAGACCCCCAAAATTCTTTTCAGGACCCCAAAACCTCCCCCAGGACCCTAAAAATTCTACTCGGGACCTCCAAAATTCCCCCCAAAAATCCCCGGAGACCCTCAAAATTCTCCCCAAGATCTACAAACCTCTCCCTGGAATGCCTAAAATTCCATTTGGGACCCCAAAGCCCCCCTGGGAGCCCCAGAATTCCCTTCAGGACCCGGAAATTCCTCCTGGGACCCCCAAAACCCCCCTGGGACGCCCAAAATTCCCTTTGGGACCCCAAAACCCCCCCTAGGACCCCCAAAATTCCCTTCAGGACCCCAAAATTCCTCCTGGGACCCCCCAAATACTTCCAGAGACCCCCAAAATTCCCGTCAGAACCCCAAACCCTCCCCAGGACACACAAAATTCTACTCGGGACCCCCAAAATTCCTCCCAAAAAAACCCTGAGACCCTGAAAATTCTCCCCAGGACTCCAAAACCCCCCCTGGGACCCCTCAAAATTCCCATCAGACTCCCCGAAATTCCTCCTGGGACCCCCCAAAACTCCTTGACACCCCAAAATTCCCTTCAGGACCCCGAAAGTCCTCATGGGACCCCCCAAAACCCCCTGAGACCCCCAAAATTCACATCAGGGTCCCCAAAATTCCTCCTGGGACCCCCCAAAAACTTCGTGAGACCCCAAAATTCCCTTCAGAACCCCAAACGTACCCCCAGGACCCTCAAAATTCCACCCATGACTCCAAAACCCCCCCGGAACGCCCAAAATTCCCTTCGGGACTCCAAAACCCCCCCTGGGACCCCTAAAAATTCCCATCAGAGTCCTCGAAATTCCTCCTGGGACCCCCCAAAACTCCTTGAGACCCCCAAAGTTTCCTTCAGGACCCCAAACCCACCCCCAGAACCCCCAAAATTCTACTCAGGACCCCCGAAATTCCTCCCAAAAAAACCCTGAGACCATCAAAATTCTCCCCAGGACTCCAAAACCCCCCCTGGGACTCCCAAAATTCCCTTCCGGACTCCAAAACCCTCCTGGGACCCCCAAAATTCCCATCGGGGTCCGCAAAATTCCTCTTGGGACCCCCCAAAAACTCCCAGAGACCCCAAAATTCACTTCAGGAACATAAAACCTCCCCAGGACCCCCAAAATTCTACCTGGGACCCCCAAAATTCCTCCCAAAAAAGCCCTTAGACCCCCAAAATTCTCCCCAGGACTCCAAAACCCCCCCTGTGACTCCCAAAATTCCCTTCAGGACCCCGAAATTTTTCCTGGGACCCCCCAAAAACTCCAGAGACCAAAAAATTCCCTTCAGGACCCCAAACCCTCCCCAGGACCCACAAAATTCTACTCGGGACCCCCAAAATTCCTCCCGAAAACCCACTGAGACCCCCAAAATTCTCCCCAGGACTCCAAAACTCCCCCTGGGACGCCCAAAATTCCCTTCAGGACCCCAAAACCCCCCCTGGGACTCCCAAAATTCCCATCAGGGTCCCTGAAATTCCTCCAGGTACCCCCAAAAACCCCCTGAGACCCCTAAAATTCCCTTCCGGACCCCAACCCACCCCCTTGGAACTCCCAAAATTCCCATTGGGACCCCAAAACCCCCCCTGGTCCCCCAAAATTCCCTTCCGGACTCCAAAAATCCCCCCGGGAGCCCCAAATTCCCATCGGGGTCCCCAAAATTCTTTCTGGGACCCCCCAAAAACTTCCTGAGACCCCAAAATTCACTTCAGGACCCCAAACCTCCCCCCCAGGACCCCCAAAATTCTACTTGGGACCCTCAAAATTCCTCCCAAAAACCCCCTAAGACCCTCAAAATTTTCCCCAGGACTTCAAAACTCCCCCTATGACTCCCAAAATTCCCTTCGGGACCTCAAAACTTCCCCCAGGACCCACAAAATTCTATTTGGGACCCCAAAATTCCTCCCAAAACTCCCCTGAGACCCTCAAAATTCTCCCCAGGACTCCAAAAACCCCCTGGGACACCCAAAATTCCCTTCAGGACCCCAAAACCCCCCCTGGGACCCCCAGATTTCTTTTCAGGACCCCTGTGGGAACTCATAATGTCTCTCAGACATTTTTAGTGGTTCCAGGCCTTGGTCAGAAGCATTTGGGACCCTGGCAGGCAGCTGGAAACAGCTGTGATTGTGAGTTTGAGCCATGGAATGAGTTACCAACTTTGGAGGTGGAACAAGCAATCACAAAAGGTTAGATAGTATAGTAAAAGTAATTACAAAGTAGAGGGGAATTTTTTTTAGTATTGTACAAGGGGGTTTTAGCACATGTCCAGGGGGGTTTTCACTTTGTACATGGGGGTCAGGAGTTCTAAGATGGAGGAAAGTGGGCTGATCCTGTTCTTCCTCCTTCTTTTTCCTTACCTCCATGTTCTTGGTGATGTTGGCACTCACAGATTGGTTTACAGTAGAAAAACACTTGGCAACGTAGGTAGTAGGTACTGGAGAATAATTGTAAACATGTAATACGTAATATATCTTATAAAAGATAGCAGCAGCCATGGGCGGGGGGAGAGATGAAGAAGACAACAGATAGAGAGGATGTCAGGGTGTGTGTGTGCCTCTGCCCAGGCCGCTGATCAAACAGCCGCAGTCCAAGAACATAATCTGTTAGATAACTAGTGATAAACTGCCTTGAGACTGAACAGCTAAGCCTGCGGAGTTTTTCTTTGGAAGCACGGGTTGGAGGAGGAATTTCACCACATGACACCCCAGAGAAAGGCTGGGGTTCTCACAAACCCCAAATTCCTCCTGGGACCCCCCACAAACTCCCAGAAGTCCCCAAAATTCCCGTCAGAACCCCAAACCCTCCCCAGGACACACAAAATTCCACTCGGGACCCCCAAAATTCCTCCCAAAAAAACCCCAAGACCCATAAAATTCTCCCCAGGACACCACAAGCCCCCCTGGGACACCCCAAATTCCCATCAGGGTCCCTGAAATTCCTCCTGGGAGACCCAAAACCCCACTGAGACCCCCAAAATTCTCTTCGGGACCCCAAACCCCCCCCCCGGGAGCCCCAAAATTCCCATCAGGGTCCCCGAAATTCTTTCTGGGACCCCCCAAAAACTTCGTGAGACCTCAAAATTCCCTTCAGGACCCCAAACCCACCCCCAGGACCCTCAAAATTCTGGTTGGGACCCACAAAATTCCTCCCAAAACCCCCCTGAGACCATCAAAATTCCCTTTGGGACCCCAAAACCCCTCCCGGAACGCCCAAACTTCCATTTGGGACCCCAAAAACCCGCCTGGGACCTCCAAAATTCCCATCAGGGTCCTCAAAATTCCTCCTGAAACCCCCCAAAACTCCTTGAGACCCCAAAAGTCCCTTCAGGACCCCTAAATTCCTCCTGGGACCCCCCAAAACCCCCTGAGACCCCCAAAATCCACTTGAGGACCCCAAACCCTCCCCAGGACCCACAAAATTCTACTTGGGACCCCCAAAATTCCTCCCAAAGACCCCCTGAGACCCCCAAAATTCTCTCCAGGACATCACAAGGCCCCCTGGGACACCCAAAAACCTCTCCAGGACCCCAAAATCCCCCCTGGGACTTCCAAAATTCCCTTTGGGACCCCAAAAACCCCCTGGGACCCCCAAATTTCCCTTCAGGACCTCAAAATTCCTACTGGAACCCCCCAAAAACTCCCAGAAACCCCCAAAATTCCCTTCAGAACCCCAAACCCTCCCCAGGACCCACAAAATTCCACTCGGGACCCCCAAAATTCCACCCAAAAACCCCCTGAGACCCTCAAAATTCTCCCCAGGACTCCAAAACTCCCCCTGGGTTGGCCAAAATTCCCTTTGGGACTCCAAAACCCCCGCTGGGACCCCCAAAATTCCTATCAGGGTCCCTGAAATTCCTCCAGGTACCCCCCAAAACCCCCTGGGACCCCCAAAATTCTACTTCAGGACCCAAACCCTCCCCAGGACCCACAAAATTCTCTTTGGGACCCCAAAATTCCTCCCAAAAACCTTTTGAGATACCCAAAATTCTCCCCAGGACTCCAAAACCCCCCCTGGGACGCCCAAAATTCCCTTCAGGACCCCCAAAACCCCACTGGGACCCCCAAAATTCCCTTCGGGACCCCAAAACACCCCCTGGACCCCCAAAATTGTATTTGTCACCCCAAAACACCTTCTGGGACCTCCAAATTTCTCTTTAGGACCCCTGAAATTCCTCCTGGGACCCCAAAAACTCCCTGAGACCCCCCCAAAAACCTCTCCAGGACCTCAAAACACCCCCTGGGATCCCCAAAATTCCCATCAGGGTCCCCAAAATTCCTCCTGGGACCCCCCAAAAACTCTCTGAGACCCCCTAAATTCCCTTCATGACTCCCCAAACCCCCCCTTGGGACTCCCAAAATTCCTCCTGGGATGCTGCAAAGACCTTCCAGAGCCCCCCAGGACCCCCCCAATTTTGGGTCCCCCCCCAATTCGGGGTTCCCCCCGATTTTTGGGTCCCCAGGCTGGTGGCTCATGAAGACGACCCCAACTCGGACCCCGAACTCCCCCCGGATTCAGCCCTCCATGTGTCCTTGGTATCAGAGGCTGGAATTGCAGAGTTGCCACTTTACCCCCAGACGTAATTTTTGATGTGGTTGTGCCACTTGAACAGTATTTGAAATCTGTTTGTGCTCTTGCAGCAGCATTTCCGAACCACAATGGAAATTTAGCCCTTCTGCCTGGGGCTGCTCACAGAATCGTGGAATCCCAGAAGGGTTTGGATGGGAAGGCACCTTTATTTAAAGCTCGTCCCGTTCCACCCCTGCCATGGGCAGGGACACCTTCCACCGTCCCAGGGTGCTCCAAGCCCTGTCCAGCCTGGCCTTGGACACTTCCAGGGATCCGGGGGCAGCCACAGCTTCTGTGGGCAACCTGTGCTGGACAGCAGCTTTGAAAGGCAGAGTGAAGTACAGCTGTGATTTTTGTGCTGCCCCTAACTTTGTATTGCCTGGCAAATGTGCCTTTGGGGTTTTTTGGGGTTTTTTGTTTTTTGGTGTTTTTTTTTTTTTTTTAGTTTTTTTCGGGTGGTTTTTTTTTTTTTTCTTTTTTTTTGTGACTAAAAAGCTACCTTGTGTTCCTGGAATGTTGCATTCTACCTCTGTTGTTTTCCCAGTCAGTCTGGATCCTCTGCTTACATTTTTTCCTTCGCTTATTAGATGTCGTGGATGTGCTGGATGTTCTGATGGAGGGCAGTGATGGCTTAGATGAAGGAATTGGATTCTCTTTAAATGAAGACATGATTATCCAAACATTTCCCTTCAGTGCTGTTGTCCCTGCTGCATGAGCAGCCAGGAATATGCTGTTGTTTCAGTCTGAAAATGGAACAGGTACAGGGTTTTTTTTTATGTTTTATGTGTCATTTCTAGCAGTGGAGTGAAAGCAGCATCACTTCTACCCTCTTGTAATAATTTTTTACCATTTATCATTTTTTACCTTGAGGCATTTTATTATCTTCCCTGCAAGCAGCAGGAGGTGCAGATTCACGGTGCTTTGTGCTCAGGAGGGGCATTGAAGCTCTGTAGGTGCTTCTGCCCTTTTTCCCTGACCCTGAAGAGAAGGGACACTGTCCCTGCATGGACAGTCTTGGTCTGGAAGTAGCTGGCCTCAGTAACAGCGTTTTAAGGGCAGAGCGTGGCGATCAGGAGAGGAAGGTGGTTCCCGTGCCTGTGGGCAGCTCTTCCTGAGAGCAGGGAGAGGGGACTGCATTGCTAAGTAGGAAGTGGGTGCGTTTCCCAAGGAAAACTTCAGAAATTAAGCTCCAGGGGCAAACACTGTGAGGTTCTACCACCTCCTTGAGGACATCCTTAAAACCACAGGGGCATCAGCAGGGCTTGGAGCAGGACTGGCCAACCCCAGAGCACCTCACGAAGCCCTCTGTGTGTATGTGGCAGTCGAGTAGCACCTGGGGGGTGCTGAAAGTCCCAGTTCTGAGAGAAAATTCTGTTTAACTTGTACACGTTGGCTGGGTGTGTCCCCCCAGTACAGCTCAGTTCTTCTCTGAGGCGGTGCCTGGCAGGGTCTCTCCCTGTTAAGGGCCGGGCGTGTTTTTGGCACAACACGGTGAAGGTGGATTATTTGCTTAAGCAAGAGCTGATGATGTCTGGAGGGTTTTTCAGGTACCTCAGCGGCCAGGAGCACCTGTCTAGGTCACTAGGAACACTTTTTGATCTCGATCAGTTCTTTTCTGCGTGAGGCTCTGTGGGCTGCTGGCAAGGCCCAAAGTAAGGAAGGTTGCCCCAGTGTCCGTGCTCATGTCAATAGTTTTATTTATTTGGCTTTTCTAGGAGCAGACGTCGTGGAGGACCTTGGTGCTGTTTTCACTGGCCTCCTGCACCCTCCGAGAGAACCCCTTGCTCCCTGCGTGACGTTCCAGCTCTGTGACAAAGCTGATAAGTATCCTCAGCTCTACCAGTTTAACCAATACTATAGGCTCTGGATGCCCAAGCAGTCCCAGGAACCTGTGGTATGGAATCCCTGAAGTCACTGAATTTTTGAGCCAGTATTCCTATAAAATCCTCGCAGTCGACAGAGGTAACATTTCCATCAGAAACAGTGTTTTTATTGAGGAGGTAATTCTGCATCTCTTGTTGATCGTGCTGGGGACACACGTTTGCTCCAGGGCTTTTCTCTGATGGCACAAGAGGTCTCTGTGGTGTTTGGGAGGCGATGCCAGGGCTCAGGGCTCATACAGAGACTCCTCACCGGGCACAGCAGAGCCTGGTGTGTGCTGTGGCCTCTGTTTACAGCGCCCGGAGTTCCCCCGGGTGGGTGGAGGATCACAGGCCCCTGGGCTGGGTTTGGTGAGTTTTTCTCAGCTCAGCAGTGTGAACACTCCAGATGCCCCTGGGGACACTGCTGGACAGCATCCATCCACTCTCTCCATCCACTCATTTGTACCCAGGAATGTAGGAAACTCTGACTGGGGACGGGCAGTAGTTTTGAAAATCATGCCCTAGCCTTTTTCTCTAGGAACGAACCAAGAGAGTGCCCTGAAAGCCCCGGAGGGGCTGCAGGGGCTGAAGGGAACAGAAAGGGCTCCCGGCACCTTTTGCCTCCGTTCTCTGCCATTCCCCAAAAGGCATCGCAGTCCTGGAAGAGGTGTTTGTCATGCAGCCTGCCAAAATGAAGACCTGTAAAATCCTAGCTCTGCCTTTTGTTTAACGTGTTCTTACTTCCTATTTATGTCATCACAGAAAGCAAGGAAAGAATAAATGTGTCTGGTTCCCACTATTGCTCTGTGCAGGCATTTTTAAAGGCTGCTGTAGTTCTATCCTCTTTTTCCACTCCAAGCTTGACTTTTTCCCTCCTTTTCCAAGGTCTGCTGCTTTGGGTGTCCCAGGCAGGGCTGGGTTCCTCGGCAGGGGTCTTAGGAGTTGGTGCAGATTCTGCTTTTTCCGAAGGTGTATCAAAGTGTGCTGGCAAAAGGACTGTTTTCTCCAGGGGAAAGCTTTCTCTCAATGACCATCAATGCATGTATGTGTTTTAATCATGTAACCAGGTGGATTAAGAAAAGCCGACACCTGTAGCAGATTTCTGTTGGATCTGTGTCTGTGAGAAGTGGGCTGTGTGCTGGAGACGAGAGACCAAGAGACGCTGTTGGAGAGTGGCAACAGCAGCAGGTGTGAGCTGTTAAGTTGATGAGGGCTCAGAGCAGCCACAGGTGCGAGCTGTTAAGTTGATGAGGAGGAGGGGCGTGTCCTGCCGGGGGAGGTTATTTAAGGGTGAGGGTTTGCCTCAGCCAGGTTTTGCATGGAGCTGCTGAAGAAGAGGAGTTTGTGGGGGGCTCGCGGGGCTGTCTCCTGGAAGGATGGTGGGCGCTTTGGACAGGGTCCGGGGGATCACCTGGATACACACTTGGATACGTGGAGCATTGCTCAAAGGAGGAGCCCAGGGACAAACCTTTGTGCCGAGAAGCAGCAGCCAAGCAGGTGAGCCGGTGCTGTGCCTTTATAGCGGGGACTTTTCTCCTTTCCCTTTGAAATTTCGTCATCCTGGGGTTGAATTGGAGGGGGCAGTCCTGTGGTCCCACCTTTTAAGGGGTTTGGATTGAGGTAAAATTCTCCCTTTTGCCATCATTTGAGGAAAGCTGCTTCTTTTCTTCTCTTCTAGGGGACACAATTGAAGGGAAGCCTACATTTCTTTTCCCTTGTTAGGGTGAGGTGAGCGCCGGAGCGTGGCGTCAGTGTCGGGGCTTCAGAGGAAGGGAGCTGCAGCCGTGGCAGCGCTGGCAGGGCGGGGATCGGGCTGTGCCGCTGCATTCGGGTCGCTTCTTCTGCCCCCGGCCCGGCAGCGAAGGGTCCGACGCGGAGCCCTGCCGGCAGTGCTGGGGCTGGCCGGGGCGGAAGGGGAGCTGGGCGCGGCTGGGCTGCCGCGGGCCCGCCGGAGCCGCGCCGGTGCGAGCCGTGCGGAGCCGAGTGGAGCTTTGGCCGTGCCGGCGGGCAGGGGAGGCGGCGCGGGCGCCGTGCCGGTGCCGGCCGGTGCCGCCACTCCGTCCGCTTCGGGCGCGGGGCTCGGGCGCCGCTGGGGCCCCCCGGGCCCGGTGCCGGCCCCGCCGGGCCGGGGGCAGCGGGCGGGGGTCTCCCGGCGTGGCGCCGCCTCTGCCTGCCGGAGGAGCCGCTTTCCTGCCGGAGCCGCGCTGCGCCCGCGGCCGGGAGCGCGGCTTCGCGTTCTCCAGCCTTCCTCGCTGCGGTGTTTCTTTAGGGTCTCATCAATGTGTTTTAAGGATTTTGGGGCTATTTTTAGAGCTCTTCTAGGAATATTTAGAGATATTTTTTAAAGGTTCTTTGGGGGTTTTTAGGGGTGTTTTAGGGGCTTTTTAAAGTAGAGTATTTTTATTGTATTTTAAGGGCATTCTGAGGCTATTTTCATGTTTTTGTCGGGGTTTTAAGACATTTTGAAGATGAGGAGTTTTTTAGGGCATTTTTGTGGGTTTTTTAGGGTCTTTTCATGGCATAGAGGCTGAGGGACAGCTTGAGGGTGACAGAGGCTGGGAGCTGAGGGAGGAACAGGGGAGGGGACAGTGGGTGACACAGAGAGATGCTGAGGGGGGCAGGGGCAGCTGGAGGGTGACACAGAGAAGCTGGGGGCTGAGGGGCAGAGGAGAGGGGGCTTGAGGGGCAAAGGGGGGTTCGAGGGTGACAGCCAGAGCCTGAGGGCTGGGGGGCTGAGGGAGGGGTCAGGGGTGAAGGGAGAGGGTCTGAGGGCTGGACAGTCCAGTGGGGATCAGGACTACAGGGTACAGCTTAGGAGGCAAGTTAGGGTACAGGTGCAGCACCCCTCACCCAGCCCTAACCTCATCCTAAGCAGCCTTTTCCCTTTTCACCCCTAACAACAGCAGCACAGCACAGCAAGCCTGACAGCGAGACCACACCGGAAGCCTCCCAGTGGGACAGGGCAGCGACCCTCGCACCAGGACAACGCCAGAACCCTCAGAGGAAAACAGGACCCGCTGCAAAAAGGTAGGGATGACATCTGTGGGCTAGAGGGCAACAGGAAGGGGTTTGGAGGCAGAGCAGGCTTCCTTGAGTGGTTTTTTTTGCAGGGCTATTAGGGGATTTTTGAAGGCTTTCTCTGGCATCTTTTAGAGAATTGTTATACCTTCCTAATGGCTATTTTAGAATTCCTTGGTGTATTTTTAGGGTCAGGATGAGGGCGAGACAGGATGCCCACTGAAAATGTGGAGCATTACTGGAATGCTTTGGGAAGGTGCCAGTGGAGGGCCAGTGGGTAAGGTGCCATGATGCTGGTCTGAAGGTTGTGAATTCTGAGCAAAGCAAAGTGGTTGTGGTTAGGGTTATATGGTGGCAGATTTCCCAAGGAGAAATCCAGCACAGAAAAAATCAAGCCGAAGCTTTGTACTGTCAGATTACAACAGGTATTCGGCATGAAAAAAAATCCCTGAGTACTTGGGGGTGGGAGATGCAAGATGAGGGAAATCCAGTGAGGTTTTGACATTGAGGACGCAAAAGGAAACGTGGGACCTGAAAACCAAGGGGATCGCAGGGCCCTGCCATTGAATGAGGGATATCTACATAGTGAAAGGAAATTCAGAAGCCCAGGTTCCTGATGTCAGTTTGTAGGGCTCCCTTGGGTCTATCAGGGCAGCACAAGTTTGAGGTGGGGACAACTTCGGTCTGGGCTCCATCCTTCGATATAAGGATTTTTTGCAGTCAGGGCCAGGGACCCCTGGGCACATCCTTTTTCCATTTTCCCTGGGAAAGAAAACTCAGCAGTCCAGGTTCCTGATGTCAGTTTGTAGGGCTCCCTTGGGTCTATCAGGGCAGCACAAGTTTGAGGTGGGGACAACTTCGGTGTGGGGTCCATCCTTCGATATAAGGGTTCTTTGCAGTGAGGGCCCAGCCCAGGGCCAGGGGCCCCTGGGCACATCCTTTTTCCATTTTCCCTGGGAAAGAAAACTCAGCAGTCCAGGTTCCTGATGTCAGTTTGTAGGGCTCCCTTGGGTCTATCAGGGCAGCACAAGTTTGAGGTGGGGACACCTTCAGTCTGCGCTCCATCCTTCGATATAAGGATTCTTTGCAGTCAGGGCCAGGGGCCCCTGGGCACACCCTTTGGCCATTTTCCCTGGGAAAGAAAACTCAGCAGTCCAGGTTCCTGATGTCAGTTTGTAGGGCTCCATTGGGTCTATCAGGGCAGCACAAGTTTGAGGTGGGGACAACTTTGGTCTGGGCTCCATCCTTCGATATAAGGATTCTTTGCAGTGAGGCCCCAGGCCAGGGGCCCCTGGGCACATCCGTTGGCCATTTTCCCTGGGAAAGGAAACTCACCAGTCCAGGTTCCTGATGTCAGTTTGTAGGGCTCCCTCGGGTCTATCAGGGCAGCACAAGTTTGAGGTGGGGACAACTTCGGTGTGGGCTCCATCCTTCGATATAAGGATTTTTTGCAGTCAGGGCCAGGGGCCCCTGGGCACATTCTTTTTCCAATTTCCTTGGGAAAGAAAACTCAGCAGTCCAGGTTCCTGATGTCAGTTTGTAGGGCTCCCTTGGGTGTATTAGGGCAGCACAAGTTTGAGGTGGGGACAACTTCAGTGTGGGGTCCATCCTTCGATATAAGAATTTTTCGTAGTGAGACCCCAGCCCAGGACCAGGGGCCCCTGGGCACATCCTTTGGCCATTTTCCCAGGGAAAGAAAACTCACCAGTCCAGGTTCCTGATGTCAGTTTGTAGGGCTCCCTTGGGTCTATCAGGGCAGCACAAGTTTGAGGTGGGGACAACTTCGGTGTGGGCTCCATCCTTCGATATAAGGATTTTTTGCAGTCAGGGCCAGGGGCCTCTGGGCACATCCTTTTTCCAATTTCCTTGGGAAAGAAAACTCAGCAGTCCAGGTTCCTGATGTCAGTTTGTAGGGCTCCCTTGGGTGTATCAGGGCAGCACAAGTTTGAGGTGGGGACAACTTCGGTGTGGGGTCCATCCTTCGATATAAGGATTTTTTGCTGTCAGGGCCAGGGGCCCCTGGGCACATCCTTTTTCCATTTTCCCTGGGAAAGAAAACTGAGCAGTCCAGGTTCCTGATGTCAGTTTGTAGGGCTCCCTTGGGTCTATCAGGGCAGCACAAATTAGAGGTGGGGACAACTTCGGTGTGAGGTCCATCCTTCGATATAAATATTTTTTGCAGTCAGGGCCAGGAGCCCCTGGGCACATCCTTTTTCCATTTTCCCTGGGAAAGAAAACTCAGCAGTCCAGGTTCCTGATGTCAGTTTGTAGGGCTCCCTTGGGTCTATCAGGGCAGCACAAGTTTGAGGTGGGGAAAACTTCGGTGTGGGCTCCATCCTTCGATATAAGGATTCTTTGCAGTCAGGGCCAGGGGCCCCCGGGCAGAACCTTTAGCCATTTCCCCTGGGAAAAAAAACTCAGCAGTCCAGGTTCCTGATGTCAGTTTGTAGGGCTCCCTTGGGTCTATCAGGGCAGCACAAGTTTGAGGTTGGGACAACTTCGGTGTGGGCTCCATCCTTCGATATAAGGATTCTTTGCAGTCCGGGCCAGGGGCCCCCGTCACAACCTTTGGCCATTACCCCTGGGAAAAAAAACTCAGCAGTCCAGGTTCCTGATGTCAGTTTGCAGGGCTCCCTTGGGTCTATCAGGGCAGCACAAGTTTGAGGTGGGGACAACTTCGGTGTGGGCTCCATCCTTCGATATAAGGATTCTTTGCAGTCAGGGACAGGGGCCCCCGGGCACAGCCTTTTTCCATTTTCCCTGGGAAAGAAAACTCAGCAGTCCAGGTTCCTGATGTCAGTTTGTAGGGCTCCCTTGGATCTATCAGGGCAGCACAAGTTTGAGGTGGGGACAACTTCGGTGTGGGGTCCATCCTTCGATATAAGGATTTTTTACAGTGAGGTCTCTGCCCAGGGCCAGGGGCCCCTGGGCACATCCTTTTTCCATTTTCCCTGGGAAAGAAAACTCAGCAGTCCAGGTTCCTGATGTCAGTTTGTAGGGCTCCCTTAGGTCTATCAGGGCAGCACAAGTTTGAGGTGGGGACAACTTCAGTGTGGGGTCCATCCTTCGATATAAGGATTCTTTGCAGTCAGGGTCAGGGGCCCCTGGGCACATCCTTTTTCCATTATCCCTGGGAAGAAAACTCAGCAGTCCAGGTTCCTGATGTCAGTTTGTAGAACTCCCTTGGGTCTATCAGGGCAGCACAAGTTTGAGGTGGGGACAACTTCGGTGTGGGGTCCATCCTTCGATATAAATATTTTTTGCAGTGAGGTCCCTGCATAGGGCCAGAGGCCCCTGGGCACATCCTTTTTCCATTTTCCCTGGGAAAGAAAACTCAGCAGTCCAGGTTCCTGATGTCAGTTTGTAGGGCTCCCTTGGGTCTATCAGGGCAGCACAAGTTTGAGGTGGGGACAACTTCGGTGTGGGCTCCATCCTTCGATATAAGGATTTTTTGAAGTCAGGGCCAGGGGCCCAGGGCCAGGGACCCCCGGGCACATCCTTTTTCCATTTTCCCTGGGAAAGAAAACTCAGCAGTCCAGGTTCCTGATGTCAGTTTGTAGGGCTCCCTTGGGTCTATCAGGGCAGCACAAGTTTGATGTGCGGACAACTTCGGTGTGGGCTCCATCCTTCGATATAAGGATTCTTTGCAGTCAGGGCCAGGGGCCCCCGTCACAAACTTTGGCCATTACCCCTGGGAAAAAAAACTCAGCAGTCCAGGTTCCTGATGTCAGTTTGCAGGGCTCCCTTGGGTCTATCAGGGCAGCACAAGTTTGAGGTGGGGACAACTTCGGTGTGGGCTCCATCCTTCGATATAAGGATTCTTTGCAGTCAGGGACAGGGGCCCCCGGGCACAGCCTTTTTCCATTTTCCCTGGGAAAGAAAACTCAGCAGTCCAGGTTCCTGATGTCAGTTTGTAGGGCTCCCTTGGGTCTATCAGGGCAGCACAAGTTTGAGGTGGGGACAACTTCGGTGTGGGGTCCATCCTTCGATATAAGGATTTTTTGCTGTGAGGTCCCTGCCCAGGGGAGGGGCCCCTGGGCACATCCTTTTTCTATTATCCCTGGGAAAGAAAACTCAGCAGTCCAGGTTCCTGACGTCAGTTTGTAGGGCTCCCTTGGGTCTATCAGGGCAGCACAAGTTTGAGGTGGGGACAACTTCAGTGTGGGGTCCATCCTTCGATATAAGGATTTTTTGCAGTCAGGGCCAGAGGCCCCTGGGCACATCCTTTTCCATTTTCCCTGGGAAGAAAACTCAGCAGTCCAGGTTCCTGATGTCAGTTTGTAGGGCTCCTTTGGGTCTATCAGGGCAGCACAAGTTTGAGGTGGGGACAACTTCGGTGTGGGGTCCATCCTTCGATATAAGGATTCCTTGCAGTCAGGGCCAGGGGCCCCCAGGCACATCCTTTGGCCATTTTTCCTGGGAAAGAAAACTCAGCAGTCCAGGTTCCTGATGTCAGTTTGTAGGGCTCCCTTGGGTCTATCAGGGCAGCACAAGTTTGAGGTGGGGACAACTTCGGTGTGGGGTACATCCTTCGATATAAGGATTTTTTGAAGTCAGGGCCAGGGGCCCAGGGCCAGGGACCCCCGGGCACATCCTTTTTCCATTTTCCCTGGGAAAGAAAACTCAGCAGTCCAGGTTCCTGATGTCAGTTTGTAGGGCTCCCTTGGGTCTATCAGGGCAGCACAAGTTTGAGGTGGGGACAACTTCGGTGTGGGGTCCATCCTTCGATATAAGGATTTTTTGCAGTCAGGGCCAGGGGCCCAGGGCCAGGGACCCCCAGGCACATCCTTTTTCCATTTTCCCTGGGAAAGAAAACACAGCAGTCCAGGTTCCTGATGTCAGTTTGTAGGGCTCCCTTGGGTCTATCAGGGCAGCACAAGTTTGAGGTGGGGACAACTTCGGTGTGGGCTCCATCCTTCGATATAAGGATTCTTTGCAGTGAGGTCTCTGCCTAGGGCCAGGGGCCCCTGGGCACATCCTTCTTCCATTTTCCCTGGGAAAGAAAACTCAGCAGTCCAGGTTCCTGATGTCAGTTTGTAGGGCTCCCTTGGGTCTATCAGGGCAACACAAGTTTGAGGTGGGGAAAACTTCGGTGTGGGCTCCATCCTTCGATATAAGGATTCTTTGCAGTCAGGGCCAGGGGCCCCCGGGCAGAACCTTTAGCCATTTCCCCTGGGAAAAAAAACTCAGCAGTCCAGGTTCCTGATATCAGTTTGTAGGGCTCCCTTGGGTCTATCAGGGCAGCACAAGTTTGAGGTGGGGACAACATCGGTGTGGGGTCCATCCTTCGATATAAGGATTTTTTGCTGTGAGGTCCCTGCCCAGGGGAGGGGCCCCTGGGCACATCCTTTTTCCATTATCCCTGGGAAAGAAAACTCAGCAGTCCAGGTTCCTGATGTCAGTTTGTAGGGCTCCCTTGGGTCTATCAGGGCAGCACAAGTTTGACGTGGAGACAACTTCGGTGTGGGGTCCATCCTTCGATATAAGGATTTTTTGTAGTGAGGTCACAGCCCAGGGCCAGGGGCCCCTGGGCACATCCTTTTTCCATTTTCCCTGGGAAAGAAAACTCAGCAGTCCAGGTTCCTGATGTCAGTTTGTAGGGCTCCCTTGGGTCTATCAGGGCAGCACAATTTTGAGAACGGGACAACTTCGGTGTGGGGTCCATCCTTCGATATAAGGATTTTTTGCAGTCAGGGCCAGGGGCCCGTGGGCACATCCTTTTTCCATTTTCCCTGAGAAAGAAAACTCAGCAGTCCAGGTTCCTGATGTCAGTTTGTAGGGCTCCCTTGGGTCTATCAGGGCAGCACAAGTTTGAGGTGGGGACAACTTCGGTGTGGGGTCCATCCTTCGAGATAAGGATTCTTTGCAGTCAGGGCCAGGGGCCCCTGGGCACATCCTTTTTCCATTTTCCCTGGGAAAGAAAACTCAGCAGTCCAGGTTCCTGATGTCAGTTTGTAGGGCTCCCTTGGGTCTATCAGGGCAGCACAAGTTTGAGGTGGGGACAAATTCGGTGTGGGGTCCATCCTTCGATATAAGGATTTTTTGCAGTCAGGGCCAGGGGCCCCTGGGCACATCCTTTTTCCATTTTCCCTGGGAAAGAAAACTCAGCAGTCCAGGTTCCTGATGTCAGTTTGTAGGGCTCCCTTGGGTCTATCAGGGCAGCACAAGTTTGATGTGGGGACAACTTCGGTGTGGGGTCCATCCTTCGATATAAGGATTTTTTGCAGTCAAGGCTAGGAGCCCCTGGGCACAACCTTTGGCCATTTTCCCTGGGAAAGAAAACTCAGCAGTCCAGGTTCCTGATGTCCGTTTGTAGGGCTCCCTTGGGTCTATCAGGGCAGCACAAATTAGAGAAGCGGAACACTTCGCTGTGGGGTCCATCCTTCGATATAAGGATTCTTTGCAGTGAGGCCCCACCCAGGGCCAGGGGCCCCTGGGCACATCCTTTTTCCATTTTCCCTGGGAAAGAAAACTCAGCAGTCCAGGTTCCTGATGTCAGTTTGTAGGGCTCCCTTGGGTCTATCAGGGCAGCACAAGTTTGAGGTGGGGACAACTTCGGTGTGGGGTCCATCCTTCGATATAAGGATTTTTTGCAGTGAGTCTCCAGCCCAGGGCCAGGGGCCCCTGGGCACAACCTTTTTCCATTTTCCCTGGGAAAGAAAACTCAGCAGTCCAGGTTCCTGATGTCAGTTTGTAGGTTTCCCTTGGGTCTATCAGGGCAGCACAAGTTTGAGGTGGGGACAAATTCGGTGTGGGGTCCATCCTTCGATATAAGGATTTTTTGCAGTCAGGGCCAGGGGCCCCTGGGCACATCCTTTTTCCATTTTCCCTGAGAAAGAAAACTCAGCAGTCCAGGTTCCTGATGTCAGTTTGTAGGGCTCCCTTGGGTCTATCAGGGCAGCACAAGTTTGAGGTGGGGACAACTTCGGTGTGGAGTCCATCCTTCGATATAAGGATTTTTTGCAGTCAGGGCAAGGGGCTCCTGGGCACATCCTTTTTCCATTTTCCCTGGGAAAGAAAACTCAGCAGTCCAGGTTCCTGATGTCAGTTTGTAGGGCTCCCTTGGGTGTATCAGGGCAGCACAAGTTTGAGGTGGGGACAACTTCGGTGTGGGGTCCATCCTTCGATATAAGGATTTTTTGTAGTGAGGGCCCAGCCCAGGGCCAGGGGCCCCTGGGCACATCCTTTTTCCATTTTCCCTGGGAAAGAAAACTCAGCAGTCCAGGTTCCTGATGTCAGTTTGTAGGGCTCCCTTGGGTCTATCAGGGCAGCACAAGTTTGATGTGGGGACAACTTCGGTGTGGGGTCCATCCTTCGATATAAGGATTTTTTGCAGTCAAGGCTAGGAGCCCCTGGGCACAACCTTTGGCCATTTTCCCTGGGAAAGAAAACTCAGCAGTCCAGGTTCCTGATGTCCGTTTGTAGGGCTCCCTTGGGTCTATCAGGGCAGCACAAATTAGAGAAGCGGAACACTTCGCTGTGGGGTCCATCCTTCGATATAAGGATTCTTTGCAGTGAGGCCCCACCCAGGGCCAGGGGCCCCTGGGCACATCCTTTTTCCATTTTCCCTGGGAAAGAAAACTCAGCAGTCCAGGTTCCTGATGTCAGTTTGTAGGGCTCCCTTGGGTCTATCAGGGCAGCACAAGTTTGAGGTGGGGACAACTTCGGTGTGGGGTCCATCCTTCGATATAAGGATTTTTTGCAGTGAGTCTCCAGCCCAGGGCCAGGGGCCCCTGGGCACAACCTTTTTCCATTTTCCCTGGGAAAGAAAACTCAGCAGTCCAGGTTCCTGATGTCAGTTTGTAGGTTTCCCTTGGGTCTATCAGGGCAGCACAAGTTTGAGGTGGGGACAAATTCGGTGTGGGGTCCATCCTTCGATATAAGGATTTTTTGCAGTCAGGGCCAGGGGCCCCTGGGCACATCCTTTTTCCATTTTCCCTGAGAAAGAAAACTCAGCAGTCCAGGTTCCTGATGTCAGTTTGTAGGGCTCCCTTGGGTCTATCAGGGCAGCACAAGTTTGAGGTGGGGACAACTTCGGTGTGGAGTCCATCCTTCGATATAAGGATTTTTTGCAGTCAGGGCCAGGGGCTCCTGGGCACATCCTTTTTCCATTTTCCCTGGGAAAGAAAACTCAGCAGTCCAGGTTCCTGATGTCAGTTTGTAGGGCTCCCTTGGGTGTATCAGGGCAGCACAAGTTTGAGGTTGGGACAAATTCGGTGTGGGGTCCATCTTTCGATATAAGGATTTTTTGCAGTCAGGGCCAGGGGCCCCTGGGCACAACCTTTGGCCATTTTCCCTGGGAAAGAAAACTCAGCAGTCCAGGTTCCTGATGTCAGTTTGTAGGGCTCCCTTGGGTCTATCAGGGCAGCACAAGTTTGAGGTGGGGACAACTTTGGTGTGGGGTCCATCCTTCGATATAAGGATTTTTTGTAGTGAGGGCCCAGCCCAGGGCCAGGGGCCCCTGGGCACATCCTTTTTCCATTTTCCCTGGGAAAGAAAACTCAGCAGTCCAGGTTCCTGATGTCAGTTTGTAGGGCTCCCTTGGGTCTATCAGGGCAGCACAAGTTTGAGGTGGGGACAACTTCGGTGTGGGGTCCATCCTTCGATATAAGGATTTTTTGCAGTCAGGGCCAGAGGCCCCTGGGCACAACCTTTTTCCATTTTCCCTGGGAAAGAAAACTCAGCAGTCCAGGTTCCTGATGTCAGTTTGTAGGGCTCCCTTGGGTCTATCAGGGCAGCACAAATTTGAGGTGGGGACATCTTCGGTGTGGGGTCCATCCTTCGATATAAGGATTCTTTGTAGAGAGGCCCAGCCCAGGGCCAGGGGACACTGGGCACATCCTTTTTCCATTTACCCTGGGAAAGAAATCTCAGCAGTCCAGGTTCCTGATGTCAGTTTGTAGGGCTCCCTTGGGTCTATCAGGGCAGCACAAGTTTGAGGTGGGGACAACTTCGGTGTGGGGTCCATCCTTCGATATAAGGATTTTTTGCAGTCAGGGCCAGGGGCCCCTGGGCAGAACCTTTTTCCATTTTCCCTGGGAAAGAAAACTCAGCAGTCCAGGTTCCTGATGTCAGTTTGTAGGGCTCCCTTGGGTCTATCAGGGCAGCACAAGTTTGAGGTGGGGACAACTTCGGTGTGGGGTCCATCCTTCGATATAAGGATTTTTTGCAGTGAGTCTCCAGCCCAGGGCCAGGGGCCCCTGGGCACATCCTTTTTCCATTTTCCCTGGGAAAGAAAACTCAGCAGTCCAGGTTCCTGATGTCAGTTTGTAGGGCTCCCTTGGGTCTATCAGAGCAGCACAAGTTTGAGGTGGGGACAAATTCGGTGTGGGCTCCATCCTTCGATATAAGGATTTTTTGCAGTCAGGGCCAGGGGCCCCTGGGCACATCCTTTTTCCATTTTCCCTGGGAAAGAAAACACAGCAGTCCAGGTTCCTGATGTCAGTTTGTAGGGCTCCCTTAGGTGTATCAGGGCAGCACAAGTTTGATGTGGGGACAACTTCGGTGTGGGGTCCATCCTTCGATATAAGGATTTTTTGCAGTCAAGGCTAGGAGCCCCGGGGCACAACCTTTGGCCATTTTCCCTGGGAAAGAAAACTCAGCAGTCCAGGTTCCTGCTGTCCGTTTGTAGGGCTCCCTTGGGTCTATCAGGGCAGCACAAATTAGAGCAGCGGAACACTTCGCTGTGGGGTCCATCCTTCGATATAAGGATTCTTTGCAGTGAGTCTCCAGCTCAGGGCCAGGGGCCCCTGGGCACATCCTTTTTCCATTTTCCCTGGGAAAGAAAACTCAGCAGTCCAGGTTCCTGATGTCAGTTTGTACGGCTCCCTGGGGTGTATCAGGGCAGCACAAGTTTGAGGTGGGGACAACTTCGGTGTGGGGTCCATCCTTCGATATAAGGATTTTTTGCAGTGAGTCTCCAGCTCAGGGCCAGGGGCCCCTGGGCACATCCTTTTTCCATTTTCCCTGGGAAAGAAAACTCAGCAGTCCAGGTTCCTGATGTCAGTTTGTAGGGCTCCCTTGGGTCTATCAGGGCAGCACAAGTTTGAGGTGGGGACAACTTCGGTGTGGGGTCCATCCTTCGATATAAGGATTATTTGCAGTCAGGGCTAGGGGCCCCTGGGCACAACCTTTGGCCATTTTCCCTGGGAAAGAAAACTCAGCAGTCCAGGTTCCTGATGTCAGTTTGTAGGGCTCCCTTGGGTCTATCAGGGCAGCACAAGTTTGAGGTGGAGACAACTTCGGTGTGGGGTCCATCCTTCGATATAAGGATTTTTTGCAGTCAGGGCCAGGGGCCCCTGGGCACATCCTTTTTCCATTTTCCCTGAGAAAGAAAACTCAGCAGTCCAGGTTCCTGATGTCAGTTTGTAGGGCTCCCTTGGGTCTATCAGGGCAGCACAAGTTTGACGTGGAGACAACTTCGGTGTGGGGTCCATCCTTCGATATAAGGATTTTTTGTAGTGAGGTCACAGCCCAGGGCCAGGGGCCCCTGGGCACATCCTTTTTCCATTTTCCCTGGGAAAGAAAACTCAGCAGTCCAGGTTCCTGATGTCAGTTTGTAGGGCTCCCTTGGGTCTATCAGGGCAGCACAATTTTGAGAACGGGACAACTTCGGTGTGGGGTCCATCCTTCGATATAAGGATTTTTTGCAGTCAGGGCCAGGGGCCCCTGGGCACATCCTTTTTCCATTTTCCCTGAGAAAGAAAACTCAGCAGTCCAGGTTCCTGATGTCAGTTTGTAGGGCTCCCTTGGGTCTATCAGGGCAGCACAAGTTTGAGGTGGGGACAACTTCGGTCTGGGCTCCATCCTTCGATATAAGGATTTTTTGCAGTCAGGGCCAGGGACCCCTGGGCACGTCCTTTTTCCATTTTCCCTGGGAAAGAAAACTCAGCAGTCCAGGTTCCTGATGTCAGTTTGTAGGGCTCCCTTGGGTCTATCAGGGCAGCACAAGTTTGAGGTGGGGACAACTTCGGTGTGGGGTCCATCCTTCGATATAAGGGTTCTTTGCAGTGAGGTCTAATCCCAGGGCCAGGGGCCCCTGGGCACAGCCTTTGGCCATTTTCCCTGGGAAAGAAAACTCAGCAGTCCAGGTTCCTGATGTCAGTTTGTAGGGCTCCATTGGGTCTATCAGGGCAGCACAAGTTTGATGTGGGGACAACTTTGGTCTGGGCTCCATCCTTCGATATAAGGATTCTTTGCAGTGAGGCCCCAGGCCAGGGGCCCCTGGGCACATCCGTTGGCCATTTTCCCTGGGAAAGGAAACTCACCAGTCCAGGGTCCTGATGTCAGTTTGTAGGGCTCCCTCGGGTCTATCAGGGCAGCACAAGTTTGAGGTGGGGACAACTTCGGTGTGGGGTCCATCCTTCGATATAAGGATTTTTTGCAGTCAGGGCCAGGGGCCCCTGGGCACATCCTTTTTCCATTTTCCCTGGGAAAGAAAACTCAGCAGTCCAGGTTCCTGATGTCAGTTTGTAGGGCTCCCTTGGGTGTATCAGGGCAGCACAAGTTTGAGGTGGGGACAACTTCGGTGTGGGGTCCATCCTTCGATATAAGGATTTTTTGCAGTCAGGGCCAGGGGCCCCTGGGCACATCCTTTTTCCATTTTCCCTGGGAAAGAAAACTCAGCAGTCCAGGTTCCTGATGTCAGTTTGTAGGGCTCCCTTGGGTCTATCAGGGCAGCACAAGTTTGAGGTGGGGACAACTTCGGTGTGGAGTCCATCCTTCGATATAAGGATTTTTTGCAGTCAGGGCAAGGGGCTCCTGGGCACATCCTTTTTCCATTTTCCCTGGGAAAGAAAACTCAGCAGTCCAGGTTCCTGATGTCAGTTTGTAGGGCTCCCTTGGGTGTATCAGGGCAGCACAAGTTTGAGGTTGGGACAACTTCGGTGTGGGGTCCATCTTTCGATATAAGGATTTTTTGCAGTCAGGGCCAGGGGCCCCTGGGCACATCCTTTTTCCATTTTCCCTGGGAAAGAAAACTCAGCAGTCCAGGTTCCTGATGTCAGTTTGTAGGGCTCCCTTGGGTGTATCAGGGCAGCACAAGTTTGAGGTGGGGACAACTTCGGTGTGGGGTCCATCCTTCGATATAAGGATTTTTTGTAGTGAGGGCCCAGCCCAGGGCCAGGGGCCCCTGGGCACATCCTTTTTCCATTTTCCCTGGGAAAGAAAACTCAGCAGTCCAGGTTCCTGATGTCAGTTTGTAGGGCTCCCTTGGGTCTATCAGGGCAGCACAAGTTTGATGTGGGGACAACTTCGGTGTGGGGTCCATCCTTCGATATAAGGATTTTTTGCAGTCAAGGCTAGGAGCCCCTGGGCACAACCTTTGGCCATTTTCCCTGGGAAAGAAAACTCAGCAGTCCAGGTTCCTGATGTCCGTTTGTAGGGCTCCCTTGGGTCTATCAGGGCAGCACAAATTAGAGAAGCGGAACACTTCGCTGTGGGGTCCATCCTTCGATATAAGGATTCTTTGCAGTGAGGCCCCACCCAGGGCCAGGGGCCCCTGGGCACATCCTTTTTCCATTTTCCCTGGGAAAGAAAACTCAGCAGTCCAGGTTCCTGATGTCAGTTTGTAGGGCTCCCTTGGGTCTATCAGGGCAGCACAAGTTTGAGGTGGGGACAACTTCGGTGTGGGGTCCATCCTTCGATATAAGGATTTTTTGCAGTGAGTCTCCAGCCCAGGGCCAGGGGCCCCTGGGCACAACCTTTTTCCATTTTCCCTGGGAAAGAAAACTCAGCAGTCCAGGTTCCTGATGTCAGTTTGTAGGTTTCCCTTGGGTCTATCAGGGCAGCACAAGTTTGAGGTGGGGACAAATTCGGTGTGGGGTCCATCCTTCGATATAAGGATTTTTTGCAGTCAGGGCCAGGGGCCCCTGGGCACATCCTTTTTCCATTTTCCCTGAGAAAGAAAACTCAGCAGTCCAGGTTCCTGATGTCAGTTTGTAGGGCTCCCTTGGGTCTATCAGGGCAGCACAAGTTTGAGGTGGGGACAACTTCGGTGTGGAGTCCATCCTTCGATATAAGGATTTTTTGCAGTCAGGGCCAGGGGCTCCTGGGCACATCCTTTTTCCATTTTCCCTGGGAAAGAAAACTCAGCAGTCCAGGTTCCTGATGTCAGTTTGTAGGGCTCCCTTGGGTGTATCAGGGCAGCACAAGTTTGAGGTTGGGACAAATTCGGTGTGGGGTCCATCTTTCGATATAAGGATTTTTTGCAGTCAGGGCCAGGGGCCCCTGGGCACAACCTTTGGCCATTTTCCCTGGGAAAGAAAACTCAGCAGTCCAGGTTCCTGATGTCAGTTTGTAGGGCTCCCTTGGGTCTATCAGGGCAGCACAAGTTTGAGGTGGGGACAACTTTGGTGTGGGGTCCATCCTTCGATATAAGGATTTTTTGTAGTGAGGGCCCAGCCCAGGGCCAGGGGCCCCTGGGCACATCCTTTTTCCATTTTCCCTGGGAAAGAAAACTCAGCAGTCCAGGTTCCTGATGTCAGTTTGTAGGGCTCCCTTGGGTCTATCAGGGCAGCACAAGTTTGAGGTGGGGACAACTTCGGTGTGGGGTCCATCCTTCGATATAAGGATTTTTTGCAGTCAGGGCCAGAGGCCCCTGGGCACAACCTTTTTCCATTTTCCCTGGGAAAGAAAACTCAGCAGTCCAGGTTCCTGATGTCAGTTTGTAGGGCTCCCTTGGGTCTATCAGGGCAGCACAAATTTGAGGTGGGGACATCTTCGGTGTGGGGTCCATCCTTCGATATAAGGATTCTTTGTAGAGAGGCCCAGCCCAGGGCCAGGGGACACTGGGCACATCCTTTTTCCATTTACCCTGGGAAAGAAATCTCAGCAGTCCAGGTTCCTGATGTCAGTTTGTAGGGCTCCCTTGGGTCTATCAGGGCAGCACAAGTTTGAGGTGGGGACAACTTCGGTGTGGGGTCCATCCTTCGATATAAGGATTTTTTGCAGTCAGGGCCAGGGGCCCCTGGGCAGAACCTTTTTCCATTTTCCCTGGGAAAGAAAACTCAGCAGTCCAGGTTCCTGATGTCAGTTTGTAGGGCTCCCTTGGGTCTATCAGGGCAGCACAAGTTTGAGGTGGGGACAACTTCGGTGTGGGGTCCATCCTTCGATATAAGGATTTTTTGCAGTGAGTCTCCAGCCCAGGGCCAGGGGCCCCTGGGCACATCCTTTTTCCATTTTCCCTGGGAAAGAAAACTCAGCAGTCCAGGTTCCTGATGTCAGTTTGTAGGGCTCCCTTGGGTCTATCAGAGCAGCACAAGTTTGAGGTGGGGACAAATTCGGTGTGGGCTCCATCCTTCGATATAAGGATTTTTTGCAGTCAGGGCCAGGGGCCCCTGGGCACATCCTTTTTCCATTTTCCCTGGGAAAGAAAACACAGCAGTCCAGGTTCCTGATGTCAGTTTGTAGGGCTCCCTTAGGTGTATCAGGGTAGCACAAGTTTGATGTGGGGACAACTTCGGTGTGGGGTCCATCCTTCGATATAAGGATTTTTTGCAGTCAAGGCTAGGAGCCCCGGGGCACAACCTTTGGCCATTTTCCCTGGGAAAGAAAACTCAGCAGTCCAGGTTCCTGCTGTCCGTTTGTAGGGCTCCCTTGGGTCTATCAGGGCAGCACAAATTAGAGCAGCGGAACACTTCGCTGTGGGGTCCATCCTTCGATATAAGGATTCTTTGCAGTGAGTCTCCAGCTCAGGGCCAGGGGCCCCTGGGCACATCCTTTTTCCATTTTCCCTGGGAAAGAAAACTCAGCAGTCCAGGTTCCTGATGTCAGTTTGTACGGCTCCCTGGGGTGTATCAGGGCAGCACAAGTTTGAGGTGGGGACAACTTCGGTGTGGGGTCCATCCTTCGATATAAGGATTTTTTGCAGTGAGTCTCCAGCTCAGGGCCAGGGGCCCCTGGGCACATCCTTTTTCCATTTTCCCTGGGAAAGAAAACTCAGCAGTCCAGGTTCCTGATGTCAGTTTGTAGGGCTCCCTTGGGTCTATCAGGGCAGCACAAGTTTGAGGTGGGGACAACTTCGGTGTGGGGTCCATCCTTCGATATAAGGATTATTTGCAGTCAGGGCTAGGGGCCCCTGGGCACAACCTTTGGCCATTTTCCCTGGGAAAGAAAACTCAGCAGTCCAGGTTCCTGATGTCAGTTTGTAGGGCTCCCTTGGGTCTATCAGGGCAGCACAAGTTTGACGTGGAGACAACTTCGGTGTGGGGTCCATCCTTCGATATAAGGATTTTTTGTAGTGAGGTCACAGCCCAGGGCCAGGGGCCCCTGGGCACATCCTTTTTCCATTTTCCCTGGGAAAGAAAACTCAGCAGTCCAGGTTCCTGATGTCAGTTTGTAGGGCTCCCTTGGGTCTATCAGGGCAGCACAATTTTGAGAACGGGACAACTTCGGTGTGGGGTCCATCCTTCGATATAAGGATTTTTTGCAGTCAGGGCCAGGGGCCCGTGGGCACATCCTTTTTCCATTTTCCCTGAGAAAGAAAACTCAGCAGTCCAGGTTCCTGATGTCAGTTTGTAGGGCTCCCTTGGGTCTATCAGGGCAGCACAAGTTTGAGGTGGGGACAACTTCGGTCTGGGCTCCATCCTTCGATATAAGGATTTTTTGCAGTCAGGGCCAGGGACCCCTGGGCACGTCCTTTTTCCATTTTCCCTGGGAAAGAAAACTCAGCAGTCCAGGTTCCTGATGTCAGTTTGTAGGGCTCCCTTGGGTCTATCAGGGCAGCACAAGTTTGAGGTGGGGACAACTTCGGTGTGGGGTCCATCCTTCGATATAAGGGTTCTTTGCAGTGAGGTCTAATCCCAGGGCCAGGGGCCCCTGGGCACAGCCTTTGGCCATTTTCCCTGGGAAAGAAAACTCAGCAGTCCAGGTTCCTGATGTCAGTTTGTAGGGCTCCATTGGGTCTATCAGGGCAGCACAAGTTTGATGTGGGGACAACTTTGGTCTGGGCTCCATCCTTCGATATAAGGATTCTTTGCAGTGAGGCCCCAGGCCAGGGGCCCCTGGGCACATCCGTTGGCCATTTTCCCTGGGAAAGGAAACTCACCAGTCCAGGGTCCTGATGTCAGTTTGTAGGGCTCCCTCGGGTCTATCAGGGCAGCACAAGTTTGAGGTGGGGACAACTTCGGTGTGGGGTCCATCCTTCGATATAAGGATTTTTTGCAGTCAGGGCCAGGGGCCCCTGGGCACATCCTTTTTCCATTTTCCCTGGGAAAGAAAACTCAGCAGTCCAGGTTCCTGATGTCAGTTTGTAGGGCTCCCTTGGGTCTATCAGGGCAGCACAAGTTTGATGTGGGGACAACTTCGGTGTGGGGTCCATCCTTCGATATAAGGATTTTTTGGAGTCAAGGCTAGGAGCCCCGGGGCACAACCTTTGGCCATTTTCCCTGGGAAAGAAAACTCAGCAGTCCAGGTTCCTGCTGTCCGTTTGTAGGGCTCCCTTGGGTCTATCAGGGCAGCACAAATTAGAGAAGCGGAACACTTCGCTGTGGGGTCCATCCTTCGATATAAGGATTTTTTGCAGTGAGGCCCCACCCAGGGCCAGGGGCCCATGGGCACATCCTTTTTCCATTTTCCCTGGGAAAGAAAACTCAGCAGTCCAGGTTCCTGATGTCAGTTTGTACGGCTCCCTGGGGTGTATCAGGGCAGCACAAGTTTGAGGTGGGGACAACTTCGGTGTGGGGTCCATCCTTCGATATAAGGATTTTTTGCAGTGAGTCTCCAGCTCAGGGCCAGGGGCCCCTGGGCACATCCTTTTTCCATTTTCCCTGGGAAAGAAAACTCAGCAGTCCAGGTTCCTGATGTCAGTTTGTAGGGCTCCCTTGGGTCTATCAGGGCAGCACAAGTTTGAGGTGGGGACAACTTCGGTGTGGGGTCCATCCTTCGATATAAGGATTATTTGCAGTCAGGGCTAGGGGCCCCTGGGCACAACCTTTGGCCATTTTCCCTGGGAAAGAAAACTCAGCAGTCCAGGTTCCTGATGTCAGTTTGTAGGGCTCCCTTGGGTCTATCAGGGCAGCACAAGTTTGAGGTGGAGACAACTTCGGTGTGGGGTCCATCCTTCGATATAAGGATTTTTTGCAGTCAGGGCCAGGGTCCCCTGGGCACATCCTTTTTCCATTTTCCCTGGGAAAGAAAACTCAGCAGTCCAGGTTCCTGATGTCAGTTTGTAGGGCTCCCTTGGGTCTATCAGGGCAGCACAAGTTTGACGTGGAGACAACTTCGGTGTGGGGTCCATCCTTCGATATAAGGATTTTTTGTAGTGAGGTCACAGCCCAGGGCCAGGGGCCCCTGGGCACATCCTTTTTCCATTTTCCCTGGGAAAGAAAACTCAGCAGTCCAGGTTCCTGATGTCAGTTTGTAGGGCTCCCTTGGGTCTATCAGGGCAGCACAATTTTGAGAACGGGACAACTTCGGTGTGGGGTCCATCCTTCGATATAAGGATTTTTTGCAGTCAGGGCCAGGGGCCCGTGGGCACATCCTTTTTCCATTTTCCCTGAGAAAGAAAACTCAGCAGTCCAGGTTCCTGATGTCAGTTTGTAGGGCTCCCTTGGGTCTATCAGGGCAGCACAAGTTTGAGGTGGGGACAACTTCGGTGTGGGGTCCATCCTTCGATATAAGGATTTTTTGCAGTCAGGGCCAGGGGCCCCTGGGCACATCCTTTTTCCATTTTCCCTGGGAAAGAAAACTCAGCAGTCCAGGTTCCTGATGTCAGTTTGTAGGGCTCCCTTGGGTCTATCAGAGCAGCACAAGTTTGAGGTGGGGACAAATTCGGTGTGGGCTCCATCCTTCGATATAAGGATTTTTTGCAGTCAGGGCCAGGGGCCCCTGGGCACATCCTTTTTCCATTTTCCCTGGGAAAGAAAACTCAGCAGTCCAGGTTCCTGATGTCAGTTTGTAGGGCTCCCTTGGGTCTATCAGGGCAGCACAATTTTGAGAACGGGACAACTTCGGTGTGGGGTCCATCCTTCGATATAAGGATTTTTTGCAGTCAGGGCCAGGGGCCCGTGGGCACATCCTTTTTCCATTTTCCCTGAGAAAGAAAACTCAGCAGTCCAGGTTCCTGATGTCAGTTTGTAGGGCTCCCTTGGGTCTATCAGGGCAGCACAAGTTTGAGGTGGGGACAACTTCGGTCTGGGCTCCATCCTTCGATATAAGGATTTTTTGCAGTCAGGGCCAGGGACCCCTGGGCACGTCCTTTTTCCATTTTCCCTGGGAAAGAAAACTCAGCAGTCCAGGTTCCTGATGTCAGTTTGTAGGGCTCCCTTGGGTCTATCAGGGCAGCACAAGTTTGAGGTGGGGACAACTTCGGTGTGGGGTCCATCCTTCGATATAAGGGTTCTTTGCAGTGAGGTCTAATCCCAGGGCCAGGGGCCCCTGGGCACAGCCTTTTTCCATTTTCCCTGGGAAAGAAAACTCAGCAGTCCAGGTTCCTGATGTCAGTTTGTAGGGCTCCCTTGGGTCTATCAGGGCAGCACAAGTTTGAGGTGGGGACACCTTCAGTCTGCGCTCCATCCTTCGATATAAGGATTCTTTACAGTCAGGGCCAGGGGCCCCTGGGCACACCCTTTGGCCATTTTCCCTGGGAAAGAAAACTCAGCAGTCCAGGTTGCTGATGTCAGTTTGTAGGGCTCCATTGGGTCTATCAGGGCAGCACAAGTTTGAGGTGGGGACAACTTTGGTCTGGGCTCCATCCTTCGATATAAGGATTCTTTGCAGTGAGGCCCCAGGCCAGGGGCCCCTGGGCACATCCGTTGGCCATTTTCCCTGGGAAAGGAAACTCACCAGTCCAGGTTCCTGATGTCAGTTTGTAGGGCTCCCTCGGGTCTATCAGGGCAGCACAAGTTTGAGGTGGGGACAACTTCGGTGTGGGGTCCATCCTTCGATATAAGGATTTTTTGCAGTCAGGGCCAGGGGCCCCTGGGCACATCCTTTTTCCATTTTCCCTGGGAAAGAAAACTCAGCAGTCCAGGTTCCTGATGTCAGTTTGTAGGGCTCCCTTGGGTGTATCAGGGCAGCACAAGTTTGATGTGGGGACAACTTCGGTGTGGGGTCCATCCTTCGATATAAGGATTTTTTGGAGTCAAGGCTAGGAGCCCCGGGGCACAACCTTTGGCCATTTTCCCTGGGAAAGAAAACTCAGCAGTCCAGGTTCCTGATGTCCGTTTGTAGGGCTCCCTTGGGTCTATCAGGGCAGCACAAATTAGAGAAGCGGAACACTTCGCTGTGGGGTCCATCCTTCGATATAAGGATTTTTTGCAGTGAGGCCCCACCCAGGGCCAGGGGCCCATGGGCACATCCTTTTTCCATTTTCCCTGGGAAAGAAAACTCAGCAGTCCAGGTTCCTGATGTCAGTTTGTACGGCTCCCTGGGGTGTATCAGGGCAGCACAAGTTTGAGGTGGGGACAACTTCGGTGTGGGGTCCATCCTTCGATATAAGGATTTTTTGCAGTGAGTCTCCAGCTCAGGGCCAGGGGCCCCTGGGCACATCCTTTTTCCATTTTCCCTGGGAAAGAAAACTCAGCAGTCCAGGTTCCTGATGTCAGTTTGTAGGGCTCCCTTGGGTCTATCAGGGCAGCACAAGTTTGAGGTGGGGACAACTTCGGTGTGGGGTCCATCCTTCGATATAAGGATTATTTGCAGTCAGGGCTAGGGGCCCCTGGGCACAACCTTTGGCCATTTTCCCTGGGAAAGAAAACTCAGCAGTCCAGGTTCCTGATGTCAGTTTGTAGGGCTCCCTTGGGTCTATCAGGGCAGCACAAGTTTGAGGTGGAGACAACTTCGGTGTGGGGTCCATCCTTCGATATAAGGATTTTTTGCAGTCAGGGCCAGGGTCCCCTGGGCACATCCTTTTTCCATTTTCCCTGGGAAAGAAAACTCAGCAGTCCAGGTTCCTGATGTCAGTTTGTAGGGCTCCCTTGGGTCTATCAGGGCAGCACAAGTTTGACGTGGAGACAACTTCGGTGTGGGGTCCATCCTTCGATATAAGGATTTTTTGTAGTGAGGTCACAGCCCAGGGCCAGGGGCCCCTGGGCACATCCTTTTTCCATTTTCCCTGGGAAAGAAAACTCAGCAGTCCAGGTTCCTGATGTCAGTTTGTAGGGCTCCCTTGGGTCTATCAGGGCAGCACAATTTTGAGAACGGGACAACTTCGGTGTGGGGTCCATCCTTCGATATAAGGATTTTTTGCAGTCAGGGCCAGGGGCCCGTGGGCACATCCTTTTTCCATTTTCCCTGAGAAAGAAAACTCAGCAGTCCAGGTTCCTGATGTCAGTTTGTAGGGCTCCCTTGGGTCTATCAGGGCAGCACAAGTTTGAGGTGGGGACAACTTCGGTGTGGGGTCCATCCTTCGATATAAGGATTTTTTGCAGTCAGGGCCAGGGGCCCCTGGGCACATCCTTTTTCCATTTTCCCTGGGAAAGAAAACTCAGCAGTCCAGGTTCCTGATGTCAGTTTGTAGGGCTCCCTTGGGTCTATCAGAGCAGCACAAGTTTGAGGTGGGGACAAATTCGGTGTGGGCTCCATCCTTCGATATAAGGATTTTTTGCAGTCAGGGCCAGGGGCCCCTGGGCACATCCTTTTTCCATTTTCCCTGGGAAAGAAAACTCAGCAGTCCAGGTTCCTGATGTCAGTTTGTAGGGCTCCCTTAGGTGTATCAGGGCAGCACAAGTTTGATGTGGGGACAACTTCGGTGTGGGGTCCATCCTTCGATATAAGGATTTTTTGCAGTCAAGGCTAGGAGCCACGGGGCACAACCTTTGGCCATTTTCCCTGGGAAAGAAAACTCAGCAGTCCAGGTTCCTGCTGTCCGTTTGTAGGGCTCCCTTGGGTCTATCAGGGCAGCACAAATTAGAGCAGCGGAACACTTCGCTGTGGGGTCCATCCTTCGATATAAGGATTCTTTGCAGTGAGTCTCCAGCTCAGGGCCAGGGGCCCCTGGGCACATCCTTTTTCCATTTTCCCTGGGAAAGAAAACTCAGCAGTCCAGGTTCCTGATGTCAGTTTGTACGGCTCCCTGGGGTGTATCAGGGCAGCACAAGTTTGAGGTGGGGACAACTTCGGTGTGGGGTCCATCCTTCGATATAAGGATTTTTTGCAGTGAGTCTCCAGCTCAGGGCCAGGGGCCCCTGGGCACATCCTTTTTCCATTTTCCCTGGGAAAGAAAACTCAGCAGTCCAGGTTCCTGATGTCAGTTTGTAGGGCTCCCTTGGGTCTATCAGGGCAGCACAAGTTTGAGGTGGGGACAACTTCGGTGTGGGGTCCATCCTTCGATATAAGGATTTTTTGCAGTCAGGGCTAGGGGCCCCTGGGCACAACCTTTGGCCATTTTCCCTGGGAAAGAAAACTCAGCAGTCCAGGTTCCTGATGTCAGTTTGTAGGGCTCCCTTGGGTCTATCAGGACAGCACAAGTTTGAGGTGGAGACAACTTCGGTGTGGGGTCCATCCTTCGATATAAGGATTTTTTGCAGTCAGGGCCAGGGTCCCCTGGGCACATCCTTTTTCCATTTTCCCTGGGAAAGAAAACTCAGCAGTCCAGGTTCCTGATGTCAGTTTGTAGGGCTCCCTTGGGTCTATCAGGGCAGCACAAGTTTGACGTGGAGACAACTTCGGTGTGGGGTCCATCCTTCGATATAAGGATTTTTTGTAGTGAGGTCACAGCCCAGGGCCAGGGGCCCCTGGGCACATCCTTTTTCCATTTTCCCTGGGAAAGAAAACTCAGCAGTCCAGGTTCCTGATGTCAGTTTGTAGGGCTCCCTTGGGTCTATCAGGGCAGCACAATTTTGAGAACGGGACAACTTCGGTGTGGGGTCCATCCTTCGATATAAGGATTTTTTGCAGTCAGGGCCAGGGGCCCGTGGGCACATCCTTTTTCCATTTTCCCTGAGAAAGAAAACTCAGCAGTCCAGGTTCCTGATGTCAGTTTGTAGGGCTCCCTTGGGTCTATCAGGGCAGCACAAGTTTGAGGTGGGGACAACTTCGGTGTGGGGTCCATCCTTCGATATAAGGATTTTTTGCAGTCAGGGCCAGGGGCCCCTGGGCACATCCTTTTTCCATTTTCCCTGGGAAAGAAAACTCAGCAGTCCAGGTTCCTGATGTCAGTTTGTAGGGCTCCCTTGGGTCTATCAGGGCAGCACAAGTTTGAGGTGGGGACAAATTCGGTGTGGGCTCCATCCTTCGATATAAGGATTTTTTGCAGTCAGGGCCAGGGGCCCCTGGGCACATCCTTTTTCCATTTTCCCTGGGAAAGAAAACTCAGCAGTCCAGGTTCCTGATGTCAGTTTGTAGGGCTCCCTTGGGTCTATCAGGGCAGCACAAGTTTGATGTGGGGACAACTTCGGTGTGGGGTCCATCCTTCGATATAAGGATTTTTTGCAGTCAAGGCTAGGAGCCCCTGGGCACAACCTTTGGCCATTTTCGCTGGGAAAGAAAACTCAGCAGTCCAGGTTCCTGATGTCCGTTTGTAGGGCTCCCTTGGGTCTATCAGGGCAGCACAAATTAGAGAAGCGGAACACTTCGCTGTGGGGTCCATCCTTCGATATAAGGATTCTTTGCAGTGAGGCCCCACCCAGGGCCAGGGGCCCCTGGGCACATCCTTTTTCCATTTTCCCTGGGAAAGAAAACTCAGCAGTCCAGGTTCCTGATGTCAGTTTGTAGGGCTCCCTTGGGTCTATCAGGGCAGCACAAGTTTGAGGTGGGGACAACTTCGGTGTGGGGTCCATCCTTCGATATAAGGATTTTTTGCAGTGAGTCTCCAGCCCAGGGCCAGGGGCCCCTGGGCACAACCTTTTTCCATTTTCCCTGGGAAAGAAAACTCAGCAGTCCAGGTTCCTGATGTCAGTTTGTAGGTTTCCCTTGGGTCTATCAGGGCAGCACAAGTTTGAGGTGGGGACAAATTCGGTGTGGGGTCCATCCTTCGATATAAGGATTTTTTGCAGTCAGGGCCAGGGGCCCCTGGGCACATCCTTTTTCCATTTTCCCTGAGAAAGAAAACTCAGCAGTCCAGGTTCCTGATGTCAGTTTGTAGGGCTCCCTTGGGTCTATCAGGGCAGCACAAGTTTGAGGTGGGGACAACTTCGGTGTGGAGTCCATCCTTCGATATAAGGATTTTTTGCAGTCAGGGCCAGGGGCTCCTGGGCACATCCTTTTTCCATTTTCCCTGGGAAAGAAAACTCAGCAGTCCAGGTTCCTGATGTCAGTTTGTAGGGCTCCCTTGGGTGTATCAGGGCAGCACAAGTTTGAGGTTGGGACAACTTCGGTGTGGGGTCCATCTTTCGATATAAGGATTTTTTGCAGTCAGGGCCAGGGGCCCCTGGGCACATCCTTTTTCCATTTTCCCTGGGAAAGAAAACTCAGCAGTCCAGGTTCCTGATGTCAGTTTGTAGGGTTCCCTTGGGTGTATCAGGGCAGCACAAGTTTGAGGTGGGGACAACTTCGGTGTGGGGTCCATCCTTCGATATAAGGATTTTTTGTAGTGAGGGCCCAGCCCAGGGCCAGGGGCCCCTGGGCACATCCTTTTTCCATTTTCCCTGGGAAAGAAAACTCAGCAGTCCAGGTTCCTGATGTCAGTTTGTAGGGCTCCCTTGGGTCTATCAGGGCAGCACAAGTTTGAGGTGGGGACAACTTCGGTGTGGGGTCCATCCTTCGATATAAGGATTTTTTGCAGTCAGGGCCAGAGGCCCCTGGGCACAACCTTTTTCCATTTTCCCTGGGAAAGAAAACTCAGCAGTCCAGGTTCCTGATGTCAGTTTGTAGGGCTCCCTTGGGTCTATCAGGGCAGCACAAATTTGAGGTGGGGACATCTTCGGTGTGGGGTCCATCCTTCGATATAAGGATTCTTTGTAGAGAGGCCCAGCCCAGGGCCAGGGGACACTGGGCACATCCTTTTTCCATTTACACTGGGAAAGAAATCTCAGCAGTCCAGGTTCCTGATGTCAGTTTGTAGGGCTCCCTTGGGTCTATCAGGGCAGCACAAGTTTGAGGTGGGGACAACTTCGGTGTGGGGTCCATCCTTCGATATAAGGATTTTTTGCAGTCAGGGCCAGGGGCCCCTGGGCAGAACCTTTTTCCATTTTCCCTGGGAAAGAAAACTCAGCAGTCCAGGTTCCTGATGTCAGTTTGTAGGGCTCCCTTGGGTCTATCAGGGCAGCACAAGTTTGAGGTGGGGACAACTTCGGTGTGGGGTCCATCCTTCGATATAAGGATTTTTTGCAGTGAGTCTCCAGCCCAGGGCCAGGGGCCCCTGGGCACATCCTTTTTCCATTTTCCCTGGGAAAGAAAACTCAGCAGTCCAGGTTCCTGATGTCAGTTTGTAGGGCTCCCTTGGGTCTATCAGGGCAGCACAAGTTTGAGGTGGAGACAACTTCGGTGTGGGGTCCATCCTTCGATATAAGGATTTTTTGCAGTCAGGGCCAGGGTCCCCTGGGCACATCCTTTTTCCATTTTCCCTGGGAAAGAAAACTCAGCAGTCCAGGTTCCTGATGTCAGTTTGTAGGGCTCCCTTGGGTCTATCAGGGCAGCACAAGTTTGACGTGGAGACAACTTCGGTGTGGGGTCCATCCTTCGATATAAGGATTTTTTGTAGTGAGGTCACAGCCCAGGGCCAGGGGCCCCTGGGCACATCCTTTTTCCATTTTCCCTGGGAAAGAAAACTCAGCAGTCCAGGTTCCTGATGTCAGTTTGTAGGGCTCCCTTGGGTCTATCAGGGCAGCACAATTTTGAGAACGGGACAACTTCGGTGTGGGGTCCATCCTTCGATATAAGGATTTTTTGCAGTCAGGGCCAGGGGCCCGTGGGCACATCCTTTTTCCATTTTCCCTGAGAAAGAAAACTCAGCAGTCCAGGTTCCTGATGTCAGTTTGTAGGGCTCCCTTGGGTCTATCAGGGCAGCACAAGTTTGAGGTGGGGACAACTTCGGTGTGGGGTCCATCCTTCGATATAAGGATTTTTTGCAGTCAGGGCCAGGGGCCCCTGGGCACATCCTTTTTCCATTTTCCCTGGGAAAGAAAACTCAGCAGTCCAGGTTCCTGATGTCAGTTTGTAGGGCTCCCTTGGGTCTATCAGAGCAGCACAAGTTTGAGGTGGGGACAAATTCGGTGTGGGCTCCATCCTTCGATATAAGGATTTTTTGCAGTCAGGGCCAGGGGCCCCTGGGCACATCCTTTTTCCATTTTCCCTGGGAAAGAAAACTCAGCAGTCCAGGTTCCTGATGTCAGTTTGTAGGGCTCCCTTAGGTGTATCAGGGCAGCACAAGTTTGATGTGGGGACAACTTCGGTGTGGGGTCCATCCTTCGATATAAGGATTTTTTGCAGTCAGGGCTAGGAGCCACGGGGCACAACCTTTGGCCATTTTCCCTGGGAAAGAAAACTCAGCAGTCCAGGTTCCTGCTGTCCGTTTGTAGGGCTCCCTTGGGTCTATCAGGGCAGCACAAATTAGAGCAGCGGAACACTTCGCTGTGGGGTCCATCCTTCGATATAAGGATTCTTTGCAGTGAGTCTCCAGCTCAGGGCCAGGGGCCCCTGGGCACATCCTTTTTCCATTTTCCCTGGGAAAGAAAACTCAGCAGTCCAGGTTCCTGATGTCAGTTTGTACGGCTCCCTGGGGTGTATCAGGGCAGCACAAGTTTGAGGTGGGGACAACTTCGGTGTGGGGTCCATCCTTCGATATAAGGATTTTTTGCAGTGAGTCTCCAGCTCAGGGCCAGGGGCCCCTGGGCACATCCTTTTTCCATTTTCCCTGGGAAAGAAAACTCAGCAGTCCAGGTTCCTGATGTCAGTTTGTAGGGCTCCCTTGGGTCTATCAGGGCAGCACAAGTTTGAGGTGGGGACAACTTCGGTGTGGGGTCCATCCTTCGATATAAGGATTTTTTGCAGTCAGGGCTAGGGGCCCCTGGGCACAACCTTTGGCCATTTTCCCTGGGAAAGAAAACTCAGCAGTCCAGGTTCCTGATGTCAGTTTGTAGGGCTCCCTTGGGTCTATCAGGACAGCACAAGTTTGAGGTGGAGACAACTTCGGTGTGGGGTCCATCCTTCGATATAAGGATTTTTTGCAGTCAGGGCCAGGGTCCCCTGGGCACATCCTTTTTCCATTTTCCCTGGGAAAGAAAACTCAGCAGTCCAGGTTCCTGATGTCAGTTTGTAGGGCTCCCTTGGGTCTATCAGGGCAGCACAAGTTTGACGTGGAGACAACTTCGGTGTGGGGTCCATCCTTCGATATAAGGATTTTTTGTAGTGAGGTCACAGCCCAGGGCCAGGGGCCCCTGGGCACATCCTTTTTCCATTTTCCCTGGGAAAGAAAACTCAGCAGTCCAGGTTCCTGATGTCAGTTTGTAGGGCTCCCTTGGGTCTATCAGGGCAGCACAATTTTGAGAACGGGACAACTTCGGTGTGGGGTCCATCCTTCGATATAAGGATTTTTTGCAGTCAGGGCCAGGGGCCCGTGGGCACATCCTTTTTCCATTTTCCCTGAGAAAGAAAACTCAGCAGTCCAGGTTCCTGATGTCAGTTTGTAGGGCTCCCTTGGGTCTATCAGGGCAGCACAAGTTTGAGGTGGGGACAACTTCGGTGTGAGGTCCATCCTTCGATATAAGGATTTTTTGCAGTCAGGGCCAGGGGCCCCTGGGCACATCCTTTTTCCATTTTCCCTGGGAAAGAAAACTCAGCAGTCCAGGTTCCTGATGTCAGTTTGTAGGGCTCCCTTGGGTCTATCAGGGCAGCACAAGTTTGAGGTGGGGACAAATTCGGTGTGGGCTCCATCCTTCGATATAAGGATTTTTTGCAGTCAGGGCCAGGGGCCCCTGGGCACATCCTTTTTCCATTTTCCCTGGGAAAGAAAACTCAGCAGTCCAGGTTCCTGATGTCAGTTTGTAGGGCTCCCTTGGGTCTATCAGGGCAGCACAAGTTTGATGTGGGGACAACTTCGGTGTGGGGTCCATCCTTCGATATAAGGATTTTTTGCAGTCAAGGCTAGGAGCCCCTGGGCACAACCTTTGGCCATTTTCGCTGGGAAAGAAAACTCAGCAGTCCAGGTTCCTGATGTCCGTTTGTAGGGCTCCCTTGGGTCTATCAGGGCAGCACAAATTAGAGAAGCGGAACACTTCGCTGTGGGGTCCATCCTTCGATATAAGGATTCTTTGCAGTGAGGCCCCACCCAGGGCCAGGGGCCCCTGGGCACATCCTTTTTCCATTTTCCCTGGGAAAGAAAACTCAGCAGTCCAGGTTCCTGATGTCAGTTTGTAGGGCTCCCTTGGGTCTATCAGGGCAGCACAAGTTTGAGGTGGGGACAACTTCGGTGTGGGGTCCATCCTTCGATATAAGGATTTTTTGCAGTGAGTCTCCAGCCCAGGGCCAGGGGCCCCTGGGCACAACCTTTTTCCATTTTCCCTGGGAAAGAAAACTCAGCAGTCCAGGTTCCTGATGTCAGTTTGTAGGTTTCCCTTGGGTCTATCAGGGCAGCACAAGTTTGAGGTGGGGACAAATTCGGTGTGGGGTCCATCCTTCGATATAAGGATTTTTTGCAGTCAGGGCCAGGGGCCCCTGGGCACATCCTTTTTCCATTTTCCCTGAGAAAGAAAACTCAGCAGTCCAGGTTCCTGATGTCAGTTTGTAGGGCTCCCTTGGGTCTATCAGGGCAGCACAAGTTTGAGGTGGGGACAACTTCGGTGTGGAGTCCATCCTTCGATATAAGGATTTTTTGCAGTCAGGGCCAGGGGCTCCTGGGCACATCCTTTTTCCATTTTCCCTGGGAAAGAAAACTCAGCAGTCCAGGTTCCTGATGTCAGTTTGTAGGGCTCCCTTGGGTGTATCAGGGCAGCACAAGTTTGAGGTTGGGACAACTTCGGTGTGGGGTCCATCTTTCGATATAAGGATTTTTTGCAGTCAGGGCCAGGGGCCCCTGGGCACATCCTTTTTCCATTTTCCCTGGGAAAGAAAACTCAGCAGTCCAGGTTCCTGATGTCAGTTTGTAGGGTTCCCTTGGGTGTATCAGGGCAGCACAAGTTTGAGGTGGGGACAACTTCGGTGTGGGGTCCATCCTTCGATATAAGGATTTTTTGTAGTGAGGGCCCAGCCCAGGGCCAGGGGCCCCTGGGCACATCCTTTTTCCATTTTCCCTGGGAAAGAAAACTCAGCAGTCCAGGTTCCTGATGTCAGTTTGTAGGGCTCCCTTGGGTCTATCAGGGCAGCACAAGTTTGAGGTGGGGACAACTTCGGTGTGGGGTCCATCCGTCGATATAAGGATTTTTTGCAGTCAGGGCCAGAGGCCCCTGGGCACAACCTTTTTCCATTTTCCCTGGGAAAGAAAACTCAGCAGTCCAGGTTCCTGATGTCAGTTTGTAGGGCTCCCTTGGGTCTATCAGGGCAGCACAAATTTGAGGTGGGGACATCTTCGGTGTGGGGTCCATCCTTCGATATAAGGATTCTTTGTAGAGAGGCCCAGCCCAGGGCCAGGGGACACTGGGCACATCCTTTTTCCATTTACCCTGGGAAAGAAATCTCAGCAGTCCAGGTTCCTGATGTCAGTTTGTAGGGCTCCCTTGGGTCTATCAGGGCAGCACAAGTTTGAGGTGGGGACAACTTCGGTGTGGGGTCCATCCTTCGATATAAGGATTTTTTGCAGTCAGGGCCAGGGGCCCCTGGGCAGAACCTTTTTCCATTTTCCCTGGGAAAGAAAACTCAGCAGTCCAGGTTCCTGATGTCAGTTTGTAGGGCTCCCTTGGGTCTATCAGGGCAGCACAAGTTTGAGGTGGGGACAACTTCGGTGTGGGGTCCATCCTTCGATATAAGGATTTTTTGCAGTGAGTCTCCAGCCCAGGGCCAGGGGCCCCTGGGCACATCCTTTTTCCATTTTCCCTGGGAAAGAAAACTCAGCAGTCCAGGTTCCTGATGTCAGTTTGTAGGGCTCCCTTGGGTCTATCAGAGCAGCACAAGTTTGAGGTGGGGACAAATTCGGTGTGGGCTCCATCCTTCGATATAAGGATTTTTTGCAGTCAGGGCCAGGGGCCCCTGGGCACATCCTTTTTCCATTTTCCCTGGGAAAGAAAACTCAGCAGTCCAGGTTCCTGATGTCAGTTTGTAGGGCTCCCTTAGGTGTATCAGGGCAGCACAAGTTTGATGTGGGGACAACTTCGGTGTGGGGTCCATCCTTCGATATAAGGATTTTTTGCAGTCAAGGCTAGGAGCCCCGGGGCACAACCTTTGGCCATTTTCCCTGGGAAAGAAAACTCAGCAGTCCAGGTTCCTGCTGTCCGTTTGTAGGGCTCCCTTGGGTCTATCAGGGCAGCACAAATTAGAGCAGCGGAACACTTCGCTGTGGGGTCCATCCTTCGATATAAGGATTCTTTGCAGTGAGTCTCCAGCTCAGGGCCAGGGGCCCCTGGGCACATCCTTTTTCCATTTTCCCTGGGAAAGAAAACTCAGCAGTCCAGGTTCCTGATGTCAGTTTGTAGGGCTCCCTTGGGTGTATCAGGGCAGCACAAGTTTGAGGTGTAGACAACTTCGGTGTGGGGTCGATCCTTCGATATAAGGATTTTTTGCAATAGGGCCAGCAGCCCAGGGCCAGGGGCCCCTGGGCACATCCTTTTTCCATTTTCCCTGGGAAAGAAAACTCAGCAGTCCAGGTTCCTGATGTCAGTTTGTAGGGCTCCCTTGGGTCTATCAGGGCAGCACAAGTTTGAGGTGGGGACAACTTCGGTGTGGGGTCCATCCTTCGATATAAGGATTATTTGGAGTCAGGGCTAGGGGCCCCTGGGCACAACCTTTGGCCATTTTCCCTGGGAAAGAAAACTCAGCAGTCCAGGTTCCTGATGTCAGTTTGTAGGGCTCCCTTGGGTCTATCAGGGCAGCACAAGTTTGAGGTGGAGACAACTTCGGTGTGGGGTCCATCCTTCGATATAAGGATTTTTTGCAGTCAGGGCCAGGGTCCCCTGGGCACATCCTTTTTCCATTTTCCCTGGGAAAGAAAACTCAGCAGTCCAGGTTCCTGATGTCAGTTTGTAGGGCTCCCTTGGGTCTATCAGGGCAGCACAAGTTTGACGTGGAGACAACTTCGGTGTGGGGTCCATCCTTCGATATAAGGATTTTTTGTAGTGAGGTCACAGCCCAGGGCCAGGGGCCCCTGGGCACATCCTTTTTCCATTTTCCCTGGGAAAGAAAACTCAGCAGTCCAGGTTCCTGATGTCAGTTTGTAGGGCTCCCTTGGGTCTATCAGGGCAGCACAATTTTGAGAACGGGACAACTTCGGTGTGGGGTCCATCCTTCGATATAAGGATTTTTTGCAGTCAGGGCCAGGGGCCCCTGGGCACATCCTTTTTCCATTTTCCCTGGGAAAGAAAACTCAGCAGTCCAGGTTCCTGATGTCAGTTTGTAGGGCTCCCTGGGGTGTATCAGGGCAGCACAAGTTTGAGGTGGGGACAACTTCGGTGTGGGCTCCATCCTTCGATATAAGGATTTTTTGCAGTGAGTCTCCAGCCCAGGGCCAGGGGCCCCTGGGCACAACCTGTTTCCATTTTCCCTGGGAAAGAAAATTCAGCAGTCCAGGTTCCTGATGTCAGTTTGTAGGTTTCCCTTGGGTCTATCAGGGCAGCACAAGTTTGAGGTGGGGACAACTTCGGTGTGGGGTCCATCCTTCGATATAAGGATTTTTTGCAGTCAGGGCCAGGGGCCCCTGGGCACATCCTTTTTCCATTTTCCCTGAGAAAGAAAACTCAGCAGTCCAGGTTCCTGATGTCAGTTTGTAGGGCTCCCTTGGGTCTATCAGGGCAGCACAAGTTTGAGGTGGGGACAACTTCGGTGTGGGGTCCATCCTTCGATATAAGGATTTTTTGCAGTCAGGGCCAGGGGCCCCTGGGCACATCCTTTTTCCATTTTCCCTGGGAAAGAAAACTCAGCAGTCCAGGTTCCTGATGTCAGTTTGTAGGGCTCCCTTGGGTCTATCAGGGCAGCACAAGTTTGAGGTGGGGACAAATTCGGTGTGGGCTCCATCCTTCGATATAAGGATTTTTTGCAGTCAGGGCCAGGGGCCCCTGGGCACATCCTTTTTCCATTTTCCCTGGGAAAGAAAACTCAGCAGTCCAGGTTCCTGATGTCAGTTTGTAGGGCTCCCTTGGGTCTATCAGGGCAGTACAAGTTTGAGGTGGGGACAACTTCGGTGTGGGGTCCATCCTTCGATATAAGGATTATTTGCAGTCAGGGCTAGGGGCCCCTGGGCACAACCTTTGGCCATTTTCCCTGGGAAAGAAAACTCAGGAGTCCAGGTTCCTGATGTCAGTTTGTAGGGCTCCCTTGGGTTTATCAGGGCAGCACAAGTTTGAGGTGGGGACAACTTCGGTGTGGGGTCCATCCTTCGATATAAGGATTTTTTGAAGTCAGGGCCAGGGTCCCCTGGGCACATCCTTTTTCCATTTTCCCTGGGAAAGAAAACTCAGCAGTCCAGGTTCCTGATGTCAGTTTGTAGGGCTCCCTTGGGTCTATCAGGGCAGCACAAGTTTGAGGTGGGGACAACTTCGGTGTGGGGTCCATCCTTCGATATAAGGATTTTTTGTAGTGAGGTCACAGCCCAGGGCCAGGGGCCCCTGGGCACATCCTTTTTCCATTTTCCCTGGGAAGGAAAACTCAGCAGTCCAGGTTCCTGATGTCAGTTTGTAGGGCTCCCTTGGGTCTATCAGGGCAGCACAATTTTGAGAACGGGACAACTTCGGTGTGGGGTCCATCCTTCGATATAAGGATTTTTTGCAGTCAGGGCCAGGGGCCCCTGGGCACATCCTTTGGCCATTTTCCCTGGGAAAGAAAACTCAGCAGTCCAGGTTCCTGATGTCAGTTTGTAGGGCTCCCTGGGGTGTATCAGGGCAGCACAAGTTTGTGGTGGGGACAACTTCGGTGTGGGGTCCATCCTTCGATATAAGGATTTTTTGCAGTGAGTCTCCAGCCCAGGGCCAGGGGCCCCTGGGCACAACCTTTTTCCATTTTCCCTGGGAAAGAAAACTCAGCAGTCCAGGTTCCTGATGTCAGTTTGTAGGTTTCCCTTGGGTCTATCAGGGCAGCACAAGTTTGAGGTGGGGACAAATTCGGTGTGGGGTCCATCCTTCGATATAAGGATTTTTTGCAGTCAGGGCCAGGGGCCCCTGGGCACATCCTTTTTCCATTTTCCCTGAGAAAGAAAACTCAGCAGTCCAGGTTCCTGATGTCAGTTTGTAGGGCTCCCTTGGGTCTATCAGGGCAGCAGAAGTTTGAGGTGGGGACAACTTCGGTGTGGGGTCCATCCTTCGATATAAGGATTTTTTGCAATAGGGCCAGCAGCCCAGGGCCAGGGGCCCCTGGGCACATCCTTTTTCCATTTTCCCTGGGAAAGAAAACTCAGCAGTCCAGGTTCCTGATGTCAGTTTGTAGGGCTCCCTTGGGTCTATCAGGGCAGCAGAAGTTTGAGGTGGGGACAACTTCGGTGTGGGGTCCATCCTTCGATATAAGGATTATTTGCAGTCAGGGCTAGGGGCCCCTGGGCACAACCTTTGGCAATTTTCCCTGGGAAAGAAAACTCAGCAGTCCAGGTTCCTGATGTCAGTTTGTAGGGCTCCCTTGGGTCTATCAGGGCAGCACAAGTTTGAGGTGGAGACAACTTCGGTGTGGGGTCCATCCTTCGATATAAGGATTTTTTGCAGTCAGGGCCAGGGTCCCCTGGGCACATCCTTTTTCCATTTTCCCTGGGAAAGAAAACTCAGCAGTCCAGGTTCCTGATGTCAGTTTGTAGGGCTCCCTTGGGTCTATCAGGGCAGCACAAGTTTGACGTGGAGACAACTTCGGTGTGGGGTCCATCCTTCGATATAAGGATTTTTTGTAGTGAGGTCACAGCCCAGGGCCAGGGGCCCCTGGGCACATCCTTTTTCCATTTTCCCTGGGAAAGAAAACTCAGCAGTCCAGGTTCCTGATGTCAGTTTGTAGGGCTCCCTTGGGTCTATCAGGGCAGCACAATTTTGAGAACGGGACAACTTCGGTGTGGGGTCCATCCTTCGATATAAGGATTTTTTGCAGTCAGGGCCAGGGGCCTCTGGGCACATCCTTTTTCCAATTTCCTTGGGAAAGAAAACTCAGCAGTCCAGGTTCCTGATGTCAGTTTGTAGGGCTCCCTGGGGTGTATCAGGGCAGCACAAGTTTGTCGTGGGGACAACTTCGGTGTGGGCTCCATCCTTCGATATAAGGATTTTTTGCAGTGAGTCTCCAGCCCAGGGCCAGGGGCCCCTGGGCACAACCTTTTTCCATTTTCCCTGGGAAAGAAAACTCAGCAGTCCAGGTTCCTGATGTCAGTTTGTAGGGCTCCCTTGGGTCTATCAGGGCAGCACAAGTTTGAGGTGGGGACAACTTCGGTGTGGGGTCCATCCTTCGATATAAGGATTTTTTGCAGTCAGGGCCAGGGGCCCGTGGGCACATCCTTTTTCCATTTTCCCTGAGAAAGAAAACTCAGCAGTCCAGGTTCCTGATGTCAGTTTGTAGGGCTCCCTTGGGTCTATCAGGGCAGCACAAGTTTGAGGTGGGGACAACTTCGGTGTGGGGTCCATCCTTCGATATAAGGATTTTTTGCAGTCAGGGCCAGGGGCCCCTGGGCACATCCTTTTTCCATTTTCCCTGGGAAAGAAAACTCAGCAGTCCAGGTTCCTGATGTCAGTTTGTAGGGCTCCCTTGGGTCTATCAGGGCAGCACAAGTTTGAGGTGGGGACAAATTCGGTGTGGGCTCCATCCTTCGATATAAGGATTTTTTGCAGTCAGGGCCAGGGGCCCCTGGGCACATCCTTTTTCCATTTTCCCTCGGAAAGAAAACTCAGCAGTCCAGGTTCCTGATGTCAGTTTGTAGGGCTCCCTTGGGTCTATCAGGGCAGCACAAGTTTGATGTGGGGACAACTTCGGTGTGGGGTCCATCCTTCGATATAAGGATTTTTTGCAGTCAAGGCTAGGAGCCCCTGGGCACAACCTTTGGCCATTTTCCCTGGGAAAGAAAACTCAGCAGTCCAGGTTCCTGATGTCCGTTTGTAGGGCTCCCTTGGGTCTATCAGGGCAGCACAAATTAGAGAAGCGGAACACTTCGCTGTGGGGTCCATCCTTCGATATAAGGATTCTTTGCAGTGAGGCCCCACCCAGGGCCAGGGGCCCCTGGGCACATCCTTTTTCCATTTTCCCTGGGAAAGAAAACTCAGCAGTCCAGGTTCCTGATGTCAGTTTGTAGGGCTCCCTTGGGTCTATCAGGGCAGCACAAGTTTGAGGTGGGGACAACTTCGGTGTGGGGTCCATCCTTCGATATAAGGATTTTTTGCAGTGAGTCTCCAGCCCAGGGCCAGGGGCCCCTGGGCACAACCTTTTTCCATTTTCCCTGGGAAAGAAAACTCAGCAGTCCAGGTTCCTGATGTCAGTTTGTAGGTTTCCCTTGGGTCTATCAGGGCAGCACAAGTTTGAGGTGGGGACAAATTCGGTGTGGGGTCCATCCTTCGATATAAGGATTTTTTGCAGTCAGGGCCAGGGGACCCTGGGCACATCCTTTTTCCATTTTCCCTGAGAAAGAAAACTCAGCAGTCCAGGTTCCTGATGTCAGTTTGTAGGGCTCCCTTGGGTCTATCAGGGCAGCACAAGTTTGAGGTGGGGACAACTTCGGTGTGGAGTCCATCCTTCGATATAAGGATTTTTTGCAGTCAGGGCCAGGGGCTCCTGGGCACATCCTTTTTCCATTTTCCCTGGGAAAGAAAACTCAGCAGTCCAGGTTGCTGATGTCAGTTTGTAGGGCTCCCTTGGGTGTATCAGGGCAGCACAAGTTTGAGGTTGGGACAACTTCGGTGTGGGGTCCATCTTTCGATATAAGGATTTTTTGCAGTCAGGGCCAGGGGCCCCTGGGCACATCCTTTTTCCATTTTCCCTGGGAAAGAAAACTCAGCAGTCCAGGTTCCTGATGTCAGTTTGTAGGGCTCCCTTGGGTCTATCAGGGCAGCACAAGTTTGAGGTGGGGACAACTTCGGTGTGGGGTCCATCCTTCGATATAAGGATTTTTTGTAGTGAGGGCCCAGCCCAGGGCCAGGGGCCCCTGGGCACATCCTTTTTCCATTTTCCCTGGGAAAGAAAACTCAGCAGTCCAGGTTCCTGATGTCAGTTTGTAGGGCTCCCTTGGGTCTATCAGGGCAGCACAAGTTTGAGGTGGGGACAACTTCGGTGTGGGGTCCATCCTTCGATATAAGGATTTTTTGCAGTCAGGGCCAGAGGCCCCTGGGCACAACCTTTTTCCATTTTCCCTGGGAAAGAAAACTCAGCAGTCCAGGTTCCTGATGTCAGTTTGTAGGGCTCCCTTGGGTCTATCAGGGCAGCACAAATTTGAGGTGGGGACATCTTCGGTGTGGGGTCCATCCTTCGATATAAGGATTCTTTGTAGAGAGGCCCAGCCCAGGGCCAGGGGACACTGGGCACATCCTTTTTCCATTTACCCTGGGAAAGAAATCTCAGCAGTCCAGGTTCCTGATGTCAGTTTGTAGGGCTCCCTTGGGTCTATCAGGGCAGCACAAGTTTGAGGTGGGGACAATTTCGGTGTGGGGTCCATCCTTCGATATAAGGATTTTTTGCAGTCAGGGCCAGGGGCCCCTGGGCACATCCTTTTTCCATTTTCCCTGGGAAAGAAAACTCAGCAGTCCAGGTTCCTGATGTCAGTTTGTAGGGCTCCCTTGGGTCTATCAGGGCAGCACAAGTTTGAGGTGGGGACAACTTCGGTGTGGGGTCCATCCTTCGATATAAGGATTTTTTGCAGTCAGGGCCAGAGGCCCCTGGGCACAACCTTTTTCCATTTTCCCTGGGAAAGAAAACTCAGCAGTCCAGGTTCCTGATGTCAGTTTGTAGGGCTCCCTTGGGTCTATCAGGGCAGCACAAGTTTGAGGTGGGGACAACTTCGGTGTGGGGTCCATCCTTCGATATAAGGATTTTTTGCAGTGAGTCTCCAGCCCAGGGCCAGGGGCCCCTGGGCACATCCTTTTTCCATTTTCCCTGGGAAAGAAAACTCAGCAGTCCAGGTTCCTGATGTCAGTTTGTAGGGCTCCCTTGGGTCTATCAGAGCAGCACAAGTTTGAGGTGGGGACAAATTCGGTGTGGGCTCCATCCTTCGATATAAGGATTTTTTGCAGTCAGGGCCAGGGGCCCCTGGGCACATCCTTTTTCCATTTTCCCTGGGAAAGAAAACTCAGCAGTCCAGGTTCCTGATGTCAGTTTGTAGGGCTCCCTTAGGTGTATCAGGGCAGCACAAGTTTGATGTGGGGACAACTTCGGTGTGGGGTCCATCCTTCGATATAAGGATTTTTTGCAGTCAAGGCTAGGAGCCCCGGGGCACAACCTTTGGCCATTTTCCCTGGGAAAGAAAACTCAGCAGTCCAGGTTCCTGCTGTCCGTTTGTAGGGCTCCCTTGGGTCTATCAGGGCAGCACAAATTAGAGCAGCGGAACACTTCGCTGTGGGGTCCATCCTTCGATATAAGGATTCTTTGCAGTGAGTCTCCAGCTCAGGGCCAGGGGCCCCTGGGCACATCCTTTTTCCATTTTCCCTGGGAAAGAAAACTCAGCAGTCCAGGTTCCTGATGTCAGTTTGTAGGGCTCCCTTGGGTGTATCAGGGCAGCACAAGTTTGAGGTGTAGACAACTTCGGTGTGGGGTCGATCCTTCGATATAAGGATTTTTTGCAATAGGGCCAGCAGACCAGGGCCAGGGGCCCCTGGGCACATCCTTTTTCCATTTTCCCTGGGAAAGAAAACTCAGCAGTCCAGGTTCCTGATGTCAGTTTGTAGGGCTCCCTGGGGTGTATCAGGGCAGCACAAGTTTGTCGTGGGGACAACTTCGGTGTGGGCTCCATCCTTCGATATAAGGATTTTTTGCAGTGAGTCTCCAGCCCAGGGCCAGGGGCCCCTGGGCACAACCTTTTTCCATTTTCCCTGGGAAAGAAAACTCAGCAGTCCAGGTTCCTGATGTCAGTTTGTAGGGCTCCCTTGGGTCTATCAGGGCAGCACAAGTTTGAGGTGGGGACAACTTCGGTGTGGGGTCCATCCTTCGATATAAGGATTTTTTGCAGTCAGGGCCAGGGGCCCGTGGGCACATCCTTTTTCCATTTTCCCTGAGAAAGAAAACTCAGCAGTCCAGGTTCCTGATGTCAGTTTGTAGGGCTCCCTTGGGTCTATCAGGGCAGCACAAGTTTGAGGTGGGGACAACTTCGGTGTGGGGTCCATCCTTCGATATAAGGATTTTTTGCAGTCAGGGCCAGGGGCCCCTGGGCACATCCTTTTTCCATTTTCCCTGGGAAAGAAAACTCAGCAGTCCAGGTTCCTGATGTCAGTTTGTAGGGCTCCCTTGGGTCTATCAGGGCAGCACAAGTTTGAGGTGGGGACAAATTCGGTGTGGGCTCCATCCTTCGATATAAGGATTTTTTGCAGTCAGGGCCAGGGGCCCCTGGGCACATCCTTTTTCCATTTTCCCTCGGAAAGAAAACTCAGCAGTCCAGGTTCCTGATGTCAGTTTGTAGGGCTCCCTTGGGTCTATCAGGGCAGCACAAGTTTGATGTGGGGACAACTTCGGTGTGGGGTCCATCCTTCGATATAAGGATTTTTTGCAGTCAAGGCTAGGAGCCCCTGGGCACAACCTTTGGCCATTTTCCCTGGGAAAGAAAACTCAGCAGTCCAGGTTCCTGATGTCCGTTTGTAGGGCTCCCTTGGGTCTATCAGGGCAGCACAAATTAGAGAAGCGGAACACTTCGCTGTGGGGTCCATCCTTCGATATAAGGATTCTTTGCAGTGAGGCCCCACCCAGGGCCAGGGGCCCCTGGGCACATCCTTTTTCCATTTTCCCTGGGAAAGAAAACTCAGCAGTCCAGGTTCCTGATGTCAGTTTGTAGGGCTCCCTTGGGTCTATCAGGGCAGCACAAGTTTGAGGTGGGGACAACTTCGGTGTGGGGTCCATCCTTCGATATAAGGATTTTTTGCAGTGAGTCTCCAGCCCAGGGCCAGGGGCCCCTGGGCACAACCTTTTTCCATTTTCCCTGGGAAAGAAAACTCAGCAGTCCAGGTTCCTGATGTCAGTTTGTAGGTTTCCCTTGGGTCTATCAGGGCAGCACAAGTTTGAGGTGGGGACAAATTCGGTGTGGGGTCCATCCTTCGATATAAGGATTTTTTGCAGTCAGGGCCAGGGGACCCTGGGCACATCCTTTTTCCATTTTCCCTGAGAAAGAAAACTCAGCAGTCCAGGTTCCTGATGTCAGTTTGTAGGGCTCCCTTGGGTCTATCAGGGCAGCACAAGTTTGAGGTGGGGACAACTTCGGTGTGGAGTCCATCCTTCGATATAAGGATTTTTTGCAGTCAGGGCCAGGGGCTCCTGGGCACATCCTTTTTCCATTTTCCCTGGGAAAGAAAACTCAGCAGTCCAGGTTGCTGATGTCAGTTTGTAGGGCTCCCTTGGGTGTATCAGGGCAGCACAAGTTTGAGGTTGGGACAACTTCGGTGTGGGGTCCATCTTTCGATATAAGGATTTTTTGCAGTCAGGGCCAGGGGCCCCTGGGCACATCCTTTTTCCATTTTCCCTGGGAAAGAAAACTCAGCAGTCCAGGTTCCTGATGTCAGTTTGTAGGGCTCCCTTGGGTCTATCAGGGCAGCACAAGTTTGAGGTGGGGACAACTTCGGTGTGGGGTCCATCCTTCGATATAAGGATTTTTTGTAGTGAGGGCCCAGCCCAGGGCCAGGGGCCCCTGGGCACATCCTTTTTCCATTTTCCCTGGGAAAGAAAACTCAGCAGTCCAGGTTCCTGATGTCAGTTTGTAGGGCTCCCTTGGGTCTATCAGGGCAGCACAAGTTTGAGGTGGGGACAACTTCGGTGTGGGGTCCATCCTTCGATATAAGGATTTTTTGCAGTCAGGGCCAGAGGCCCCTGGGCACAACCTTTTTCCATTTTCCCTGGGAAAGAAAACTCAGCAGTCCAGGTTCCTGATGTCAGTTTGTAGGGCTCCCTTGGGTCTATCAGGGCAGCACAAATTTGAGGTGGGGACATCTTCGGTGTGGGGTCCATCCTTCGATATAAGGATTCTTTGTAGAGAGGCCCAGCCCAGGGCCAGGGGACACTGGGCACATCCTTTTTCCATTTACCCTGGGAAAGAAATCTCAGCAGTCCAGGTTCCTGATGTCAGTTTGTAGGGCTCCCTTGGGTCTATCAGGGCAGCACAAGTTTGAGGTGGGGACAATTTCGGTGTGGGGTCCATCCTTCGATATAAGGATTTTTTGCAGTCAGGGCCAGGGGCCCCTGGGCACATCCTTTTTCCATTTTCCCTGGGAAAGAAAACTCAGCAGTCCAGGTTCCTGATGTCAGTTTGTAGGGCTCCCTTGGGTCTATCAGGGCAGCACAAGTTTGAGGTGGGGACAACTTCGGTGTGGGGTCCATCCTTCGATATAAGGATTTTTTGCAGTCAGGGCCAGAGGCCCCTGGGCACAACCTTTTTCCATTTTCCCTGGGAAAGAAAACTCAGCAGTCCAGGTTCCTGATGTCAGTTTGTAGGGCTCCCTTGGGTCTATCAGGGCAGCACAAGTTTGAGGTGGGGACAACTTCGGTGTGGGGTCCATCCTTCGATATAAGGATTTTTTGCAGTGAGTCTCCAGCCCAGGGCCAGGGGCCCCTGGGCACATCCTTTTTCCATTTTCCCTGGGAAAGAAAACTCAGCAGTCCAGGTTCCTGATGTCAGTTTGTAGGGCTCCCTTGGGTCTATCAGAGCAGCACAAGTTTGAGGTGGGGACAAATTCGGTGTGGGCTCCATCCTTCGATATAAGGATTTTTTGCAGTCAGGGCCAGGGGCCCCTGGGCACATCCTTTTTCCATTTTCCCTGGGAAAGAAAACTCAGCAGTCCAGGTTCCTGATGTCAGTTTGTAGGGCTCCCTTAGGTGTATCAGGGCAGCACAAGTTTGATGTGGGGACAACTTCGGTGTGGGGTCCATCCTTCGATATAAGGATTTTTTGCAGTCAAGGCTAGGAGCCCCGGGGCACAACCTTTGGCCATTTTCCCTGGGAAAGAAAACTCAGCAGTCCAGGTTCCTGCTGTCCGTTTGTAGGGCTCCCTTGGGTCTATCAGGGCAGCACAAATTAGAGCAGCGGAACACTTCGCTGTGGGGTCCATCCTTCGATATAAGGATTCTTTGCAGTGAGTCTCCAGCTCAGGGCCAGGGGCCCCTGGGCACATCCTTTTTCCATTTTCCCTGGGAAAGAAAACTCAGCAGTCCAGGTTCCTGATGTCAGTTTGTAGGGCTCCCTTGGGTGTATCAGGGCAGCACAAGTTTGAGGTGTAGACAACTTCGGTGTGGGGTCGATCCTTCGATATAAGGATTTTTTGCAATAGGGCCAGCAGACCAGGGCCAGGGGCCCCTGGGCACATCCTTTTTCCATTTTCCCTGGGAAAGAAAACTCAGCAGTCCAGGTTCCTGATGTCAGTTTGTAGGGCTCCCTTGGGTCTATCAGGGCAGCACAAGTTTGAGGTGGGGACAACTTCGGTGTGGGGTCCATCCTTCGATATAAGGATTATTTGCAGTCAGGGCTAGGGGCCCCTGGGCACAACCTTTGGCCATTTTCCCTGGGAAAGAAAACTCAGCAGTCCAGGTTCCTGATGTCAGTTTGTAGGGCTCCCTTGGGTCTATCAGGGCAGCACAAGTTTGAGGTGGAGACAACTTCGGTGTGGGGTCCATCCTTCGATATAAGGATTTTTTGCAGTCAGGGCCAGGGTCCCCTGGGCACATCCTTTTTCCATTTTCCCTGGGAAAGAAAACTCAGCAGTCCAGGTTCCTGATGTCAGTTTGTAGGGCTCCCTTGGGTCTATCAGGGCAGCAGAAGTTTGAGGTGGGGACAACTTCGGTGTGGGGTCCATCCTTCGATATAAGGATTTTTTGTAGTGAGGTCACAGCCCAGGGCCAGGGGCCCCTGGGCACATCCTTTTTCCATTTTCCCTGGGAAAGAAAACTCAGCAGTCCAGGTTCCTGATGTCAGTTTGTAGGGCTCCCTTGGGTCTATCAGGGCAGCACAATTTTGAGAACGGGACAACTTCGGTGTGGGGTCCATCCTTCGATATAAGGATTTTTTGCAGTCAGGGCCAGGGGCCCCTGGGCACATCCTTTTTCCATTTTCCCTGGGAAAGAAAACTCAGCAGTCCAGGTTCCTGATGTCAGTTTGTAGGGCTCCCTGGGGTGTATCAGGGCAGCACAAGTTTGTGGTGGGGACAACTTCGGTGTGGGCTCCATCCTTCGATATAAGGATTTTTTGTAATGAGTCTCCAGCCCAGGGCCAGGGGCCCCTGGGCACAACCTTTTTCCATTTTCCCTGGGAAAGAAAACTCAGCAGTCCAGGTTCCTGATGTCAGTTTGTAGGGCTCCCTTGGGTCTATCAGGGCAGCACAAGTTTGAGGTGGGGACAACTTCGGTGTGGGGTCCATCCTTCGATATAAGGATTTTTTGCAGTCAGGGCCAGGGGCCCGTGGGCACATCCTTTTTCCATTTTCCCTGAGAAAGAAAACTCAGCAGTCCAGGTTCCTGATGTCAGTTTGTAGGGCTCCCTTGGGTCTATCAGGGCAGCACAAGTTTGAGGTGGGGACAACTTCGGTGTGGGGTCCATCCTTCGATATAAGGATTTTTTGCAGTCAGGGCCAGGGGCCCCTGGGCACATCCTTTTTCCATTTTCCCTGGGAAAGAAAACTCAGCAGTCCAGGTTCCTGATGTCAGTTTGTAGGGCTCCCTTGGGTCTATCAGGGCAGCACAAGTTTGAGGTGGGGACAAATTCGGTGTGGGCTCCATCCTTCGATATAAGGATTTTTTGCAGTCAGGGCCAGGGGCCCCTGGGCACATCCTTTTTCCATTTTCCCTGGGAAAGAAAACTCAGCAGTCCAGGTTCCTGATGTCAGTTTGTAGGGCTCCCTTGGGTCTATCAGGGCAGCACAAGTTTGAGGTGGGGACAACTTCGGTGTGGGGTCCATCCTTCGATATAAGGATTTTTTGTAGTGAGGTCACAGCCCAGGGCCAGGGGCCCCTGGGCACATCCTTTTTCCATTTTCCCTGGGAAGGAAAACTCAGCAGTCCAGGTTCCTGATGTCAGTTTGTAGGGCTCCCTTGGGTCTATCAGGGCAGCACAATTTTGAGAACGGGACAACTTCGGTGTGGGGTCCATCCTTCGATATAAGGATTTTTTGCAGTCAGGGCCAGGGGCCCCTGGGCACATCCTTTGGCCATTTTCCCTGGGAAAGAAAACTCAGCAGTCCAGGTTCCTGATGTCAGTTTGTAGGGCTCCCTGGGGTGTATCAGGGCAGCACAAGTTTGTGGTGGGGACAACTTCGGTGTGGGGTCCATCCTTCGATATAAGGATTTTTTGCAGTGAGTCTCCAGCCCAGGGCCAGGGGCCCCTGGGCACAACCTTTTTCCATTTTCCCTGGGAAAGAAAACTCAGCAGTCCAGGTTCCTGATGTCAGTTTGTAGGGCTCCCTTGGGTCTATCAGGGCAGCACAAATTAGAGAAGCGGAACACTTCGGTGTGGGGTCCATCCTTCGATATAAGGATTCTTTGCAGTGAGGCCCCACCCAGGGCCAGGGGCCCCTGGGCACATCCTTTTTCCATTTTCCCTGGGAAAGAAAACTCAGCAGTCCAGGTTCCTAATGTCAGTTTGTAGGGCTCCCTTGGGTCTATCAGGGCAGCACAAGTTTGAGGTGGGGACAACTTCGGTGTGGGGTCCATCCTTCGATATAAGGATTTTTTGCAGTGAGTCTCCAGCCCAGGGCCAGGGGCCCCTGGGCACAACCTTTTTCCATTTTCCCTGGGAAAGAAAACTCAGCAGTCCAGGTTCCTGATGTCAGTTTGTAGGGCTCCCTTGGGTCTATCAGGGCAGCACAAGTTTGAGGTGGGGACAACTTCGGTGTGGGGTCCATCCTTCGATATAAGGATTTTTTGCAGTCAGGGCCAGGGGCCCCTGGGCACATCCTTTTTCCATTTTCCCTGAGAAAGAAAACTCAGCAGTCCAGGTTCCTGATGTCAGTTTGTAGGGCTCCCTTGGGTCTATCAGGGCAGCACAAGTTTGAGGTGGGGACAACTTCGGTGTGGAGTCCATCCTTCGATATAAGGATTTTTTGCAGTCAGGGCCAGGGGACCCTGGGCACATCCTTTTTCCATTTTCCCTGAGAAAGAAAACTCAGCAGTCCAGGTTCCTGATGTCAGTTTGTAGGGCTCCCTTGGGTCTATCAGGGCAGCACAAGTTTGAGGTGGGGACAACTTCGGTGTGGAGTCCATCCTTCGATATAAGGATTTTTTGCAGTCAGGGCCAGGGGCTCCTGGGCACATCCTTTTTCCATTTTCCCTGGGAAAGAAAACTCAGCAGTCCAGGTTGCTGATGTCAGTTTGTAGGGCTCCCTTGGGTGTATCAGGGCAGCACAAGTTTGAGGTTGGGACAACTTCGGTGTGGGGTCCATCTTTCGATATAAGGATTTTTTGCAGTCAGGGCCAGGGGCCCCTGGGCACATCCTTTTTCCATTTTCCCTGGGAAAGAAAACTCAGCAGTCCAGGTTCCTGATGTCAGTTTGTAGGGCTCCCTTGGGTCTATCAGGGCAGCACAAGTTTGAGGTGGGGACAACTTCGGTGTGGGGTCCATCCTTCGATATAAGGATTTTTTGTAGTGAGGGCCCAGCCCAGGGCCAGGGGCCCCTGGGCACATCCTTTTTCCATTTTCCCTGGGAAAGAAAACTCAGCAGTCCAGGTTCCTGATGTCAGTTTGTAGGGCTCCCTTGGGTCTATCAGGGCAGCACAAGTTTGAGGTGGGGACAACTTCGGTGTGGGGTCCATCCTTCGATATAAGGATTTTTTGCAGTCAGGGCCAGAGGCCCCTGGGCACAACCTTTTTCCATTTTCCCTGGGAAAGAAAACTCAGCAGTCCAGGTTCCTGATGTCAGTTTGTAGGGCTCCCTTGGGTCTATCAGGGCAGCACAAATTTGAGGTGGGGACATCTTCGGTGTGGGGTCCATCCTTCGATATAAGGATTCTTTGTAGAGAGGCCCAGCCCAGGGCCAGGGGACACTGGGCACATCCTTTTTCCATTTACCCTGGGAAAGAAATCTCAGCAGTCCAGGTTCCTGATGTCAGTTTGTAGGGCTCCCTTGGGTCTATCAGGGCAGCACAAGTTTGAGGTGGGGACAACTTCGGTGTGGGGTCCATCCTTCGATATAAGGATTATTTGGAGTCAGGGCTAGGGGCCCCTGGGCACAACCTTTGGCCATTTTCCCTGGGAAAGAAAACTCAGCAGTCCAGGTTCCTGATGTCAGTTTGTAGGGCTCCCTTGGGTCTATCAGGGCAGCACAAGTTTGAGGTGGAGACAACTTCGGTGTGGGGTCCATCCTTCGATATAAGGATTTTTTGCAGTCAGGGCCAGGGTCCCCTGGGCACATCCTTTTTCCATTTTCCCTGGGAAAGAAAACTCAGCAGTCCAGGTTCCTGATGTCAGTTTGTAGGGCTCCCTTGGGTCTATCAGGGCAGCACAAGTTTGACGTGGAGACAACTTCGGTGTGGGGTCCATCCTTCGATATAAGGATTTTTTGTAGTGAGGTCACAGCCCAGGGCCAGGGGCCCCTGGGCACATCCTTTTTCCATTTTCCCTGGGAAAGAAAACTCAGCAGTCCAGGTTCCTGATGTCAGTTTGTAGGGCTCCCTTGGGTCTATCAGGGCAGCACAATTTTGAGAACGGGACAACTTCGGTGTGGGGTCCATCCTTCGATATAAGGATTTTTTGCAGTCAGGGCCAGGGGCCCCTGGGCACATCCTTTTTCCATTTTCCCTGGGAAAGAAAACTCAGCAGTCCAGGTTCCTGATGTCAGTTTGTAGGGCTCCCTGGGGTGTATCAGGGCAGCACAAGTTTGAGGTGGGGACAACTTCGGTGTGGGCTCCATCCTTCGATATAAGGATTTTTTGCAGTGAGTCTCCAGCCCAGGGCCAGGGGCCCCTGGGCACAACCTGTTTCCATTTTCCCTGGGAAAGAAAATTCAGCAGTCCAGGTTCCTGATGTCAGTTTGTAGGTTTCCCTTGGGTCTATCAGGGCAGCACAAGTTTGAGGTGGGGACAACTTCGGTGTGGGGTCCATCCTTCGATATAAGGATTTTTTGCAGTCAGGGCCAGGGGCCCCTGGGCACATCCTTTTTCCATTTTCCCTGAGAAAGAAAACTCAGCAGTCCAGGTTCCTGATGTCAGTTTGTAGGGCTCCCTTGGGTCTATCAGGGCAGCACAAGTTTGAGGTGGGGACAACTTCGGTGTGGGGTCCATCCTTCGATATAAGGATTTTTTGCAGTCAGGGCCAGGGGCCCCTGGGCACATCCTTTTTCCATTTTCCCTGGGAAAGAAAACTCAGCAGTCCAGGTTCCTGATGTCAGTTTGTAGGGCTCCCTTGGGTCTATCAGGGCAGCACAAGTTTGAGGTGGGGACAAATTCGGTGTGGGCTCCATCCTTCGATATAAGGATTTTTTGCAGTCAGGGCCAGGGGCCCCTGGGCACATCCTTTTTCCATTTTCCCTGGGAAAGAAAACTCAGCAGTCCAGGTTCCTGATGTCAGTTTGTAGGGCTCCCTTGGGTCTATCAGGGCAGTACAAGTTTGAGGTGGGGACAACTTCGGTGTGGGGTCCATCCTTCGATATAAGGATTATTTGCAGTCAGGGCTAGGGGCCCCTGGGCACAACCTTTGGCCATTTTCCCTGGGAAAGAAAACTCAGGAGTCCAGGTTCCTGATGTCAGTTTGTAGGGCTCCCTTGGGTTTATCAGGGCAGCACAAGTTTGAGGTGGGGACAACTTCGGTGTGGGGTCCATCCTTCGATATAAGGATTTTTTGAAGTCAGGGCCAGGGTCCCCTGGGCACATCCTTTTTCCATTTTCCCTGGGAAAGAAAACTCAGCAGTCCAGGTTCCTGATGTCAGTTTGTAGGGCTCCCTTGGGTCTATCAGGGCAGCACAAGTTTGAGGTGGGGACAACTTCGGTGTGGGGTCCATCCTTCGATATAAGGATTTTTTGTAGTGAGGTCACAGCCCAGGGCCAGGGGCCCCTGGGCACATCCTTTTTCCATTTTCCCTGGGAAGGAAAACTCAGCAGTCCAGGTTCCTGATGTCAGTTTGTAGGGCTCCCTTGGGTCTATCAGGGCAGCACAATTTTGAGAACGGGACAACTTCGGTGTGGGGTCCATCCTTCGATATAAGGATTTTTTGCAGTCAGGGCCAGGGGCCCCTGGGCACATCCTTTGGCCATTTTCCCTGGGAAAGAAAACTCAGCAGTCCAGGTTCCTGATGTCAGTTTGTAGGGCTCCCTGGGGTGTATCAGGGCAGCACAAGTTTGTGGTGGGGACAACTTCGGTGTGGGGTCCATCCTTCGATATAAGGATTTTTTGCAGTGAGTCTCCAGCCCAGGGCCAGGGGCCCCTGGGCACAACCTTTTTCCATTTTCCCTGGGAAAGAAAACTCAGCAGTCCAGGTTCCTGATGTCAGTTTGTAGGTTTCCCTTGGGTCTATCAGGGCAGCACAAGTTTGAGGTGGGGACAAATTCGGTGTGGGGTCCATCCTTCGATATAAGGATTTTTTGCAGTCAGGGCCAGGGGCCCCTGGGCACATCCTTTTTCCATTTTCCCTGAGAAAGAAAACTCAGCAGTCCAGGTTCCTGATGTCAGTTTGTAGGGCTCCCTTGGGTCTATCAGGGCAGCAGAAGTTTGAGGTGGGGACAACTTCGGTGTGGGGTCCATCCTTCGATATAAGGATTTTTTGCAATAGGGCCAGCAGCCCAGGGCCAGGGGCCCCTGGGCACATCCTTTTTCCATTTTCCCTGGGAAAGAAAACTCAGCAGTCCAGGTTCCTGATGTCAGTTTGTAGGGCTCCCTTGGGTCTATCAGGGCAGCAGAAGTTTGAGGTGGGGACAACTTCGGTGTGGGGTCCATCCTTCGATATAAGGATTATTTGCAGTCAGGGCTAGGGGCCCCTGGGCACAACCTTTGGCAATTTTCCCTGGGAAAGAAAACTCAGCAGTCCAGGTTCCTGATGTCAGTTTGTAGGGCTCCCTTGGGTCTATCAGGGCAGCACAAGTTTGAGGTGGAGACAACTTCGGTGTGGGGTCCATCCTTCGATATAAGGATTTTTTGCAGTCAGGGCCAGGGTCCCCTGGGCACATCCTTTTTCCATTTTCCCTGGGAAAGAAAACTCAGCAGTCCAGGTTCCTGATGTCAGTTTGTAGGGCTCCCTTGGGTCTATCAGGGCAGCACAAGTTTGACGTGGAGACAACTTCGGTGTGGGGTCCATCCTTCGATATAAGGATTTTTTGTAGTGAGGTCACAGCCCAGGGCCAGGGGCCCCTGGGCACATCCTTTTTCCATTTTCCCTGGGAAAGAAAACTCAGCAGTCCAGGTTCCTGATGTCAGTTTGTAGGGCTCCCTTGGGTCTATCAGGGCAGCACAATTTTGAGAACGGGACAACTTCGGTGTGGGGTCCATCCTTCGATATAAGGATTTTTTGCAGTCAGGGCCAGGGGCCTCTGGGCACATCCTTTTTCCAATTTCCTTGGGAAAGAAAACTCAGCAGTCCAGGTTCCTGATGTCAGTTTGTAGGGCTCCCTGGGGTGTATCAGGGCAGCACAAGTTTGTCGTGGGGACAACTTCGGTGTGGGCTCCATCCTTCGATATAAGGATTTTTTGCAGTGAGTCTCCAGCCCAGGGCCAGGGGCCCCTGGGCACAACCTTTTTCCATTTTCCCTGGGAAAGAAAACTCAGCAGTCCAGGTTCCTGATGTCAGTTTGTAGGGCTCCCTTGGGTCTATCAGGGCAGCACAAGTTTGAGGTGGGGACAACTTCGGTGTGGGGTCCATCCTTCGATATAAGGATTTTTTGCAGTCAGGGCCAGGGGCCCGTGGGCACATCCTTTTTCCATTTTCCCTGAGAAAGAAAACTCAGCAGTCCAGGTTCCTGATGTCAGTTTGTAGGGCTCCCTTGGGTCTATCAGGGCAGCACAAGTTTGAGGTGGGGACAAATTCGGTGTGGGGTCCATCCTTCGATATAAGGATTTTTTGCAGTCAGGGCCAGGGGCCCCTGGGCACATCCTTTTTCCATTTTCCCTGGGAAAGAAAACTCAGCAGTCCAGGTTCCTGATGTCAGTTTGTAGGGCTCCCTTGGGTCTATCAGGGCAGCACAAGTTTGAGGTGGGGACAAATTCGGTGTGGGCTCCATCCTTCGATATAAGGATTTTTTGCAGTCAGGGCCAGGGGCCCCTGGGCACATCCTTTTTCCATTTTCCCTCGGAAAGAAAACTCAGCAGTCCAGGTTCCTGATGTCAGTTTGTAGGGCTCCCTTGGGTCTATCAGGGCAGCACAAGTTTGATGTGGGGACAACTTCGGTGTGGGGTCCATCCTTCGATATAAGGATTTTTTGCAGTCAAGGCTAGGAGCCCCTGGGCACAACCTTTGGCCATTTTCCCTGGGAAAGAAAACTCAGCAGTCCAGGTTCCTGATGTCCGTTTGTAGGGCTCCCTTGGGTCTATCAGGGCAGCACAAATTAGAGAAGCGGAACACTTCGCTGTGGGGTCCATCCTTCGATATAAGGATTCTTTGCAGTGAGGCCCCACCCAGGGCCAGGGGCCCCTGGGCACATCCTTTTTCCATTTTCCCTGGGAAAGAAAACTCAGCAGTCCAGGTTCCTGATGTCAGTTTGTAGGGCTCCCTTGGGTCTATCAGGGCAGCACAAGTTTGAGGTGGGGACAACTTCGGTGTGGGGTCCATCCTTCGATATAAGGATTTTTTGCAGTGAGTCTCCAGCCCAGGGCCAGGGGCCCCTGGGCACAACCTTTTTCCATTTTCCCTGGGAAAGAAAACTCAGCAGTCCAGGTTCCTGATGTCAGTTTGTAGGTTTCCCTTGGGTCTATCAGGGCAGCACAAGTTTGAGGTGGGGACAAATTCGGTGTGGGGTCCATCCTTCGATATAAGGATTTTTTGCAGTCAGGGCCAGGGGACCCTGGGCACATCCTTTTTCCATTTTCCCTGAGAAAGAAAACTCAGCAGTCCAGGTTCCTGATGTCAGTTTGTAGGGCTCCCTTGGGTCTATCAGGGCAGCACAAGTTTGAGGTGGGGACAACTTCGGTGTGGAGTCCATCCTTCGATATAAGGATTTTTTGCAGTCAGGGCCAGGGGCTCCTGGGCACATCCTTTTTCCATTTTCCCTGGGAAAGAAAACTCAGCAGTCCAGGTTGCTGATGTCAGTTTGTAGGGCTCCCTTGGGTGTATCAGGGCAGCACAAGTTTGAGGTTGGGACAACTTCGGTGTGGGGTCCATCTTTCGATATAAGGATTTTTTGCAGTCAGGGCCAGGGGCCCCTGGGCACATCCTTTTTCCATTTTCCCTGGGAAAGAAAACTCAGCAGTCCAGGTTCCTGATGTCAGTTTGTAGGGCTCCCTTGGGTCTATCAGGGCAGCACAAGTTTGAGGTGGGGACAACTTCGGTGTGGGGTCCATCCTTCGATATAAGGATTTTTTGTAGTGAGGGCCCAGCCCAGGGCCAGGGGCCCCTGGGCACATCCTTTTTCCATTTTCCCTGGGAAAGAAAACTCAGCAGTCCAGGTTCCTGATGTCAGTTTGTAGGGCTCCCTTGGGTCTATCAGGGCAGCACAAGTTTGAGGTGGGGACAACTTCGGTGTGGGGTCCATCCTTCGATATAAGGATTTTTTGCAGTCAGGGCCAGAGGCCCCTGGGCACAACCTTTTTCCATTTTCCCTGGGAAAGAAAACTCAGCAGTCCAGGTTCCTGATGTCAGTTTGTAGGGCTCCCTTGGGTCTATCAGGGCAGCACAAATTTGAGGTGGGGACATCTTCGGTGTGGGGTCCATCCTTCGATATAAGGATTCTTTGTAGAGAGGCCCAGCCCAGGGCCAGGGGACACTGGGCACATCCTTTTTCCATTTACCCTGGGAAAGAAATCTCAGCAGTCCAGGTTCCTGATGTCAGTTTGTAGGGCTCCCTTGGGTCTATCAGGGCAGCACAAGTTTGAGGTGGGGACAATTTCGGTGTGGGGTCCATCCTTCGATATAAGGATTTTTTGCAGTCAGGGCCAGGGGCCCCTGGGCACATCCTTTTTCCATTTTCCCTGGGAAAGAAAACTCAGCAGTCCAGGTTCCTGATGTCAGTTTGTAGGGCTCCCTTGGGTCTATCAGGGCAGCACAAGTTTGAGGTGGGGACAACTTCGGTGTGGGGTCCATCCTTCGATATAAGGATTTTTTGCAGTCAGGGCCAGAGGCCCCTGGGCACAACCTTTTTCCATTTTCCCTGGGAAAGAAAACTCAGCAGTCCAGGTTCCTGATGTCAGTTTGTAGGGCTCCCTTGGGTCTATCAGGGCAGCACAAGTTTGAGGTGGGGACAACTTCGGTGTGGGGTCCATCCTTCGATATAAGGATTTTTTGCAGTGAGTCTCCAGCCCAGGGCCAGGGGCCCCTGGGCACATCCTTTTTCCATTTTCCCTGGGAAAGAAAACTCAGCAGTCCAGGTTCCTGATGTCAGTTTGTAGGGCTCCCTTGGGTCTATCAGAGCAGCACAAGTTTGAGGTGGGGACAAATTCGGTGTGGGCTCCATCCTTCGATATAAGGATTTTTTGCAGTCAGGGCCAGGGGCCCCTGGGCACATCCTTTTTCCATTTTCCCTGGGAAAGAAAACTCAGCAGTCCAGGTTCCTGATGTCAGTTTGTAGGGCTCCCTTAGGTGTATCAGGGCAGCACAAGTTTGATGTGGGGACAACTTCGGTGTGGGGTCCATCCTTCGATATAAGGATTTTTTGCAGTCAAGGCTAGGAGCCCCGGGGCACAACCTTTGGCCATTTTCCCTGGGAAAGAAAACTCAGCAGTCCAGGTTCCTGCTGTCCGTTTGTAGGGCTCCCTTGGGTCTATCAGGGCAGCACAAATTAGAGCAGCGGAACACTTCGCTGTGGGGTCCATCCTTCGATATAAGGATTCTTTGCAGTGAGTCTCCAGCTCAGGGCCAGGGGCCCCTGGGCACATCCTTTTTCCATTTTCCCTGGGAAAGAAAACTCAGCAGTCCAGGTTCCTGATGTCAGTTTGTAGGGCTCCCTTGGGTGTATCAGGGCAGCACAAGTTTGAGGTGTAGACAACTTCGGTGTGGGGTCGATCCTTCGATATAAGGATTTTTTGCAATAGGGCCAGCAGACCAGGGCCAGGGGCCCCTGGGCACATCCTTTTTCCATTTTCCCTGGGAAAGAAAACTCAGCAGTCCAGGTTCCTGATGTCAGTTTGTAGGGCTCCCTGGGGTGTATCAGGGCAGCACAAGTTTGTCGTGGGGACAACTTCGGTGTGGGCTCCATCCTTCGATATAAGGATTTTTTGCAGTGAGTCTCCAGCCCAGGGCCAGGGGCCCCTGGGCACAACCTTTTTCCATTTTCCCTGGGAAAGAAAACTCAGCAGTCCAGGTTCCTGATGTCAGTTTGTAGGGCTCCCTTGGGTCTATCAGGGCAGCACAAGTTTGAGGTGGGGACAACTTCGGTGTGGGGTCCATCCTTCGATATAAGGATTTTTTGCAGTCAGGGCCAGGGGCCCGTGGGCACATCCTTTTTCCATTTTCCCTGAGAAAGAAAACTCAGCAGTCCAGGTTCCTGATGTCAGTTTGTAGGGCTCCCTTGGGTCTATCAGGGCAGCACAAGTTTGAGGTGGGGACAACTTCGGTGTGGGGTCCATCCTTCGATATAAGGATTTTTTGCAGTCAGGGCCAGGGGCCCCTGGGCACATCCTTTTTCCATTTTCCCTGGGAAAGAAAACTCAGCAGTCCAGGTTCCTGATGTCAGTTTGTAGGGCTCCCTTGGGTCTATCAGGGCAGCACAAGTTTGAGGTGGGGACAAATTCGGTGTGGGCTCCATCCTTCGATATAAGGATTTTTTGCAGTCAGGGCCAGGGGCCCCTGGGCACATCCTTTTTCCATTTTCCCTCGGAAAGAAAACTCAGCAGTCCAGGTTCCTGATGTCAGTTTGTAGGGCTCCCTTGGGTCTATCAGGGCAGCACAAGTTTGATGTGGGGACAACTTCGGTGTGGGGTCCATCCTTCGATATAAGGATTTTTTGCAGTCAAGGCTAGGAGCCCCTGGGCACAACCTTTGGCCATTTTCCCTGGGAAAGAAAACTCAGCAGTCCAGGTTCCTGATGTCCGTTTGTAGGGCTCCCTTGGGTCTATCAGGGCAGCACAAATTAGAGAAGCGGAACACTTCGCTGTGGGGTCCATCCTTCGATATAAGGATTCTTTGCAGTGAGGCCCCACCCAGGGCCAGGGGCCCCTGGGCACATCCTTTTTCCATTTTCCCTGGGAAAGAAAACTCAGCAGTCCAGGTTCCTGATGTCAGTTTGTAGGGCTCCCTTGGGTCTATCAGGGCAGCACAAGTTTGAGGTGGGGACAACTTCGGTGTGGGGTCCATCCTTCGATATAAGGATTTTTTGCAGTGAGTCTCCAGCCCAGGGCCAGGGGCCCCTGGGCACAACCTTTTTCCATTTTCCCTGGGAAAGAAAACTCAGCAGTCCAGGTTCCTGATGTCAGTTTGTAGGTTTCCCTTGGGTCTATCAGGGCAGCACAAGTTTGAGGTGGGGACAAATTCGGTGTGGGGTCCATCCTTCGATATAAGGATTTTTTGCAGTCAGGGCCAGGGGACCCTGGGCACATCCTTTTTCCATTTTCCCTGAGAAAGAAAACTCAGCAGTCCAGGTTCCTGATGTCAGTTTGTAGGGCTCCCTTGGGTCTATCAGGGCAGCACAAGTTTGAGGTGGGGACAACTTCGGTGTGGAGTCCATCCTTCGATATAAGGATTTTTTGCAGTCAGGGCCAGGGGCTCCTGGGCACATCCTTTTTCCATTTTCCCTGGGAAAGAAAACTCAGCAGTCCAGGTTGCTGATGTCAGTTTGTAGGGCTCCCTTGGGTGTATCAGGGCAGCACAAGTTTGAGGTTGGGACAACTTCGGTGTGGGGTCCATCTTTCGATATAAGGATTTTTTGCAGTCAGGGCCAGGGGCCCCTGGGCACATCCTTTTTCCATTTTCCCTGGGAAAGAAAACTCAGCAGTCCAGGTTCCTGATGTCAGTTTGTAGGGCTCCCTTGGGTCTATCAGGGCAGCACAAGTTTGAGGTGGGGACAACTTCGGTGTGGGGTCCATCCTTCGATATAAGGATTTTTTGTAGTGAGGGCCCAGCCCAGGGCCAGGGGCCCCTGGGCACATCCTTTTTCCATTTTCCCTGGGAAAGAAAACTCAGCAGTCCAGGTTCCTGATGTCAGTTTGTAGGGCTCCCTTGGGTCTATCAGGGCAGCACAAGTTTGAGGTGGGGACAACTTCGGTGTGGGGTCCATCCTTCGATATAAGGATTTTTTGCAGTCAGGGCCAGAGGCCCCTGGGCACAACCTTTTTCCATTTTCCCTGGGAAAGAAAACTCAGCAGTCCAGGTTCCTGATGTCAGTTTGTAGGGCTCCCTTGGGTCTATCAGGGCAGCACAAGTTTGACGTGGAGACAACTTCGGTGTGGGGTCCATCCTTCGATATAAGGATTTTTTGTAGTGAGGTCACAGCCCAGGGCCAGGGGCCCCTGGGCACATCCTTTTTCCATTTTCCCTGGGAAAGAAATCTCAGCAGTCCAGGTTCCTGATGTCAGTTTGTAGGGCTCCCTTGGGTCTATCAGGGCAGCACAAGTTTGAGGTGGGGACAATTTCGGTGTGGGGTCCATCCTTCGATATAAGGATTTTTTGCAGTCAGGGCCAGGGGCCCCTGGGCACATCCTTTTTCCATTTTCCCTGGGAAAGAAAACTCAGCAGTCCAGGTTCCTGATGTCAGTTTGTAGGGCTCCCTTGGGTCTATCAGGGCAGCACAAGTTTGAGGTGGGGACAACTTCGGTGTGGGGTCCATCCTTCGATATAAGGATTTTTTGCAGTCAGGGCCAGAGGCCCCTGGGCACAACCTTTTTCCATTTTCCCTGGGAAAGAAAACTCAGCAGTCCAGGTTCCTGATGTCAGTTTGTAGGGCTCCCTTGGGTCTATCAGGGCAGCACAAGTTTGAGGTGGGGACAACTTCGGTGTGGGGTCCATCCTTCGATATAAGGATTTTTTGCAGTGAGTCTCCAGCCCAGGGCCAGGGGCCCCTGGGCACATCCTTTTTCCATTTTCCCTGGGAAAGAAAACTCAGCAGTCCAGGTTCCTGATGTCAGTTTGTAGGGCTCCCTTGGGTCTATCAGAGCAGCACAAGTTTGAGGTGGGGACAAATTCGGTGTGGGCTCCATCCTTCGATATAAGGATTTTTTGCAGTCAGGGCCAGGGGCCCCTGGGCACATCCTTTTTCCATTTTCCCTGGGAAAGAAAACTCAGCAGTCCAGGTTCCTGATGTCAGTTTGTAGGGCTCCCTTAGGTGTATCAGGGCAGCACAAGTTTGATGTGGGGACAACTTCGGTGTGGGGTCCATCCTTCGATATAAGGATTTTTTGCAGTCAAGGCTAGGAGCCCCGGGGCACAACCTTTGGCCATTTTCCCTGGGAAAGAAAACTCAGCAGTCCAGGTTCCTGCTGTCCGTTTGTAGGGCTCCCTTGGGTCTATCAGGGCAGCACAAATTAGAGCAGCGGAACACTTCGCTGTGGGGTCCATCCTTCGATATAAGGATTCTTTGCAGTGAGTCTCCAGCTCAGGGCCAGGGGCCCCTGGGCACATCCTTTTTCCATTTTCCCTGGGAAAGAAAACTCAGCAGTCCAGGTTCCTGATGTCAGTTTGTAGGGCTCCCTTGGGTGTATCAGGGCAGCACAAGTTTGAGGTGTAGACAACTTCGGTGTGGGGTCGATCCTTCGATATAAGGATTTTTTGCAATAGGGCCAGCAGACCAGGGCCAGGGGCCCCTGGGCACATCCTTTTTCCATTTTCCCTGGGAAAGAAAACTCAGCAGTCCAGGTTCCTGATGTCAGTTTGTAGGGCTCCCTTGGGTCTATCAGGGCAGCACAAGTTTGAGGTGGGGACAACTTCGGTGTGGGGTCCATCCTTCGATATAAGGATTATTTGCAGTCAGGGCTAGGGGCCCCTGGGCACAACCTTTGGCCATTTTCCCTGGGAAAGAAAACTCAGCAGTCCAGGTTCCTGATGTCAGTTTGTAGGGCTCCCTTGGGTCTATCAGGGCAGCACAAGTTTGAGGTGGAGACAACTTCGGTGTGGGGTCCATCCTTCGATATAAGGATTTTTTGCAGTCAGGGCCAGGGTCCCCTGGGCACATCCTTTTTCCATTTTCCCTGGGAAAGAAAACTCAGCAGTCCAGGTTCCTGATGTCAGTTTGTAGGGCTCCCTTGGGTCTATCAGGGCAGCAGAAGTTTGAGGTGGGGACAACTTCGGTGTGGGGTCCATCCTTCGATATAAGGATTTTTTGTAGTGAGGTCACAGCCCAGGGCCAGGGGCCCCTGGGCACATCCTTTTTCCATTTTCCCTGGGAAAGAAAACTCAGCAGTCCAGGTTCCTGATGTCAGTTTGTAGGGCTCCCTTGGGTCTATCAGGGCAGCACAATTTTGAGAACGGGACAACTTCGGTGTGGGGTCCATCCTTCGATATAAGGATTTTTTGCAGTCAGGGCCAGGGGCCCCTGGGCACATCCTTTTTCCATTTTCCCTGGGAAAGAAAACTCAGCAGTCCAGGTTCCTGATGTCAGTTTGTAGGGCTCCCTGGGGTGTATCAGGGCAGCACAAGTTTGTGGTGGGGACAACTTCGGTGTGGGCTCCATCCTTCGATATAAGGATTTTTTGTAATGAGTCTCCAGCCCAGGGCCAGGGGCCCCTGGGCACAACCTTTTTCCATTTTCCCTGGGAAAGAAAACTCAGCAGTCCAGGTTCCTGATGTCAGTTTGTAGGGCTCCCTTGGGTCTATCAGGGCAGCACAAGTTTGAGGTGGGGACAACTTCGGTGTGGGGTCCATCCTTCGATATAAGGATTTTTTGCAGTCAGGGCCAGGGGCCCGTGGGCACATCCTTTTTCCATTTTCCCTGAGAAAGAAAACTCAGCAGTCCAGGTTCCTGATGTCAGTTTGTAGGGCTCCCTTGGGTCTATCAGGGCAGCACAAGTTTGAGGTGGGGACAACTTCGGTGTGGGGTCCATCCTTCGATATAAGGATTTTTTGCAGTCAGGGCCAGGGGCCCCTGGGCACATCCTTTTTCCATTTTCCCTGGGAAAGAAAACTCAGCAGTCCAGGTTCCTGATGTCAGTTTGTAGGGCTCCCTTGGGTCTATCAGGGCAGCACAAGTTTGAGGTGGGGACAAATTCGGTGTGGGCTCCATCCTTCGATATAAGGATTTTTTGCAGTCAGGGCCAGGGGCCCCTGGGCACATCCTTTTTCCATTTTCCCTGGGAAAGAAAACTCAGCAGTCCAGGTTCCTGATGTCAGTTTGTAGGGCTCCCTTGGGTCTATCAGGGCAGCACAAGTTTGAGGTGGGGACAACTTCGGTGTGGGGTCCATCCTTCGATATAAGGATTTTTTGTAGTGAGGTCACAGCCCAGGGCCAGGGGCCCCTGGGCACATCCTTTTTCCATTTTCCCTGGGAAGGAAAACTCAGCAGTCCAGGTTCCTGATGTCAGTTTGTAGGGCTCCCTTGGGTCTATCAGGGCAGCACAATTTTGAGAACGGGACAACTTCGGTGTGGGGTCCATCCTTCGATATAAGGATTTTTTGCAGTCAGGGCCAGGGGCCCCTGGGCACATCCTTTGGCCATTTTCCCTGGGAAAGAAAACTCAGCAGTCCAGGTTCCTGATGTCAGTTTGTAGGGCTCCCTGGGGTGTATCAGGGCAGCACAAGTTTGTGGTGGGGACAACTTCGGTGTGGGGTCCATCCTTCGATATAAGGATTTTTTGCAGTGAGTCTCCAGCCCAGGGCCAGGGGCCCCTGGGCACAACCTTTTTCCATTTTCCCTGGGAAAGAAAACTCAGCAGTCCAGGTTCCTGATGTCAGTTTGTAGGGCTCCCTTGGGTCTATCAGGGCAGCACAAATTAGAGAAGCGGAACACTTCGGTGTGGGGTCCATCCTTCGATATAAGGATTCTTTGCAGTGAGGCCCCACCCAGGGCCAGGGGCCCCTGGGCACATCCTTTTTCCATTTTCCCTGGGAAAGAAAACTCAGCAGTCCAGGTTCCTAATGTCAGTTTGTAGGGCTCCCTTGGGTCTATCAGGGCAGCACAAGTTTGAGGTGGGGACAACTTCGGTGTGGGGTCCATCCTTCGATATAAGGATTTTTTGCAGTGAGTCTCCAGCCCAGGGCCAGGGGCCCCTGGGCACAACCTTTTTCCATTTTCCCTGGGAAAGAAAACTCAGCAGTCCAGGTTCCTGATGTCAGTTTGTAGGGCTCCCTTGGGTCTATCAGGGCAGCACAAGTTTGAGGTGGGGACAACTTCGGTGTGGGGTCCATCCTTCGATATAAGGATTTTTTGCAGTCAGGGCCAGGGGCCCCTGGGCACATCCTTTTTCCATTTTCCCTGAGAAAGAAAACTCAGCAGTCCAGGTTCCTGATGTCAGTTTGTAGGGCTCCCTTGGGTCTATCAGGGCAGCACAAGTTTGAGGTGGGGACAACTTCGGTGTGGAGTCCATCCTTCGATATAAGGATTTTTTGCAGTCAGGGCCAGGGGACCCTGGGCACATCCTTTTTCCATTTTCCCTGAGAAAGAAAACTCAGCAGTCCAGGTTCCTGATGTCAGTTTGTAGGGCTCCCTTGGGTCTATCAGGGCAGCACAAGTTTGAGGTGGGGACAACTTCGGTGTGGAGTCCATCCTTCGATATAAGGATTTTTTGCAGTCAGGGCCAGGGGCTCCTGGGCACATCCTTTTTCCATTTTCCCTGGGAAAGAAAACTCAGCAGTCCAGGTTGCTGATGTCAGTTTGTAGGGCTCCCTTGGGTGTATCAGGGCAGCACAAGTTTGAGGTTGGGACAACTTCGGTGTGGGGTCCATCTTTCGATATAAGGATTTTTTGCAGTCAGGGCCAGGGGCCCCTGGGCACATCCTTTTTCCATTTTCCCTGGGAAAGAAAACTCAGCAGTCCAGGTTCCTGATGTCAGTTTGTAGGGCTCCCTTGGGTCTATCAGGGCAGCACAAGTTTGAGGTGGGGACAACTTCGGTGTGGGGTCCATCCTTCGATATAAGGATTTTTTGTAGTGAGGGCCCAGCCCAGGGCCAGGGGCCCCTGGGCACATCCTTTTTCCATTTTCCCTGGGAAAGAAAACTCAGCAGTCCAGGTTCCTGATGTCAGTTTGTAGGGCTCCCTTGGGTCTATCAGGGCAGCACAAGTTTGAGGTGGGGACAACTTCGGTGTGGGGTCCATCCTTCGATATAAGGATTTTTTGCAGTCAGGGCCAGAGGCCCCTGGGCACAACCTTTTTCCATTTTCCCTGGGAAAGAAAACTCAGCAGTCCAGGTTCCTGATGTCAGTTTGTAGGGCTCCCTTGGGTCTATCAGGGCAGCACAAATTTGAGGTGGGGACATCTTCGGTGTGGGGTCCATCCTTCGATATAAGGATTCTTTGTAGAGAGGCCCAGCCCAGGGCCAGGGGACACTGGGCACATCCTTTTTCCATTTACCCTGGGAAAGAAATCTCAGCAGTCCAGGTTCCTGATGTCAGTTTGTAGGGCTCCCTTGGGTCTATCAGGGCAGCACAAGTTTGAGGTGGGGACAATTTCGGTGTGGGGTCCATCCTTCGATATAAGGATTTTTTGCAGTCAGGGCCAGGGGCCCCTGGGCACATCCTTTTTCCATTTTCCCTGGGAAAGAAAACTCAGCAGTCCAGGTTCCTGATGTCAGTTTGTAGGGCTCCCTTGGGTCTATCAGGGCAGCACAAGTTTGAGGTGGGGACAACTTCGGTGTGGGGTCCATCCTTCGATATAAGGATTTTTTGCAGTCAGGGCCAGAGGCCCCTGGGCACAACCTTTTTCCATTTTCCCTGGGAAAGAAAACTCAGCAGTCCAGGTTCCTGATGTCAGTTTGTAGGGCTCCCTTGGGTCTATCAGGGCAGCACAAGTTTGAGGTGGGGACAACTTCGGTGTGGGGTCCATCCTTCGATATAAGGATTTTTTGCAGTGAGTCTCCAGCCCAGGGCCAGGGGCCCCTGGGCACATCCTTTTTCCATTTTCCCTGGGAAAGAAAACTCAGCAGTCCAGGTTCCTGATGTCAGTTTGTAGGGCTCCCTTGGGTCTATCAGAGCAGCACAAGTTTGAGGTGGGGACAAATTCGGTGTGGGCTCCATCCTTCGATATAAGGATTTTTTGCAGTCAGGGCCAGGGGCCCCTGGGCACATCCTTTTTCCATTTTCCCTGGGAAAGAAAACTCAGCAGTCCAGGTTCCTGATGTCAGTTTGTAGGGCTCCCTTAGGTGTATCAGGGCAGCACAAGTTTGATGTGGGGACAACTTCGGTGTGGGGTCCATCCTTCGATATAAGGATTTTTTGCAGTCAAGGCTAGGAGCCCCGGGGCACAACCTTTGGCCATTTTCCCTGGGAAAGAAAACTCAGCAGTCCAGGTTCCTGCTGTCCATTTGTAGGGCTCCCTTGGGTCTATCAGGGCAGCACAAATTAGAGCAGCGGAACACTTCGCTGTGGGGTCCATCCTTCGATATAAGGATTCTTTGCAGTGAGTCTCCAGCTCAGGGCCAGGGGCCCCTGGGCACATCCTTTTTCCATTTTCCCTGGGAAAGAAAACTCAGCAGTCCAGGTTCCTGATGTCAGTTTGTAGGGCTCCCTTGGGTGTATCAGGGCAGCACAAGTTTGAGGTGTAGACAACTTCGGTGTGGGGTCGATCCTTCGATATAAGGATTTTTTGCAATAGGGCCAGCAGACCAGGGCCAGGGGCCCCTGGGCACATCCTTTTTCCATTTTCCCTGGGAAAGAAAACTCAGCAGTCCAGGTTCCTGATGTCAGTTTGTAGGGCTCCCTTGGGTCTATCAGGGCAGCACAAGTTTGAGGTGGGGACAACTTCGGTGTGGGGTCCATCCTTCGATATAAGGATTATTTGCAGTCAGGGCTAGGGGCCCCTGGGCACAACCTTTGGCCATTTTCCCTGGGAAAGAAAACTCAGCAGTCCAGGTTCCTGATGTCAGTTTGTAGGGCTCCCTTGGGTCTATCAGGGCAGCACAAGTTTGAGGTGGAGACAACTTCGGTGTGGGGTCCATCCTTCGATATAAGGATTTTTTGCAGTCAGGGCCAGGGTCCCCTGGGCACATCCTTTTTCCATTTTCCCTGGGAAAGAAAACTCAGCAGTCCAGGTTCCTGATGTCAGTTTGTAGGGCTCCCTTGGGTCTATCAGGGCAGCAGAAGTTTGAGGTGGGGACAACTTCGGTGTGGGGTCCATCCTTCGATATAAGGATTTTTTGTAGTGAGGTCACAGCCCAGGGCCAGGGGCCCCTGGGCACATCCTTTTTCCATTTTCCCTGGGAAAGAAAACTCAGCAGTCCAGGTTCCTGATGTCAGTTTGTAGGGCTCCCTTGGGTCTATCAGGGCAGCACAATTTTGAGAACGGGACAACTTCGGTGTGGGGTCCATCCTTCGATATAAGGATTTTTTGCAGTCAGGGCCAGGGGCCCCTGGGCACATCCTTTTTCCATTTTCCCTGGGAAAGAAAACTCAGCAGTCCAGGTTCCTGATGTCAGTTTGTAGGGCTCCCTTGGGTCTATCAGGGCAGCACAAATTTGAGGTGGGGACATCTTCGGTGTGGGGTCCATCCTTCGATATAAGGATTCTTTGTAGAGAGGCCCAGCCCAGGGCCAGGGGACACTGGGCACATCCTTTTTCCATTTACCCTGGGAAAGAAATCTCAGCAGTCCAGGTTCCTGATGTCAGTTTGTAGGGCTCCCTTGGGTCTATCAGGGCAGCACAAGTTTGAGGTGGGGACAATTTCGGTGTGGGGTCCATCCTTCGATATAAGGATTTTTTGCAGTCAGGGCCAGGGGCCCCTGGGCACATCCTTTTTCCATTTTCCCTGGGAAAGAAAACTCAGCAGTCCAGGTTCCTGATGTCAGTTTGTAGGGCTCCCTTGGGTCTATCAGGGCAGCACAAGTTTGAGGTGGGGACAACTTCGGTGTGGGGTCCATCCTTCGATATAAGGATTTTTTGCAGTCAGGGCCAGAGGCCCCTGGGCACAACCTTTTTCCATTTTCCCTGGGAAAGAAAACTCAGCAGTCCAGGTTCCTGATGTCAGTTTGTAGGGCTCCCTTGGGTCTATCAGGGCAGCACAAGTTTGAGGTGGGGACAACTTCGGTGTGGGGTCCATCCTTCGATATAAGGATTTTTTGCAGTGAGTCTCCAGCCCAGGGCCAGGGGCCCCTGGGCACATCCTTTTTCCATTTTCCCTGGGAAAGAAAACTCAGCAGTCCAGGTTCCTGATGTCAGTTTGTAGGGCTCCCTTGGGTCTATCAGAGCAGCACAAGTTTGAGGTGGGGACAAATTCGGTGTGGGCTCCATCCTTCGATATAAGGATTTTTTGCAGTCAGGGCCAGGGGCCCCTGGGCACATCCTTTTTCCATTTTCCCTGGGAAAGAAAACTCAGCAGTCCAGGTTCCTGATGTCAGTTTGTAGGGCTCCCTTAGGTGTATCAGGGCAGCACAAGTTTGATGTGGGGACAACTTCGGTGTGGGGTCCATCCTTCGATATAAGGATTTTTTGCAGTCAAGGCTAGGAGCCCCGGGGCACAACCTTTGGCCATTTTCCCTGGGAAAGAAAACTCAGCAGTCCAGGTTCCTGCTGTCCGTTTGTAGGGCTCCCTTGGGTCTATCAGGGCAGCACAAATTAGAGCAGCGGAACACTTCGCTGTGGGGTCCATCCTTCGATATAAGGATTCTTTGCAGTGAGTCTCCAGCTCAGGGCCAGGGGCCCCTGGGCACATCCTTTTTCCATTTTCCCTGGGAAAGAAAACTCAGCAGTCCAGGTTCCTGATGTCAGTTTGTAGGGCTCCCTTGGGTGTATCAGGGCAGCACAAGTTTGAGGTGTAGACAACATCGGTGTGGGGTCGATCCTTCGATATAAGGATTTTTTGCAATAGGGCCAGCAGACCAGGGCCAGGGGCCCCTGGGCACATCCTTTTTCCATTTTCCCTGGGAAAGAAAACTCAGCAGTCCAGGTTCCTGATGTCAGTTTGTAGGGCTCCCTTGGGTCTATCAGGGCAGCACAAGTTTGAGGTGGGGACAACTTCGGTGTGGGGTCCATCCTTCGATATAAGGATTATTTGCAGTCAGGGCTAGGGGCCCCTGGGCACAACCTTTGGCCATTTTCCCTGGGAAAGAAAACTCAGCAGTCCAGGTTCCTGATGTCAGTTTGTAGGGCTCCCTTGGGTCTATCAGGGCAGCACAAGTTTGAGGTGGAGACAACTTCGGTGTGGGGTCCATCCTTCGATATAAGGATTTTTTGCAGTCAGGGCCAGGGTCCCCTGGGCACATCCTTTTTCCATTTTCCCTGGGAAAGAAAACTCAGCAGTCCAGGTTCCTGATGTCAGTTTGTAGGGCTCCCTTGGGTCTATCAGGGCAGCAGAAGTTTGAGGTGGGGACAACTTCGGTGTGGGGTCCATCCTTCGATATAAGGATTTTTTGTAGTGAGGTCACAGCCCAGGGCCAGGGGCCCCTGGGCACATCCTTTTTCCATTTTCCCTGGGAAAGAAAACTCAGCAGTCCAGGTTCCTGATGTCAGTTTGTAGGGCTCCCTTGGGTCTATCAGGGCAGCACAATTTTGAGAACGGGACAACTTCGGTGTGGGGTCCATCCTTCGATATAAGGATTTTTTGCAGTCAGGGCCAGGGGCCCCTGGGCACATCCTTTTTCCATTTTCCCTGGGAAAGAAAACTCAGCAGTCCAGGTTCCTGATGTCAGTTTGTAGGGCTCCCTGGGGTGTATCAGGGCAGCACAAGTTTGTGGTGGGGACAACTTCGGTGTGGGCTCCATCCTTCGATATAAGGATTTTTTGTAATGAGTCTCCAGCCCAGGGCCAGGGGCCCCTGGGCACAACCTTTTTCCATTTTCCCTGGGAAAGAAAACTCAGCAGTCCAGGTTCCTGATGTCAGTTTGTAGGGCTCCCTTGGGTCTATCAGGGCAGCACAAGTTTGAGGTGGGGACAACTTCGGTGTGGGGTCCATCCTTCGATATAAGGATTTTTTGCAGTCAGGGCCAGGGGCCCGTGGGCACATCCTTTTTCCATTTTCCCTGAGAAAGAAAACTCAGCAGTCCAGGTTCCTGATGTCAGTTTGTAGGGCTCCCTTGGGTCTATCAGGGCAGCACAAGTTTGAGGTGGGGACAACTTCGGTGTGGGGTCCATCCTTCGATATAAGGATTTTTTGCAGTCAGGGCCAGGGGCCCCTGGGCACATCCTTTTTCCATTTTCCCTGGGAAAGAAAACTCAGCAGTCCAGGTTCCTGATGTCAGTTTGTAGGGCTCCCTTGGGTCTATCAGGGCAGCACAAGTTTGAGGTGGGGACAAATTCGGTGTGGGCTCCATCCTTCGATATAAGGATTTTTTGCAGTCAGGGCCAGGGGCCCCTGGGCACATCCTTTTTCCATTTTCCCTGGGAAAGAAAACTCAGCAGTCCAGGTTCCTGATGTCAGTTTGTAGGGCTCCCTTGGGTCTATCAGGGCAGCACAAGTTTGAGGTGGGGACAACTTCGGTGTGGGGTCCATCCTTCGATATAAGGATTTTTTGTAGTGAGGTCACAGCCCAGGGCCAGGGGCCCCTGGGCACATCCTTTTTCCATTTTCCCTGGGAAGGAAAACTCAGCAGTCCAGGTTCCTGATGTCAGTTTGTAGGGCTCCCTTGGGTCTATCAGGGCAGCACAATTTTGAGAACGGGACAACTTCGGTGTGGGGTCCATCCTTCGATATAAGGATTTTTTGCAGTCAGGGCCAGGGGCCCCTGGGCACATCCTTTGGCCATTTTCCCTGGGAAAGAAAACTCAGCAGTCCAGGTTCCTGATGTCAGTTTGTAGGGCTCCCTGGGGTGTATCAGGGCAGCACAAGTTTGTGGTGGGGACAACTTCGGTGTGGGGTCCATCCTTCGATATAAGGATTTTTTGCAGTGAGTCTCCAGCCCAGGGCCAGGGGCCCCTGGGCACAACCTTTTTCCATTTTCCCTGGGAAAGAAAACTCAGCAGTCCAGGTTCCTGATGTCAGTTTGTAGGGCTCCCTTGGGTCTATCAGGGCAGCACAAATTAGAGAAGCGGAACACTTCGGTGTGGGGTCCATCCTTCGATATAAGGATTCTTTGCAGTGAGGCCCCACCCAGGGCCAGGGGCCCCTGGGCACATCCTTTTTCCATTTTCCCTGGGAAAGAAAACTCAGCAGTCCAGGTTCCTAATGTCAGTTTGTAGGGCTCCCTTGGGTCTATCAGGGCAGCACAAGTTTGAGGTGGGGACAACTTCGGTGTGGGGTCCATCCTTCGATATAAGGATTTTTTGCAGTGAGTCTCCAGCCCAGGGCCAGGGGCCCCTGGGCACAACCTTTTTCCATTTTCCCTGGGAAAGAAAACTCAGCAGTCCAGGTTCCTGATGTCAGTTTGTAGGGCTCCCTTGGGTCTATCAGGGCAGCACAAGTTTGAGGTGGGGACAACTTCGGTGTGGGGTCCATCCTTCGATATAAGGATTTTTTGCAGTCAGGGCCAGGGGCCCCTGGGCACATCCTTTTTCCATTTTCCCTGAGAAAGAAAACTCAGCAGTCCAGGTTCCTGATGTCAGTTTGTAGGGCTCCCTTGGGTCTATCAGGGCAGCACAAGTTTGAGGTGGGGACAACTTCGGTGTGGGGTCCATCCTTCGATATAAGGATTTTTTGCAGTGAGTCTCCAGCCCAGGGCCAGGGGCCCCTGGGCACAACCTTTTTCCATTTTCCCTGGGAAAGAAAACTCAGCAGTCCAGGTTCCTGGTGTCAGTTTGTAGGGCTCCCTGGGGTGTATCAGGGCAGCACAAGTTTGTGGTGGGGACAACTACGGTGTGGGGTCCATCCTTCGATATAAGGATTTTTTGCAGTGAGTCTCAAGCCCAGGGCCAGGGGCCCCTGGGCACAACCTTTTTCCATTTTCCCTGGGAAAGAAAACTCAGCAGTCCAGGTTCCTGATGTCCGTTTGTAGGGCTCCCTTGGGTCTATCAGGGCAGCACAAGTTTGAGGTGGGGACAACTTCGGTGTGGAGTCCATCCTTCAATATAAGGATTTTTTGCAGTCAGGGCCAGGGGCTCCTGGGCACATCCTTTTTCCATTTTCCCTGGGAAAGAAAACTCAGCAGTCCAGGTTCCTGATGTCAGTTTGTAGGGCTCCCTTGGGTGTATCAGGGCAGCACAAGTTTGAGGTTGGGACAACTTCGGTGTGGGGTCCATCTTTCGATATAAGGATTTTTTGCAGTCAGGGCCAGGGGCCCCTGGGCACATCCTTTTTCCATTTTCCCTGGGAAAGAAAACTCAGCAGTCCAGGTTCCTGATGTCAGTTTGTAGGGCTCCCTTGGGTGTATCAGGGCAGCACAAGTTTGAGGTGGGGACAACTTCGGTGTGGGGTCCATCCTTCGATATAAGGATTTTTTGTAGTGAGGTCACAGCCCAGGGCCAGGGGCCCCTGGGCACATCCTTTTTCCATTTTCCCTGGGAAAGAAAACTCAGCAGTCCAGGTTCCTGATGTCAGTTTGTAGGGCTCCCTTGGGTCTATCAGGGCAGCACAAGTTTGAGGTGGGGACAACTTCGGTGTGGGGTCCATCCTTCGATATAAGGATTTTTTGCAGTCAGGGCCAGAGGCCCCTGGGCACAACCTTTTTCCATTTTCCCTGGGAAAGAAAACTCAGCAGTCCAGGTTCCTGATGTCAGTTTGTAGGGCTCCCTTGGGTCTATCAGGGCAGCACAAGTTTTAGGTGGGGACATCTTCGGTGTGGGGTCCATCCTTCGATATAAGGATTCTTTGTAGAGAGGCCCAGCCCAGGGCCAGGGGACACTGGGCACATCCTTTTTCCATTTACCCTGGGAAAGAAATCTCAGCAGTCCAGGTTCCTGATGTCAGTTTGTAGGGCTCCCTTGGGTCTATCAGGGCAGCACAAGTTTGAGGTGGGGACAATTTCGGTGTGGGGTCCATCCTTCGATATAAGGATTTTTTGCAGTCAGGGCCAGGGGCCCCTGGGCAGAACCTTTTTCCATTTTCCCTGGGAAAGAAAACTCAGCAGTCCAGGTTCCTGATGTCAGTTTGTAGGGCTCCCTTGGGTCTATCAGGGCAGCACAAGTTTGAGGTGGGGACAACTTCGGTGTGGGGTCCATCCTTCGATATAAGGATTTTTTGCAGTGAGTCTCCAGCCCAGGGCCAGGGGCCCCTGGGCACATCCTTTTTCCATTTTCCCTGGGAAAGAAAACTCAGCAGTCCAGGTTCCTGATGTCAGTTTGTAGGGCTCCCTTGGGTTTATCAGGGCAGCACAAGTTTGAGGTGGGGACAACTTCGGTGTGGGGTCCATCCTTCGATATAAGGATTTTTTGAAGTCAGGGCCAGGGTCCCCTGGGCACAACCTTTTTCCATTTTCCCTGGGAAAGAAAACTCAGCAGTCCAGGTTCCTGATGTCAGTTTGTAGGGCTCCCTTGGGTCTATCAGGGCAGCACAAGTTTGAGGTGGGGACAACTTCGGTGTGGGGTCCATCCTTCGATATAAGGATTTTTTGTAGTGAGGTCACAGCCCAGGGCCAGGGGCCCCTGGGCACATCCTTTTTCAATTTTCCCTGGGAAGGAAAACTCAGCAGTCCAGGTTCCTGATGTCAGTTTGTAGGGCTCCCTTGGGTCTATCAGGGCAGCACAATTTTGAGAACGGGACAACTTCGGTGTGGGGTCCATCCTTCGATATAAGGATTTTTTGCAGTCAGGGCCAGGGGCCCCTGGGCACATCCTTTGGCCATTTTCCCTGGGAAAGAAAACTCAGCAGTCCAGGTTCCTGGTGTCAGTTTGTAGGGCTCCCTGGGGTGTATCAGGGCAGCACAAGTTTGTGGTGGGGACAACTACGGTGTGGGGTCCATCCTTCGATATAAGGATTTTTTGCAGTGAGTCTCAAGCCCAGGGCCAGGGGCCCCTGGGCACAACCTTTTTCCATTTTCCCTGGGAAAGAAAACTCAGCAGTCCAGGTTCCTGATGTCCGTTTGTAGGGCTCCCTTGGGTCTATCAGGGCAGCACAAATTAGAGAAGCGGAACACTTCGGTGTGGGGTCCATCCTTCGATATAAGGATTCTTTGCAGTGAGGCCCCACCCAGGGCCAGGGGCCCCTGGGCACATCCTTTTTCCATTTTCCCTGGGAAAGAAAACTCAGCAGTCCAGGTTCCTGATGTCAGTTTGTAGGGCTCCCTTGGGTCTATCAGGGCAGCACAAGTTTGAGGTGGGGACAACTTCGGTGTGGGGTCCATCCTTCGATATAAGGATTATTTGCAGTCAGGGCTAGGGGCCCCTGGGCACAACCTTTGGCCATTTTCCCTGGGAAAGAAAACTCAGCAGTCCAGGTTCCTGATGTCAGTTTGTAGGGCTCCCTTGGGTCTATCAGGGCAGCACAAGTTTGAGGTGGAGACAACTTCGGTGTGGGGTCCATCCTTCGATATAAGGATTTTTTGCAGTCAGGGCCAGGGTCCCCTGGGCACATCCTTTTTCCATTTTCCCTGGGAAAGAAAACTCAGCAGTCCAGGTTCCTGATGTCAGTTTGTAGGGCTCCCTTGGGTCTATCAGGGCAGCAGAAGTTTGAGGTGGGGACAACTTCGGTGTGGGGTCCATCCTTCGATATAAGGATTTTTTGTAGTGAGGTCACAGCCCAGGGCCAGGGGCCCCTGGGCACATCCTTTTTCCATTTTCCCTGGGAAAGAAAACTCAGCAGTCCAGGTTCCTGATGTCAGTTTGTAGGGCTCCCTTGGGTCTATCAGGGCAGCACAATTTTGAGAACGGGACAACTTCGGTGTGGGGTCCATCCTTCGATATAAGGATTTTTTGCAGTCAGGGCCAGGGGCCCCTGGGCACATCCTTTTTCCATTTTCCCTGGGAAAGAAAACTCAGCAGTCCAGGTTCCTGATGTCAGTTTGTAGGGCTCCCTTGGGTCTATCAGGGCAGCACAAATTTGAGGTGGGGACATCTTCGGTGTGGGGTCCATCCTTCGATATAAGGATTCTTTGTAGAGAGGCCCAGCCCAGGGCCAGGGGACACTGGGCACATCCTTTTTCCATTTACCCTGGGAAAGAAATCTCAGCAGTCCAGGTTCCTGATGTCAGTTTGTAGGGCTCCCTTGGGTCTATCAGGGCAGCACAAGTTTGAGGTGGGGACAATTTCGGTGTGGGGTCCATCCTTCGATATAAGGATTTTTTGCAGTCAGGGCCAGGGGCCCCTGGGCACATCCTTTTTCCATTTTCCCTGGGAAAGAAAACTCAGCAGTCCAGGTTCCTGATGTCAGTTTGTAGGGCTCCCTTGGGTCTATCAGGGCAGCACAAGTTTGAGGTGGGGACAACTTCGGTGTGGGGTCCATCCTTCGATATAAGGATTTTTTGCAGTCAGGGCCAGAGGCCCCTGGGCACAACCTTTTTCCATTTTCCCTGGGAAAGAAAACTCAGCAGTCCAGGTTCCTGATGTCAGTTTGTAGGGCTCCCTTGGGTCTATCAGGGCAGCACAAGTTTGAGGTGGGGACAACTTCGGTGTGGGGTCCATCCTTCGATATAAGGATTTTTTGCAGTGAGTCTCCAGCCCAGGGCCAGGGGCCCCTGGGCACATCCTTTTTCCATTTTCCCTGGGAAAGAAAACTCAGCAGTCCAGGTTCCTGATGTCAGTTTGTAGGGCTCCCTTGGGTCTATCAGAGCAGCACAAGTTTGAGGTGGGGACAAATTCGGTGTGGGCTCCATCCTTCGATATAAGGATTTTTTGCAGTCAGGGCCAGGGGCCCCTGGGCACATCCTTTTTCCATTTTCCCTGGGAAAGAAAACTCAGCAGTCCAGGTTCCTGATGTCAGTTTGTAGGGCTCCCTTAGGTGTATCAGGGCAGCACAAGTTTGATGTGGGGACAACTTCGGTGTGGGGTCCATCCTTCGATATAAGGATTTTTTGCAGTCAAGGCTAGGAGCCCCGGGGCACAACCTTTGGCCATTTTCCCTGGGAAAGAAAACTCAGCAGTCCAGGTTCCTGCTGTCCGTTTGTAGGGCTCCCTTGGGTCTATCAGGGCAGCACAAATTAGAGCAGCGGAACACTTCGCTGTGGGGTCCATCCTTCGATATAAGGATTCTTTGCAGTGAGTCTCCAGCTCAGGGCCAGGGGCCCCTGGGCACATCCTTTTTCCATTTTCCCTGGGAAAGAAAACTCAGCAGTCCAGGTTCCTGATGTCAGTTTGTAGGGCTCCCTTGGGTGTATCAGGGCAGCACAAGTTTGAGGTGTAGACAACATCGGTGTGGGGTCGATCCTTCGATATAAGGATTTTTTGCAATAGGGCCAGCAGACCAGGGCCAGGGGCCCCTGGGCACATCCTTTTTCCATTTTCCCTGGGAAAGAAAACTCAGCAGTCCAGGTTCCTGATGTCAGTTTGTAGGGCTCCCTTGGGTCTATCAGGGCAGCACAAGTTTGAGGTGGGGACAACTTCGGTGTGGGGTCCATCCTTCGATATAAGGATTATTTGCAGTCAGGGCTAGGGGCCCCTGGGCACAACCTTTGGCCATTTTCCCTGGGAAAGAAAACTCAGCAGTCCAGGTTCCTGATGTCAGTTTGTAGGGCTCCCTTGGGTCTATCAGGGCAGCACAAGTTTGAGGTGGAGACAACTTCGGTGTGGGGTCCATCCTTCGATATAAGGATTTTTTGCAGTCAGGGCCAGGGTCCCCTGGGCACATCCTTTTTCCATTTTCCCTGGGAAAGAAAACTCAGCAGTCCAGGTTCCTGATGTCAGTTTGTAGGGCTCCCTTGGGTCTATCAGGGCAGCAGAAGTTTGAGGTGGGGACAACTTCGGTGTGGGGTCCATCCTTCGATATAAGGATTTTTTGTAGTGAGGTCACAGCCCAGGGCCAGGGGCCCCTGGGCACATCCTTTTTCCATTTTCCCTGGGAAAGAAAACTCAGCAGTCCAGGTTCCTGATGTCAGTTTGTAGGGCTCCCTTGGGTCTATCAGGGCAGCACAATTTTGAGAACGGGACAACTTCGGTGTGGGGTCCATCCTTCGATATAAGGATTTTTTGCAGTCAGGGCCAGGGGCCCCTGGGCACATCCTTTTTCCATTTTCCCTGGGAAAGAAAACTCAGCAGTCCAGGTTCCTGATGTCAGTTTGTAGGGCTCCCTGGGGTGTATCAGGGCAGCACAAGTTTGTGGTGGGGACAACTTCGGTGTGGGCTCCATCCTTCGATATAAGGATTTTTTGTAATGAGTCTCCAGCCCAGGGCCAGGGGCCCCTGGGCACAACCTTTTTCCATTTTCCCTGGGAAAGAAAACTCAGCAGTCCAGGTTCCTGATGTCAGTTTGTAGGGCTCCCTTGGGTCTATCAGGGCAGCACAAGTTTGAGGTGGGGACAACTTCGGTGTGGGGTCCATCCTTCGATATAAGGATTTTTTGCAGTCAGGGCCAGGGGCCCGTGGGCACATCCTTTTTCCATTTTCCCTGAGAAAGAAAACTCAGCAGTCCAGGTTCCTGATGTCAGTTTGTAGGGCTCCCTTGGGTCTATCAGGGCAGCACAAGTTTGAGGTGGGGACAACTTCGGTGTGGGGTCCATCCTTCGATATAAGGATTTTTTGCAGTCAGGGCCAGGGGCCCCTGGGCACATCCTTTTTCCATTTTCCCTGGGAAAGAAAACTCAGCAGTCCAGGTTCCTGATGTCAGTTTGTAGGGCTCCCTTGGGTCTATCAGGGCAGCACAAGTTTGAGGTGGGGACAAATTCGGTGTGGGCTCCATCCTTCGATATAAGGATTTTTTGCAGTCAGGGCCAGGGGCCCCTGGGCACATCCTTTTTCCATTTTCCCTGGGAAAGAAAACTCAGCAGTCCAGGTTCCTGATGTCAGTTTGTAGGGCTCCCTTGGGTCTATCAGGGCAGCACAAGTTTGAGGTGGGGACAACTTCGGTGTGGGGTCCATCCTTCGATATAAGGATTTTTTGTAGTGAGGTCACAGCCCAGGGCCAGGGGCCCCTGGGCACATCCTTTTTCCATTTTCCCTGGGAAGGAAAACTCAGCAGTCCAGGTTCCTGATGTCAGTTTGTAGGGCTCCCTTGGGTCTATCAGGGCAGCACAATTTTGAGAACGGGACAACTTCGGTGTGGGGTCCATCCTTCGATATAAGGATTTTTTGCAGTCAGGGCCAGGGGCCCCTGGGCACATCCTTTGGCCATTTTCCCTGGGAAAGAAAACTCAGCAGTCCAGGTTCCTGATGTCAGTTTGTAGGGCTCCCTGGGGTGTATCAGGGCAGCACAAGTTTGTGGTGGGGACAACTTCGGTGTGGGGTCCATCCTTCGATATAAGGATTTTTTGCAGTGAGTCTCCAGCCCAGGGCCAGGGGCCCCTGGGCACAACCTTTTTCCATTTTCCCTGGGAAAGAAAACTCAGCAGTCCAGGTTCCTGATGTCAGTTTGTAGGGCTCCCTTGGGTCTATCAGGGCAGCACAAATTAGAGAAGCGGAACACTTCGGTGTGGGGTCCATCCTTCGATATAAGGATTCTTTGCAGTGAGGCCCCACCCAGGGCCAGGGGCCCCTGGGCACATCCTTTTTCCATTTTCCCTGGGAAAGAAAACTCAGCAGTCCAGGTTCCTAATGTCAGTTTGTAGGGCTCCCTTGGGTCTATCAGGGCAGCACAAGTTTGAGGTGGGGACAACTTCGGTGTGGGGTCCATCCTTCGATATAAGGATTTTTTGCAGTGAGTCTCCAGCCCAGGGCCAGGGGCCCCTGGGCACAACCTTTTTCCATTTTCCCTGGGAAAGAAAACTCAGCAGTCCAGGTTCCTGATGTCAGTTTGTAGGGCTCCCTTGGGTCTATCAGGGCAGCACAAGTTTGAGGTGGGGACAACTTCGGTGTGGGGTCCATCCTTCGATATAAGGATTTTTTGCAGTCAGGGCCAGGGGCCCCTGGGCACATCCTTTTTCCATTTTCCCTGAGAAAGAAAACTCAGCAGTCCAGGTTCCTGATGTCAGTTTGTAGGGCTCCCTTGGGTCTATCAGGGCAGCACAAGTTTGAGGTGGGGACAACTTCGGTGTGGGGTCCATCCTTCGATATAAGGATTTTTTGCAGTGAGTCTCCAGCCCAGGGCCAGGGGCCCCTGGGCACAACCTTTTTCCATTTTCCCTGGGAAAGAAAACTCAGCAGTCCAGGTTCCTGGTGTCAGTTTGTAGGGCTCCCTGGGGTGTATCAGGGCAGCACAAGTTTGTGGTGGGGACAACTACGGTGTGGGGTCCATCCTTCGATATAAGGATTTTTTGCAGTGAGTCTCAAGCCCAGGGCCAGGGGCCCCTGGGCACAACCTTTTTCCATTTTCCCTGGGAAAGAAAACTCAGCAGTCCAGGTTCCTGATGTCCGTTTGTAGGGCTCCCTTGGGTCTATCAGGGCAGCACAAGTTTGAGGTGGGGACAACTTCGGTGTGGAGTCCATCCTTCAATATAAGGATTTTTTGCAGTCAGGGCCAGGGGCTCCTGGGCACATCCTTTTTCCATTTTCCCTGGGAAAGAAAACTCAGCAGTCCAGGTTCCTGATGTCAGTTTGTAGGGCTCCCTTGGGTGTATCAGGGCAGCACAAGTTTGAGGTTGGGACAACTTCGGTGTGGGGTCCATCTTTCGATATAAGGATTTTTTGCAGTCAGGGCCAGGGGCCCCTGGGCACATCCTTTTTCCATTTTCCCTGGGAAAGAAAACTCAGCAGTCCAGGTTCCTGATGTCAGTTTGTAGGGCTCCCTTGGGTGTATCAGGGCAGCACAAGTTTGAGGTGGGGACAACTTCGGTGTGGGGTCCATCCTTCGATATAAGGATTTTTTGTAGTGAGGTCACAGCCCAGGGCCAGGGGCCCCTGGGCACATCCTTTTTCCATTTTCCCTGGGAAAGAAAACTCAGCAGTCCAGGTTCCTGATGTCAGTTTGTAGGGCTCCCTTGGGTCTATCAGGGCAGCACAAGTTTGAGGTGGGGACAACTTCGGTGTGGGGTCCATCCTTCGATATAAGGATTTTTTGCAGTCAGGGCCAGAGGCCCCTGGGCACAACCTTTTTCCATTTTCCCTGGGAAAGAAAACTCAGCAGTCCAGGTTCCTGATGTCAGTTTGTAGGGCTCCCTTGGGTCTATCAGGGCAGCACAAGTTTTAGGTGGGGACATCTTCGGTGTGGGGTCCATCCTTCGATATAAGGATTCTTTGTAGAGAGGCCCAGCCCAGGGCCAGGGGACACTGGGCACATCCTTTTTCCATTTACCCTGGGAAAGAAATCTCAGCAGTCCAGGTTCCTGATGTCAGTTTGTAGGGCTCCCTTGGGTCTATCAGGGCAGCACAAGTTTGAGGTGGGGACAATTTCGGTGTGGGGTCCATCCTTCGATATAAGGATTTTTTGCAGTCAGGGCCAGGGGCCCCTGGGCAGAACCTTTTTCCATTTTCCCTGGGAAAGAAAACTCAGCAGTCCAGGTTCCTGATGTCAGTTTGTAGGGCTCCCTTGGGTCTATCAGGGCAGCACAAGTTTGAGGTGGGGACAACTTCGGTGTGGGGTCCATCCTTCGATATAAGGATTTTTTGCAGTGAGTCTCCAGCCCAGGGCCAGGGGCCCCTGGGCACATCCTTTTTCCATTTTCCCTGGGAAAGAAAACTCAGCAGTCCAGGTTCCTGATGTCAGTTTGTAGGGCTCCCTTGGGTTTATCAGGGCAGCACAAGTTTGAGGTGGGGACAACTTCGGTGTGGGGTCCATCCTTCGATATAAGGATTTTTTGAAGTCAGGGCCAGGGTCCCCTGGGCACAACCTTTTTCCATTTTCCCTGGGAAAGAAAACTCAGCAGTCCAGGTTCCTGATGTCAGTTTGTAGGGCTCCCTTGGGTCTATCAGGGCAGCACAAGTTTGAGGTGGGGACAACTTCGGTGTGGGGTCCATCCTTCGATATAAGGATTTTTTGTAGTGAGGTCACAGCCCAGGGCCAGGGGCCCCTGGGCACATCCTTTTTCAATTTTCCCTGGGAAGGAAAACTCAGCAGTCCAGGTTCCTGATGTCAGTTTGTAGGGCTCCCTTGGGTCTATCAGGGCAGCACAATTTTGAGAACGGGACAACTTCGGTGTGGGGTCCATCCTTCGATATAAGGATTTTTTGCAGTCAGGGCCAGGGGCCCCTGGGCACATCCTTTGGCCATTTTCCCTGGGAAAGAAAACTCAGCAGTCCAGGTTCCTGGTGTCAGTTTGTAGGGCTCCCTGGGGTGTATCAGGGCAGCACAAGTTTGTGGTGGGGACAACTACGGTGTGGGGTCCATCCTTCGATATAAGGATTTTTTGCAGTGAGTCTCAAGCCCAGGGCCAGGGGCCCCTGGGCACAACCTTTTTCCATTTTCCCTGGGAAAGAAAACTCAGCAGTCCAGGTTCCTGATGTCCGTTTGTAGGGCTCCCTTGGGTCTATCAGGGCAGCACAAATTAGAGAAGCGGAACACTTCGGTGTGGGGTCCATCCTTCGATATAAGGATTCTTTGCAGTGAGGCCCCACCCAGGGCCAGGGGCCCCTGGGCACATCCTTTTTCCATTTTCCCTGGGAAAGAAAACTCAGCAGTCCAGGTTCCTGATGTCAGTTTGTAGGGCTCCCTTGGGTCTATCAGGGCAGCACAAGTTTGAGGTGGGGACAACTTCGGTGTGGGGTCCATCCTTCGATATAAGGATTTTTTGCAGTGAGTCTCCAGCCCAGGGCCAGGGGCCCCTGGGCACAACCTTTTTCCATTTTCCCTGGGAAAGAAAACTCAGCAGTCCAGGTTCCTGATGTCAGTTTGTAGGTTTCCCTTGGGTCTATCAGGGCAGCACAAGTTTGAGGTGGGGACAAATTCGGTGTGGGGTCCATCCTTCGATATAAGGATTTTTTGCAGTCAGGGCCAGGGGCCCCTGGGCACATCCTTTTTCCATTTTCCCTGAGAAAGAAAACTCAGCAGTCCAGGTTCCTGATGTCAGTTTGTAGGGCTCCCTTGGGTCTATCAGGGCAGCACAAGTTTGAGGTGGGGACAACTTCGGTGTGGAGTCCATCCTTCGATATAAGGATTTTTTGCAGTCAGGGCCAGGGGCTCCTGGGCACATCCTTTTTCCATTTTCCCTGGGAAAGAAAACTCAGCAGTCCAGGTTCCTGATGTCAGTTTGTAGGGCTCCCTTGGGTGTATCAGGGCAGCACAAGTTTGAGGTTGGGAAAACTTCGGTGTGGGGTCCATCTTTCGATATAAGGATTTTTTGCAGTCAGGGCCAGGGGCCCCTGGGCACATCCTTTTTCCATTTTCCCTGGGAAAGAAAACTCAGCAGTCCAGGTTCCTGATGTCAGTTTGTAGGGCTCCCTTGGGTGTATCAGGGCAGCACAAGTCTGAGGTGGGGACAACTTCGGTGTGGGGTCCATCCTTCGATATAAGGATTTTTTGTAGTGAGGGCCCAGCCCAGGGCCAGGGGCCCCTGGGCACATCCTTTTTCCATTTTCCCTGGGAAAGAAAACTCAGCAGTCCAGGTTCCTGATGTCAGTTTGTAGGGCTCCCTTGGGTCTATCAGGGCAGCACAAGTTTGAGGTGGGGACAACTTCGGTGTGGGGTCCATCCTTCGATATAAGGATTTTTTGCAGTCAGGGCCAGAGGCCCCTGGGCACAACCTTTTTCCATTTTCCCTGGGAAAGAAAACTCAGCAGTCCAGGTTCCTGATGTCAGTTTGTAGGGCTCCCTTGGGTCTATCAGGGCAGCACAAGTTTGAGGTGGGGACAACTTCGGTGTGGGGTCCATCCTTCGATATAAGGATTTTTTGCAGTCAGGGCCAGGGGCCCCTGGGCACATCCTTTTTCCATTTTCCCTGGGAAAGAAAACTCAGCAGTCCAGGTTCCTGATGTCAGTTTGTAGGGCTCCCTTGGGTCTATCAGGGCAGCACAAGTTTGAGGTGGGGACAAATTCGGTGTGGGCTCCATCCTTCGATATAAGGATTTTTTGCAGTCAGGGCCAGGGGCCCCTGGGCACATCCTTTTTCCATTTTCCCTGGGAAAGAAAACTCAGCAGTCCAGGTTCCTGATGTCAGTTTGTAGGGCTCCCTTGGGTCTATCAGGGCAGCACAAGTTTGAGGTGGGGACAACTTCGGTGTGGGGTCCATCCTTCGATATAAGGATTATTTGCAGTCAGGGCTAGGGGCCCCTGGGCACAACCTTTGGCCATTTTCCCTGGGAAAGAAAACTCAGCAGTCCAGGTTCCTGATGTCAGTTTGTAGGGCTCCCTTGGGTTTATCAGGGCAGCACAAGTTTGAGGTGGGGACAACTTCGGTGTGGGGTCCATCCTTCGATATAAGGATTTTTTGAAGTCAGGGCCAGGGTCCCCTGGGCACATCCTTTTTCCATTTTCCCTGGGAAAGAAAACTCAGCAGTCCAGGTTCCTGATGTCAGTTTGTAGGGCTCCCTTGGGTCTATCAGGGCAGCACAAGTTTGAGGTGGGGACAACTTCGGTGTGGGGTCCATCCTTCGATATAAGGATTTTTTGTAGTGAGGTCACAGCCCAGGGCCAGGGGCCCCTGGGCACATCCTTTTTCCATTTTCCCTGGGAAGGAAAACTCAGCAGTCCAGGTTCCTGATGTCAGTTTGTAGGGCTCCCTTGGGTCTATCAGGGCAGCACAATTTTGAGAACGGGACAACTTCGGTGTGGGGTCCATCCTTCGATATAATGATTTTTTGCAGTCAGGGCCAGGGGCCCCTGGGCACATCCTTTGGCCATTTTCCCTGGGAAAGAAAACTCAGCAGTCCAGGTTCCTGATGTCAGTTTGTAGGGCTCCCTGGGGTGTATCAGGGCAGCACAAGTTTGTGGTGGGGACAACTTCGGTGTGGGGTCCATCCTTCGATATAAGGATTTTTTGCAGTGAGTCTCCAGCCCAGGGCCAGGGGCCCCTGGGCACAACCTTTTTCCATTTTCCCTGGGAAAGAAAACTCAGCAGTCCAGGTTCCTGATGTCAGTTTGTAGGGCTCCCTTGGGTCTATCAGGGCAGCACAAGTTTGAGGTGGGGACAACTTCGGTGTGGAGTCCATCCTTCGATATAAGGATTTTTTGCAGTCAGGGCCAGGGGCTCCTGGGCACATCCTTTTTCCATTTTCCCTGGGAAAGAAAACTCAGCAGTCCAGGTTCCTGATGTCAGTTTGTAGGGCTCCGTTGGGTGTATCAGGGCAGCACAAGTTTGAGGTTGGGACAACTTCGGTGTGGGGTCCATCTTTCGATATAAGGATTTTTTGCAGTCAGGGCCAGGGGCCCCTGGGCACATCCTTTTTCCATTTTCCCTGGGAAAGAAAACTCAGCAGTCCAGGTTCCTGATGTCAGTTTGTAGGGCTCCCTTGGGTGTATCAGGGCAGCACAAGTTTGAGGTGGGGACAACTTCGGTGTGGGGTCCATCCTTCGATATAAGGATTTTTTGTAGTGAGGGCCCAGCCCAGGGCCAGGGGCCCCTGGGCACATCCTTTTTCCATTTTCCCTGGGAAAGAAAACTCAGCAGTCCAGGTTCCTGATGTCAGTTTGTAGGGCTCCCTTGGGTCTATCAGGGCAGCACACGTTTGAGGTGGGGACAACTTCGGTGTGGGGTCCATCCTTCGATATAAGGATTTTTTGCAGTCAGGGCCAGAGGCCCCTGGGCACAACCTTTTTCCATTTTCCCTGGGAAAGAAAACTCAGCAGTCCAGGTTCCTGATGTCAGTTTGTAGGGCTCCCTTGGGTCTATCAGGGCAGCACAAATTTTAGGTGGGGACATCTTCGGTGTGGGGTCCATCCTTCGATATAAGGATTCTTTGTAGAGAGGCCCAGCCCAGGGCCAGGGGACACTGGGCACATCCTTTTTCCATTTACCCTGGGAAAGAAATCTCAGCAGTCCAGGTTCCTGATGTCAGTTTGTAGGGCTCCCTTGGGTCTATCAGGGCAGCACAAGTTTGAGGTGGGGACAATTTCGGTGTGGGGTCCATCCTTCGATATAAGGATTTTTTGCAGTCAGGGCCAGGGGCCCCTGGGCAGAACCTTTTTCCATTTTCCCTGGGAAAGAAAACTCAGCAGTCCAGGTTCCTGATGTCAGTTTGTAGGGCTCCCTTGGGTCTATCAGGGCAGCACAAGTTTGAGGTGGGGACAACTTCGGTGTGGGGTCCATCCTTCGATATAAGGATTTTTTGCAGTGAGTCTCCAGCCCAGGGCCAGGGGCCCCTGGGCACATCCTTTTTCCATTTTCCCTGGGAAAGAAAACTCAGCAGTCCAGGTTCCTGATGTCAGTTTGTAGGGCTCCCTTGGGTCTATCAGAGCAGCACAAGTTTGAGGTGGGGACAAATTCGGTGTGGGCTCCATCCTTCGATATAAGGATTTTTTGCAGTCAGGGCCAGGGGCCCCTGGGCACATCCTTTTTCCATTTTCCCTGGGAAAGAAAACTCAGCAGTCCAGGTTCCTGATGTCAGTTTGTAGGGCTCCCTTAGGTGTATCAGGGCAGCACAAGTTTGATGTGGGGACAACTTCGGTGTGGGGTCCATCCTTCGATATAAGGATTTTTTGCAGTCAAGGCTAGGAGCCCCGGGGCACAACCTTTGGCCATTTTCCCTGGGAAAGAAAACTCAGCAGTCCAGGTTCCTGCTGTCCGTTTGTAGGGCTCCCTTGGGTCTATCAGGGCAGCACAAATTAGAGCAGCGGAACACTTCGCTGTGGGGTCCATCCTTCGATATAAGGATTCTTTGCAGTGAGTCTCCAGCTCAGGGCCAGGGGCCCCTGGGCACATCCTTTTTCCATTTTCCCTGGGAAAGAAAACTCAGCAGTCCAGGTTCCTGATGTCAGTTTGTAGGGCTCCCTTGGGTGTATCAGGGCAGCACAAGTTTGAGGTGTAGACAACTTCGGTGTGGGGTCGATCCTTCGATATAAGGATTTTTTGCAATAGGGCCCGCAGCCCAGGGCCAGGGGCCCCTGGGCACATCCTTTTTCCATTTTCCCTGGGAAAGAAAACTCAGCAGTCCAGGTTCCTGATGTCAGTTTGTAGGGCTCCCTTGGGTCTATCAGGGCAGCACAAGTTTGAGGTGGGGACAACTTCGGTGTGGGGTCCATCCTTCGATATAAGGATTATTTGCAGTCAGGGCTAGGGGCCCCTGGGCACAACCTTTGGCCATTTTCCCTGGGAAAGAAAACTCAGCAGTCCAGGTTCCTGATGTCAGTTTGTAGGGCTCCCTTGGGTCTATCAGGGCAGCACAAGTTTGAGGTGGAGACAACTTCGGTGTGGGGTCCATCCTTCGATATAAGGATTTTTTGCAGTCAGGGCCAGGGTCCCCTGGGCACATCCTTTTTCCATTTTCCCTGGGAAAGAAAACTCAGCAGTCCAGGTTCCTGATGTCAGTTTGTAGGGCTCCCTTGGGTCTATCAGGGCAGCACAAGTTTGACGTGGAGACAACTTCGGTGTGGGGTCCATCCTTCGATATAAGGATTTTTTGTAGTGAGGTCACAGCCCAGGGCCAGGGGCCCCTGGGCACATCCTTTTTCCATTTTCCCTGGGAAAGAAAACTCAGCAGTCCAGGTTCCTGATGTCAGTTTGTAGGTTTCCCTTGGGTCTATCAGGGCAGCACAAGTTTGAGGTGGGGACAACTTCGGTGTGGGGTCCATCCTTCGATATAAGGATTTTTTGCAGTCAGGGCCAGGGGCCCGTGGGCACATCCTTTTTCCATTTTCCCTGAGAAAGAAAACTCAGCAGTCCAGGTTCCTGATGTCAGTTTGTAGGGCTCCCTTGGGTCTATCAGGGCAGCACAAGTTTGAGGTGGGGACAACTTCGGTGTGGGGTCCATCCTTCGATATAAGGATTTTTTGCAGTCAGGGCCAGGGGCCCCTGGGCACATCCTTTTTCCATTTTCCCTGGGAAAGAAAACTCAGCAGTCCAGGTTCCTGATGTCAGTTTGTAGGGCTCCCTTGGGTCTATCAGGGCAGCACAAGTTTGAGGTGGGGACAAATTCGGTGTGGGCTCCATCCTTCGATATAAGGATTTTTTGCAGTCAGGGCCAGGGGCCCCTGGGCACATCCTTTTTCCATTTTCCCTGGTAAAGAAAACTCAGCAGTCCAGGTTCCTGATGTCAGTTTGTAGGGCTCCCTTGGGTCTATCAGGGCAGCACAAGTTTGAGGTGGGGACAACTTCGGTGTGGGGTCCATCCTTCGATATAAGGATTATTTGCAGTCAGGGCTAGGGGCCCCTGGGCACAACCTTTGGCCATTTTCCCTGGGAAAGAAAACTCAGGAGTCCAGGTTCCTGATGTCAGTTTGTAGGGCTCCCTTGGGTTTATCAGGGCAGCACAAGTTTGAGGTGGGGACAACTTCGGTGTGGGGTCCATCCTTCGATATAAGGATTTTTTGAAGTCAGGGCCAGGGTCCCCTGGGCACATCCTTTTTCCATTTTCCCTGGGAAAGAAAACTCAGCAGTCCAGGTTCCTGATGTCAGTTTGTAGGGCTCCCTTGGGTCTATCAGGGCAGCACAAGTTTGAGGTGGGGACAACTTCGGTGTGGGGTCCATCCTTCGATATAAGGATTTTTTGTAGTGAGGTCACAGCCCAGGGCCAGGGGCCCCTGGGCACATCCTTTTTCCATTTTCCCTGGGATGGAAAACTCAGCAGTCCAGGTTCCTGATGTCAGTTTGTAGGGCTCCCTTGGGTCTATCAGGGCAGCACAATTTTGAGAACGGGACAATTTCGGTGTGGGGTCCATCCTTCGATATAAGGATTTTTTGCAGTCAGGCCCAGGGGCCCCTGGGCACATCCTTTTTCCATTTTCCCTGGTAAAGAAAACTCAGCAGTCCAGGTTCCTGATGTCAGTTTGTAGGGCTCCCTTGGGTCTATCAGGGCAGCACAAGTTTGAGGTGGGGACAACTTCGGTGTGGGGTCCATCCTTCGATATAAGGATTATTTGCAGTCAGGGCTAGGGGCCCCTGGGCACAACCTTTGGCCATTTTCCCTGGGAAAGAAAACTCAGCAGTCCAGGTTCCTGATGTCAGTTTGTAGGGCTCCCTTGGGTTTATCAGGGCAGCACAAGTTTGAGGTGGGGACAACTTCGGTGTGGGGTCCATCCTTCGATATAAGGATTTTTTGAAGTCAGGGCCAGGGGCCCCTGGGCACAACCTTTTTCCATTTTCCCTGGGAAAGAAAACTCAGCAGTCCAGGTTCCTGATGTCAGTTTGTAGGGCTCCCTTGGGTCTATCAGGGCAGCACAAGTTTGAGGTGGGGACAACTTCGGTGTGGGGTCCATCCTTCGATATAAGGATTATTTGTAGTGAGGTCACAGCCCAGGGCCAGGGGCCCCTGGGCACATCCTTTTTCCATTTTCCCTGGGAAGGAAAACTCAGCAGTCCAGGTTCCTGATGTCAGTTTGTAGGGCTCCCTTGGGTCTATCAGGGCAGCACAATTTTGAGAACGGGACAACTTCGGTGTGGGGTCCATCCTTCGATATAAGGATTTTTTGCAGTCAGGGCCAGGGGCCCCTGGGCACATCCTTTGGCCATTTTCCCTGGGAAAGAAAACTCAGCAGTCCAGGTTCCTGATGTCAGTTTGTAGGGCTCCCTTGGGTCTATCAGGGCAGCACAATTTTGAGAACGGGACAACTTCGGTGTGGGGTCCATCCTTCGATATAAGGATTTTTTGCAGTCAGGGCCAGGGGCCCCTGGGCACATCCTTTTTCCATTTTCCCTGGGAAAGAAAACTCAGCAGTCCAGGTTCCTGATGTCAGTTTGTAGGGCTCCCTGGGGTGTATCAGGGCAGCACAAGTTTGTGGTGGGGACAACTTCGGTGTGGGCTCCATCCTTCGATATAAGGATTTTTTGTAATGAGTCTCCAGCCCAGGGCCAGGGGCCCCTGGGCACAACCTTTTTCCATTTTCCCTGGGAAAGAAAACTCAGCAGTCCAGGTTCCTGATGTCAGTTTGTAGGGCTCCCTTGGGTCTATCAGGGCAGCACAAGTTTGAGGTGGGGACAACTTCGGTGTGGGGTCCATCCTTCGATATAAGGATTTTTTGCAGTCAGGGCCAGGGGCCCGTGGGCACATCCTTTTTCCATTTTCCCTGAGAAAGAAAACTCAGCAGTCCAGGTTCCTGATGTCAGTTTGTAGGGCTCCCTTGGGTCTATCAGGGCAGCACAAGTTTGAGGTGGGGACAACTTCGGTGTGGGGTCCATCCTTCGATATAAGGATTTTTTGCAGTCAGGGCCAGGGGCCCCTGGGCACATCCTTTTTCCATTTTCCCTGGGAAAGAAAACTCAGCAGTCCAGGTTCCTGATGTCAGTTTGTAGGGCTCCCTTGGGTCTATCAGGGCAGCACAAGTTTGAGGTGGGGACAAATTCGGTGTGGGCTCCATCCTTCGATATAAGGATTTTTTGCAGTCAGGGCCAGGGGCCCCTGGGCACATCCTTTTTCCATTTTCCCTGGGAAAGAAAACTCAGCAGTCCAGGTTCCTGATGTCAGTTTGTAGGGCTCCCTTGGGTCTATCAGGGCAGCACAAGTTTGAGGTGGGGACAACTTCGGTGTGGGGTCCATCCTTCGATATAAGGATTTTTTGTAGTGAGGTCACAGCCCAGGGCCAGGGGCCCCTGGGCACATCCTTTTTCCATTTTCCCTGGGAAGGAAAACTCAGCAGTCCAGGTTCCTGATGTCAGTTTGTAGGGCTCCCTTGGGTCTATCAGGGCAGCACAATTTTGAGAACGGGACAACTTCGGTGTGGGGTCCATCCTTCGATATAAGGATTTTTTGCAGTCAGGGCCAGGGGCCCCTGGGCACATCCTTTGGCCATTTTCCCTGGGAAAGAAAACTCAGCAGTCCAGGTTCCTGATGTCAGTTTGTAGGGCTCCCTGGGGTGTATCAGGGCAGCACAAGTTTGTGGTGGGGACAACTTCGGTGTGGGGTCCATCCTTCGATATAAGGATTTTTTGCAGTGAGTCTCCAGCCCAGGGCCAGGGGCCCCTGGGCACAACCTTTTTCCATTTTCCCTGGGAAAGAAAACTCAGCAGTCCAGGTTCCTGATGTCAGTTTGTAGGGCTCCCTTGGGTCTATCAGGGCAGCACAAATTAGAGAAGCGGAACACTTCGGTGTGGGGTCCATCCTTCGATATAAGGATTCTTTGCAGTGAGGCCCCACCCAGGGCCAGGGGCCCCTGGGCACATCCTTTTTCCATTTTCCCTGGGAAAGAAAACTCAGCAGTCCAGGTTCCTAATGTCAGTTTGTAGGGCTCCCTTGGGTCTATCAGGGCAGCACAAGTTTGAGGTGGGGACAACTTCGGTGTGGGGTCCATCCTTCGATATAAGGATTTTTTGCAGTGAGTCTCCAGCCCAGGGCCAGGGGCCCCTGGGCACAACCTTTTTCCATTTTCCCTGGGAAAGAAAACTCAGCAGTCCAGGTTCCTGATGTCAGTTTGTAGGGCTCCCTTGGGTCTATCAGGGCAGCACAAGTTTGAGGTGGGGACAACTTCGGTGTGGGGTCCATCCTTCGATATAAGGATTTTTTGCAGTCAGGGCCAGGGTCCCCTGGGCACATCCTTTTTCCATTTTCCCTGAGAAAGAAAACTCAGCAGTCCAGGTTCCTGATGTCAGTTTGTAGGGCTCCCTTGGGTCTATCAGGGCAGCACAAGTTTGAGGTGGGGACAACTTCGGTGTGGGGTCCATCCTTCGATATAAGGATTTTTTGCAGTGAGTCTCCAGCCCAGGGCCAGGGGCCCCTGGGCACAACCTTTTTCCATTTTCCCTGGGAAAGAAAACTCAGCAGTCCAGGTTCCTGGTGTCAGTTTGTAGGGCTCCCTGGGGTGTATCAGGGCAGCACAAGTTTGTGGTGGGGACAACTACGGTGTGGGGTCCATCCTTCGATATAAGGATTTTTTGCAGTGAGTCTCAAGCCCAGGGCCAGGGGCCCCTGGGCACAACCTTTTTCCATTTTCCCTGGGAAAGAAAACTCAGCAGTCCAGGTTCCTGATGTCCGTTTGTAGGGCTCCCTTGGGTCTATCAGGGCAGCACAAGTTTGAGGTGGGGACAACTTCGGTGTGGAGTCCATCCTTCGATATAAGGATTTTTTGCAGTCAGGGCCAGGGGCTCCTGGGCACATCCTTTTTCCATTTTCCCTGGGAAAGAAAACTCAGCAGTCCAGGTTCCTGATGTCAGTTTGTAGGGCTCCCTTGGGTGTATCAGGGCAGCACAAGTTTGAGGTTGGGACAACTTCGGTGTGGGGTCCATCTTTCGATATAAGGATTTTTTGCAGTCAGGGCCAGGGGCCCCTGGGCACATCCTTTTTCCATTTTCCCTGGGAAAGAAAACTCAGCAGTCCAGGTTCCTGATGTCAGTTTGTAGGGCTCCCTTGGGTGTATCAGGGCAGCACAAGTTTGAGGTGGGGACAACTTCGGTGTGGGGTCCATCCTTCGATATAAGGATTTTTTGTAGTGAGGGCCCAGCCCAGGGCCAGGGGCCCCTGGGCACATCCTTTTTCCATTTTCCCTGGGAAAGAAAACTCAGCAGTCCAGGTTCCTGATGTCAGTTTGTAGGGCTCCCTTGGGTCTATCAGGGCAGCACAAGTTTGAGGTGGGGACAACTTCGGTGTGGGGTCCATCCTTCGATATAAGGATTTTTTGCAGTCAGGGCCAGAGGCCCCTGGGCACAACCTTTTTCCATTTTCCCTGGGAAAGAAAACTCAGCAGTCCAGGTTCCTGATGTCAGTTTGTAGGGCTCCCTTGGGTCTATCAGGGCAGCACAAGTTTTAGGTGGGGACATCTTCGGTGTGGGGTCCATCCTTCGATATAAGGATTCTTTGTAGAGAGGCCCAGCCCAGGGCCAGGGGACACTGGGCACATCCTTTTTCCATTTACCCTGGGAAAGAAATCTCAGCAGTCCAGGTTCCTGATGTCAGTTTGTAGGGCTCCCTTGGGTCTATCAGGGCAGCACAAGTTTGAGGTGGGGACAATTTCGGTGTGGGGTCCATCCTTCGATATAAGGATTTTTTGCAGTCAGGGCCAGGGGCCCCTGGGCAGAACCTTTTTCCATTTTCCCTGGGAAAGAAAACTCAGCAGTCCAGGTTCCTGATGTCAGTTTGTAGGGCTCCCTTGGGTCTATCAGGGCAGCACAAGTTTGAGGTGGGGACAACTTCGGTGTGGGGTCCATCCTTCGATATAAGGATTTTTTGCAGTGAGTCTCCAGCCCAGGGCCAGGGGCCCCTGGGCACATCCTTTTTCCATTTTCCCTGGGAAAGAAAACTCAGCAGTCCAGGTTCCTGATGTCAGTTTGTAGGGCTCCCTTGGGTTTATCAGGGCAGCACAAGTTTGAGGTGGGGACAACTTCGGTGTGGGGTCCATCCTTCGATATAAGGATTTTTTGAAGTCAGGGCCAGGGTCCCCTGGGCACAACCTTTTTCCATTTTCCCTGGGAAAGAAAACTCAGCAGTCCAGGTTCCTGATGTCAGTTTGTAGGGCTCCCTTGGGTCTATCAGGGCAGCACAAGTTTGAGGTGGGGACAACTTCGGTGTGGGGTCCATCCTTCGATATAAGGATTTTTTGTAGTGAGGTCACAGCCCAGGGCCAGGGGCCCCTGGGCACATCCTTTTTCAATTTTCCCTGGGAAGGAAAACTCAGCAGTCCAGGTTCCTGATGTCAGTTTGTAGGGCTCCCTTGGGTCTATCAGGGCAGCACAATTTTGAGAACGGGACAACTTCGGTGTGGGGTCCATCCTTCGATATAAGGATTTTTTGCAGTCAGGGCCAGGGGCCCCTGGGCACATCCTTTGGCCATTTTCCCTGGGAAAGAAAACTCAGCAGTCCAGGTTCCTGGTGTCAGTTTGTAGGGCTCCCTGGGGTGTATCAGGGCAGCACAAGTTTGTGGTGGGGACAACTACGGTGTGGGGTCCATCCTTCGATATAAGGATTTTTTGCAGTGAGTCTCAAGCCCAGGGCCAGGGGCCCCTGGGCACAACCTTTTTCCATTTTCCCTGGGAAAGAAAACTCAGCAGTCCAGGTTCCTGATGTCCGTTTGTAGGGCTCCCTTGGGTCTATCAGGGCAGCACAAATTAGAGAAGCGGAACACTTCGGTGTGGGGTCCATCCTTCGATATAAGGATTCTTTGCAGTGAGGCCCCACCCAGGGCCAGGGGCCCCTGGGCACATCCTTTTTCCATTTTCCCTGGGAAAGAAAACTCAGCAGTCCAGGTTCCTGATGTCAGTTTGTAGGGCTCCCTTGGGTCTATCAGGGCAGCACAAGTTTGAGGTGGGGACAACTTCGGTGTGGGGTCCATCCTTCGATATAAGGATTTTTTGCAGTGAGTCTCCAGCCCAGGGCCAGGGGCCCCTGGGCACAACCTTTTTCCATTTTCCCTGGGAAAGAAAACTCAGCAGTCCAGGTTCCTGATGTCAGTTTGTAGGTTTCCCTTGGGTCTATCAGGGCAGCACAAGTTTGAGGTGGGGACAAATTCGGTGTGGGGTCCATCCTTCGATATAAGGATTTTTTGCAGTCAGGGCCAGGGGCCCCTGGGCACATCCTTTTTCCATTTTCCCTGAGAAAGAAAACTCAGCAGTCCAGGTTCCTGATGTCAGTTTGTAGGGCTCCCTTGGGTCTATCAGGGCAGCACAAGTTTGAGGTGGGGACAACTTCGGTGTGGAGTCCATCCTTCGATATAAGGATTTTTTGCAGTCAGGGCCAGGGGCTCCTGGGCACATCCTTTTTCCATTTTCCCTGGGAAAGAAAACTCAGCAGTCCAGGTTCCTGATGTCAGTTTGTAGGGCTCCCTTGGGTGTATCAGGGCAGCACAAGTTTGAGGTTGGGAAAACTTCGGTGTGGGGTCCATCTTTCGATATAAGGATTTTTTGCAGTCAGGGCCAGGGGCCCCTGGGCACATCCTTTTTCCATTTTCCCTGGGAAAGAAAACTCAGCAGTCCAGGTTCCTGATGTCAGTTTGTAGGGCTCCCTTGGGTGTATCAGGGCAGCACAAGTCTGAGGTGGGGACAACTTCGGTGTGGGGTCCATCCTTCGATATAAGGATTTTTTGTAGTGAGGGCCCAGCCCAGGGCCAGGGGCCCCTGGGCACATCCTTTTTCCATTTTCCCTGGGAAAGAAAACTCAGCAGTCCAGGTTCCTGATGTCAGTTTGTAGGGCTCCCTTGGGTCTATCAGGGCAGCACAAGTTTGAGGTGGGGACAACTTCGGTGTGGGGTCCATCCTTCGATATAAGGATTTTTTGCAGTCAGGGCCAGAGGCCCCTGGGCACAACCTTTTTCCATTTTCCCTGGGAAAGAAAACTCAGCAGTCCAGGTTCCTGATGTCAGTTTGTAGGGCTCCCTTGGGTCTATCAGGGCAGCACAAGTTTGAGGTGGGGACAACTTCGGTGTGGGGTCCATCCTTCGATATAAGGATTTTTTGCAGTCAGGGCCAGGGGCCCCTGGGCACATCCTTTTTCCATTTTCCCTGGGAAAGAAAACTCAGCAGTCCAGGTTCCTGATGTCAGTTTGTAGGGCTCCCTTGGGTCTATCAGGGCAGCACAAGTTTGAGGTGGGGACAAATTCGGTGTGGGCTCCATCCTTCGATATAAGGATTTTTTGCAGTCAGGGCCAGGGGCCCCTGGGCACATCCTTTTTCCATTTTCCCTGGGAAAGAAAACTCAGCAGTCCAGGTTCCTGATGTCAGTTTGTAGGGCTCCCTTGGGTCTATCAGGGCAGCACAAGTTTGAGGTGGGGACAACTTCGGTGTGGGGTCCATCCTTCGATATAAGGATTATTTGCAGTCAGGGCTAGGGGCCCCTGGGCACAACCTTTGGCCATTTTCCCTGGGAAAGAAAACTCAGCAGTCCAGGTTCCTGATGTCAGTTTGTAGGGCTCCCTTGGGTTTATCAGGGCAGCACAAGTTTGAGGTGGGGACAACTTCGGTGTGGGGTCCATCCTTCGATATAAGGATTTTTTGAAGTCAGGGCCAGGGTCCCCTGGGCACATCCTTTTTCCATTTTCCCTGGGAAAGAAAACTCAGCAGTCCAGGTTCCTGATGTCAGTTTGTAGGGCTCCCTTGGGTCTATCAGGGCAGCACAAGTTTGAGGTGGGGACAACTTCGGTGTGGGGTCCATCCTTCGATATAAGGATTTTTTGTAGTGAGGTCACAGCCCAGGGCCAGGGGCCCCTGGGCACATCCTTTTTCCATTTTCCCTGGGAAGGAAAACTCAGCAGTCCAGGTTCCTGATGTCAGTTTGTAGGGCTCCCTTGGGTCTATCAGGGCAGCACAATTTTGAGAACGGGACAACTTCGGTGTGGGGTCCATCCTTCGATATAATGATTTTTTGCAGTCAGGGCCAGGGGCCCCTGGGCACATCCTTTGGCCATTTTCCCTGGGAAAGAAAACTCAGCAGTCCAGGTTCCTGATGTCAGTTTGTAGGGCTCCCTGGGGTGTATCAGGGCAGCACAAGTTTGTGGTGGGGACAACTTCGGTGTGGGGTCCATCCTTCGATATAAGGATTTTTTGCAGTGAGTCTCCAGCCCAGGGCCAGGGGCCCCTGGGCACAACCTTTTTCCATTTTCCCTGGGAAAGAAAACTCAGCAGTCCAGGTTCCTGATGTCAGTTTGTAGGGCTCCCTTGGGTCTATCAGGGCAGCACAAGTTTGAGGTGGGGACAACTTCGGTGTGGAGTCCATCCTTCGATATAAGGATTTTTTGCAGTCAGGGCCAGGGGCTCCTGGGCACATCCTTTTTCCATTTTCCCTGGGAAAGAAAACTCAGCAGTCCAGGTTCCTGATGTCAGTTTGTAGGGCTCCGTTGGGTGTATCAGGGCAGCACAAGTTTGAGGTTGGGACAACTTCGGTGTGGGGTCCATCTTTCGATATAAGGATTTTTTGCAGTCAGGGCCAGGGGCCCCTGGGCACATCCTTTTTCCATTTTCCCTGGGAAAGAAAACTCAGCAGTCCAGGTTCCTGATGTCAGTTTGTAGGGCTCCCTTGGGTGTATCAGGGCAGCACAAGTTTGAGGTGGGGACAACTTCGGTGTGGGGTCCATCCTTCGATATAAGGATTTTTTGTAGTGAGGGCCCAGCCCAGGGCCAGGGGCCCCTGGGCACATCCTTTTTCCATTTTCCCTGGGAAAGAAAACTCAGCAGTCCAGGTTCCTGATGTCAGTTTGTAGGGCTCCCTTGGGTCTATCAGGGCAGCACACGTTTGAGGTGGGGACAACTTCGGTGTGGGGTCCATCCTTCGATATAAGGATTTTTTGCAGTCAGGGCCAGAGGCCCCTGGGCACAACCTTTTTCCATTTTCCCTGGGAAAGAAAACTCAGCAGTCCAGGTTCCTGATGTCAGTTTGTAGGGCTCCCTTGGGTCTATCAGGGCAGCACAAATTTTAGGTGGGGACATCTTCGGTGTGGGGTCCATCCTTCGATATAAGGATTCTTTGTAGAGAGGCCCAGCCCAGGGCCAGGGGACACTGGGCACATCCTTTTTCCATTTACCCTGGGAAAGAAATCTCAGCAGTCCAGGTTCCTGATGTCAGTTTGTAGGGCTCCCTTGGGTCTATCAGGGCAGCACAAGTTTGAGGTGGGGACAATTTCGGTGTGGGGTCCATCCTTCGATATAAGGATTTTTTGCAGTCAGGGCCAGGGGCCCCTGGGCAGAACCTTTTTCCATTTTCCCTGGGAAAGAAAACTCAGCAGTCCAGGTTCCTGATGTCAGTTTGTAGGGCTCCCTTGGGTCTATCAGGGCAGCACAAGTTTGAGGTGGGGACAACTTCGGTGTGGGGTCCATCCTTCGATATAAGGATTTTTTGCAGTGAGTCTCCAGCCCAGGGCCAGGGGCCCCTGGGCACATCCTTTTTCCATTTTCCCTGGGAAAGAAAACTCAGCAGTCCAGGTTCCTGATGTCAGTTTGTAGGGCTCCCTTGGGTCTATCAGAGCAGCACAAGTTTGAGGTGGGGACAAATTCGGTGTGGGCTCCATCCTTCGATATAAGGATTTTTTGCAGTCAGGGCCAGGGGCCCCTGGGCACATCCTTTTTCCATTTTCCCTGGGAAAGAAAACTCAGCAGTCCAGGTTCCTGATGTCAGTTTGTAGGGCTCCCTTAGGTGTATCAGGGCAGCACAAGTTTGATGTGGGGACAACTTCGGTGTGGGGTCCATCCTTCGATATAAGGATTTTTTGCAGTCAAGGCTAGGAGCCCCGGGGCACAACCTTTGGCCATTTTCCCTGGGAAAGAAAACTCAGCAGTCCAGGTTCCTGCTGTCCGTTTGTAGGGCTCCCTTGGGTCTATCAGGGCAGCACAAATTAGAGCAGCGGAACACTTCGCTGTGGGGTCCATCCTTCGATATAAGGATTCTTTGCAGTGAGTCTCCAGCTCAGGGCCAGGGGCCCCTGGGCACATCCTTTTTCCATTTTCCCTGGGAAAGAAAACTCAGCAGTCCAGGTTCCTGATGTCAGTTTGTAGGGCTCCCTTGGGTGTATCAGGGCAGCACAAGTTTGAGGTGTAGACAACTTCGGTGTGGGGTCGATCCTTCGATATAAGGATTTTTTGCAATAGGGCCCGCAGCCCAGGGCCAGGGGCCCCTGGGCACATCCTTTTTCCATTTTCCCTGGGAAAGAAAACTCAGCAGTCCAGGTTCCTGATGTCAGTTTGTAGGGCTCCCTTGGGTCTATCAGGGCAGCACAAGTTTGAGGTGGGGACAACTTCGGTGTGGGGTCCATCCTTCGATATAAGGATTATTTGCAGTCAGGGCTAGGGGCCCCTGGGCACAACCTTTGGCCATTTTCCCTGGGAAAGAAAACTCAGCAGTCCAGGTTCCTGATGTCAGTTTGTAGGGCTCCCTTGGGTCTATCAGGGCAGCACAAGTTTGAGGTGGAGACAACTTCGGTGTGGGGTCCATCCTTCGATATAAGGATTTTTTGCAGTCAGGGCCAGGGTCCCCTGGGCACATCCTTTTTCCATTTTCCCTGGGAAAGAAAACTCAGCAGTCCAGGTTCCTGATGTCAGTTTGTAGGGCTCCCTTGGGTCTATCAGGGCAGCACAAGTTTGACGTGGAGACAACTTCGGTGTGGGGTCCATCCTTCGATATAAGGATTTTTTGTAGTGAGGTCACAGCCCAGGGCCAGGGGCCCCTGGGCACATCCTTTTTCCATTTTCCCTGGGAAAGAAAACTCAGCAGTCCAGGTTCCTGATGTCAGTTTGTAGGTTTCCCTTGGGTCTATCAGGGCAGCACAAGTTTGAGGTGGGGACAACTTCGGTGTGGGGTCCATCCTTCGATATAAGGATTTTTTGCAGTCAGGGCCAGGGGCCCGTGGGCACATCCTTTTTCCATTTTCCCTGAGAAAGAAAACTCAGCAGTCCAGGTTCCTGATGTCAGTTTGTAGGGCTCCCTTGGGTCTATCAGGGCAGCACAAGTTTGAGGTGGGGACAACTTCGGTGTGGGGTCCATCCTTCGATATAAGGATTTTTTGCAGTCAGGGCCAGGGGCCCCTGGGCACATCCTTTTTCCATTTTCCCTGGGAAAGAAAACTCAGCAGTCCAGGTTCCTGATGTCAGTTTGTAGGGCTCCCTTGGGTCTATCAGGGCAGCACAAGTTTGAGGTGGGGACAAATTCGGTGTGGGCTCCATCCTTCGATATAAGGATTTTTTGCAGTCAGGGCCAGGGGCCCCTGGGCACATCCTTTTTCCATTTTCCCTGGTAAAGAAAACTCAGCAGTCCAGGTTCCTGATGTCAGTTTGTAGGGCTCCCTTGGGTCTATCAGGGCAGCACAAGTTTGAGGTGGGGACAACTTCGGTGTGGGGTCCATCCTTCGATATAAGGATTATTTGCAGTCAGGGCTAGGGGCCCCTGGGCACAACCTTTGGCCATTTTCCCTGGGAAAGAAAACTCAGGAGTCCAGGTTCCTGATGTCAGTTTGTAGGGCTCCCTTGGGTTTATCAGGGCAGCACAAGTTTGAGGTGGGGACAACTTCGGTGTGGGGTCCATCCTTCGATATAAGGATTTTTTGAAGTCAGGGCCAGGGTCCCCTGGGCACATCCTTTTTCCATTTTCCCTGGGAAAGAAAACTCAGCAGTCCAGGTTCCTGATGTCAGTTTGTAGGGCTCCCTTGGGTCTATCAGGGCAGCACAAGTTTGAGGTGGGGACAACTTCGGTGTGGGGTCCATCCTTCGATATAAGGATTTTTTGTAGTGAGGTCACAGCCCAGGGCCAGGGGCCCCTGGGCACATCCTTTTTCCATTTTCCCTGGGATGGAAAACTCAGCAGTCCAGGTTCCTGATGTCAGTTTGTAGGGCTCCCTTGGGTCTATCAGGGCAGCACAATTTTGAGAACGGGACAATTTCGGTGTGGGGTCCATCCTTCGATATAAGGATTTTTTGCAGTCAGGCCCAGGGGCCCCTGGGCACATCCTTTTTCCATTTTCCCTGGTAAAGAAAACTCAGCAGTCCAGGTTCCTGATGTCAGTTTGTAGGGCTCCCTTGGGTCTATCAGGGCAGCACAAGTTTGAGGTGGGGACAACTTCGGTGTGGGGTCCATCCTTCGATATAAGGATTATTTGCAGTCAGGGCTAGGGGCCCCTGGGCACAACCTTTGGCCATTTTCCCTGGGAAAGAAAACTCAGCAGTCCAGGTTCCTGATGTCAGTTTGTAGGGCTCCCTTGGGTTTATCAGGGCAGCACAAGTTTGAGGTGGGGACAACTTCGGTGTGGGGTCCATCCTTCGATATAAGGATTTTTTGAAGTCAGGGCCAGGGGCCCCTGGGCACAACCTTTTTCCATTTTCCCTGGGAAAGAAAACTCAGCAGTCCAGGTTCCTGATGTCAGTTTGTAGGGCTCCCTTGGGTCTATCAGGGCAGCACAAGTTTGAGGTGGGGACAACTTCGGTGTGGGGTCCATCCTTCGATATAAGGATTATTTGTAGTGAGGTCACAGCCCAGGGCCAGGGGCCCCTGGGCACATCCTTTTTCCATTTTCCCTGGGAAGGAAAACTCAGCAGTCCAGGTTCCTGATGTCAGTTTGTAGGGCTCCCTTGGGTCTATCAGGGCAGCACAATTTTGAGAACGGGACAACTTCGGTGTGGGGTCCATCCCTCGATATAAGGATTTTTTGCAGTCAGGGCCAGGGGCCCCTGGGCACATCCTTTGGCCATTTTCCCTGGGAAAGAAAACTCAGCAGTCCAGGTTCCTGATGTCAGTTTGTAGGGCTCCCTGGGGTGTATCAGGGCAGCACAAGTTTGTGGTGGGGACAACTTCGGTGTGGGGTCCATCCTTCGATATAAGGATTTTTTGCAGTGAGTCTCAAGCCCAGGGCCAGGGGCCCCTGGGCACAACCTTTTTCCATTTTCCCTGGGAAAGAAAACTCAGCAGTCCAGGTTCCTGATGTCCGTTTGTAGGGCTCCCTTGGGTCTATCAGGGCAGCACAAATTAGAGAAGCGGAACACTTCGGTGTGGGGTCCATCCTTCGATATAAGGATTCTTTGCAGTGAGGCCCCACCCAGGGCCAGGGGCCCCTGGGCACATCCTTTTTCCATTTTCCCTGGGAAAGAAAACTCAGCAGTCCAGGTTCCTGATGTCAGTTTGTAGGGCTCCCTTGGGTCTATCAGGGCAGCACAATTTTGAGAACGGGACAATTTCGGTGTGGGGTCCATCCTTCGATATAAGGATTTTTTGCAGTGAGTCTCCAGCCCAGGGCCAGGGGCCCCTGGGCACAACCTTTTTCCATTTTCCCTGGGAAAGAAAACTCAGCAGTCCAGGTTCCTGATGTCAGTTTGTAGGTTTCCCTTGGGTCTATCAGGGCAGCACAAGTTTGAGGTGGGGACAAATTCGGTGTGGGGTCCATCCTTCGATATAAGGATTTTTTGCAGTCAGGGCCAGGGGCCCCTGGGCACATCCTTTTTCCATTTTCCCTGAGAAAGAAAACTCAGCAGTCCAGGTTCCTGATGTCAGTTTGTAGGGCTCCCTTGGGTCTATCAGGGCAGCACAAGTTTGAGGTGGGGACAACTTCGGTGTGGAGTCCATCCTTCGATATAAGGATTTTTTGCAGTCAGGGCCAGGGGCTCCTGGGCACATCCTTTTTCCATTTTCCCTGGGAAAGAAAACTCAGCAGTCCAGGTTCCTGATGTCAGTTTGTAGGGCTCCCTTGGGTGTATCAGGGCAGCACAAGTTTGAGGTTGGGACAACTTCGGTGTGGGGTCCATCTTTCGATATAAGGATTTTTTGCAGTCAGGGCCAGGGGCCCCTGGGCACATCCTTTTTCCATTTTCCCTGGGAAAGAAACCTCAGCAGTCCAGGTTCCTGATGTCAGTTTGTAGGGCTCCCTTGGGTGTATCAGGGCAGCACAAGTTTGAGGTGGGGACAACTTCGGTGTGGGGTCCATCCTTCGATATAAGGATTTTTTGTAGTGAGGGCCCAGCCCAGGGCCAGGGGCCCCTGGGCACATCCTTTTTCCATTTTCCCTGGGAAAGAAAACTCAGCAGTCCAGGTTCCTGATGTCAGTTTGTAGGGCTCCCTTGGGTCTATCAGGGCAGCACAAGTTTGAGGTGGGGACAACTTCGGTGTGGGGTCCATCCTTCGATATAAGGATTTTTTGCAGTCAGGGCCAGAGGCCCCTGGGCACAACCTTTTTCCATTTTCCCTGGGAAAGAAAACTCAGCAGTCCAGGTTCCTGATGTCAGTTTGTAGGGCTCCCTTGGGTCTATCAGGGCAGCACAAGTTTGAGGTGGGGACAACTTCGGTGTGGGGTCCATCCTTCGATATAAGGATTTTTTGCAGTGAGTCTCCAGCCCAGGGCCAGGGGCCCCTGGGCACATCCTTTTTCCATTTTCCCTGGGAAAGAAAACTCAGCAGTCCAGGTTCCTGATGTCAGTTTGTAGGGCTCCCTTGGGTCTATCAGAGCAGCACAAGTTTGAGGTGGGGACAAATTCGGTGTGGGCTCCATCCGTCGATATAAGGATTTTTTGCAGTCAGGGCCAGGGGCCCCTGGGCACATCCTTTTTCCATTTTCCCTGGGAAAGAAAACTCAGCAGTCCAGGTTCCTGATGTCAGTTTGTAGGGCTCCCTTAGGTGTATCAGGGCAGCACAAGTTTGATGTGGGGACAACTTCGGTGTGGGGTCCATCCTTCGATATAAGGATTTTTTGCAGTCAAGGCTAGGAGCCCCGGGGCACAACCTTTGGCCATTTTCCCTGGGAAAGAAAACTCAGCAGTCCAGGTTCCTGCTGTCCGTTTGTAGGGCTCCCTTGGGTCTATCAGGGCAGCACAAATTAGAGCAGCGGAACACTTCGCTGTGGGGTCCATCCTTCGATATAAGGATTCTTTGCAGTGAGTCTCCAGCTCAGGGCCAGGGGCCCCTGGGCACATCCTTTTTCCATCTTCCCTGGGAAAGAAAACTCAGCAGTCCAGGTTCCTGATGTCAGTTTGTAGGGCTCCCTTGGGTGTATCAGGGCAGCACAAGTTTGAGGTGTAGACAACTTCGGTGTGGGGTCGATCCTTCGATATAAGGATTTTTTGCAATAGGGCCAGCAGACCAGGGCCAGGGGCCCCTGGGCACATCCTTTTTCCATTTTCCCTGGGAAAGAAAACTCAGCAGTCCAGGTTCCTGATGTCAGTTTGTAGGGCTCCCTTGGGTCTATCAGGGCAGCAGAAGTTTGAGGTGGGGACAACTTCGGTGTGGGGTCCATCCTTCGATATAAGGATTATTTGCAGTCAGGGCTAGGGGCCCCTGGGCACAACCTTTGGCCATTTTCCCTGGGAAAGAAAACTCAGCAGTCCAGGTTCCTGATGTCAGTTTGTAGGGCTCCCTTGGGTCTATCAGGGCAGCACAAGTTTGAGGTGGAGACAACTTCGGTGTGGGGTCCATCCTTCGATATAAGGATTTTTTGCAGTCAGGGCCAGGGTCCCCTGGGCACATCCTTTTTCCATTTTCCCTGGGAAAGAAAACTCAGCAGTCCAGGTTCCTGATGTCAGTTTGTAGGGCTCCCTTGGGTCTATCAGGGCAGCACAAGTTTGAGGTGGGGACAACTTCGGTGTGGGGTCCATCCTTCGATATAAGGATTTTTTGTAGTGAGGTCACAGCCCAGGGCCAGGGGCCCCTGGGCACATCCTTTTTCCATTTTCCCTGGGAAAGAAAACTCAGCAGTCCAGGTTCCTGATGTCAGTTTGTAGGGCTCCCTTGGGTCTATCAGGGCAGCACAATTTTGAGAACGGGACAACTTCGGTGTGGGGTCCATCCTTCGATATAAGGATTTTTTGCAGTCAGGGCCAGGGGCCCCTGGGCACATCCTTTTTCCATTTTCCCTGGGAAAGAAAACTCAGCAGTCCAGGTTCCTGATGTCAGTTTGTAGGGCTCCCTGGGGTGTATCAGGGCAGCACAAGTTTGTGGTGGGGACAACTTCGGTGTGGGCTCCATCCTTCGATATAAGGATTTTTTGCAGTGAGTCTCCAGCCCAGGGCCAGGGGCCCCTGGGCACAACCTTTTTCCATTTTCCCTGGGAAAGAAAACTCAGCAGTCCAGGTTCCTGATGTCAGTTTGTAGGGCTCCCTTGGGTCTATCAGGGCAGCACAAGTTTGAGGTGGGGACAACTTCGGTGTGGGGTCCATCCTTCGATATAAGGATTTTTTGCAGTCAGGGCCAGGGGCCCGTGGGCACATCCTTTTTCCATTTTCCCTGAGAAAGAAAACTCAGCAGTCCAGGTTCCTGATGTCAGTTTGTAGGGCTCCCTTGGGTCTATCAGGGCAGCACAAGTTTGAGGTGGGGACAACTTCGGTGTGGGGTCCATCCTTCGATATAAGGATTTTTTGCAGTCAGGGCCAGGGGCCCCTGGGCACATCCTTTTTCCATTTTCCCTGGGAAAGAAAACTCAGCAGTCCAGGTTCCTGATGTCAGTTTGTAGGGCTCCCTTGGGTCTATCAGGGCAGCACAAGTTTGAGGTGGGGACAAATTCGGTGTGGGCTCCATCCTTCGATATAAGGATTTTTTGCAGTCAGGGCCAGGGGCCCCTGGGCACATCCTTTTTCCATTTTCCCTGGGAAAGAAAACTCAGCAGTCCAGGTTCCTGATGTCAGTTTGTAGGGCTCCCTTGGGTCTATCAGGGCAGCACAAGTTTGAGGTGGGGACAACTTCGGTGTGGGGTCCATCCTTCGATATAAGGATTATTTGCAGTCAGGGCTAGGGGCCCCTGGGCACAACCTTTGGCCATTTTCCCTGGGAAAGAAAACTCAGCAGTCCAGGTTCCTGATGTCAGTTTGTAGGGCTCCCTTGGGTTTATCAGGGCAGCACAAGTTTGAGGTGGGGACAACTTCGGTGTGGGGTCCATCCTTCGATATAAGGATTTTTTGAAGTCAGGGCCAGGGTCCCCTGGGCACATCCTTTTTCCATTTTCCCTGGGAAAGAAAACTCAGCAGTCCAGGTTCCTGATGTCAGTTTGTAGGGCTCCCTTGGGTCTATCAGGGCAGCACAAGTTTGAGGTGGGGACAACTTCGGTGTGGGGTCCATCCTTCGATATAAGGATTTTTTGTAGTGAGGTCACAGCCCAGGGCCAGGGGCCCCTGGGCACATCCTTTTTCCATTTTCCCTGGGAAGGAAAACTCAGCAGTCCAGGTTCCTGATGTCAGTTTGTAGGGCTCCCTTGGGTCTATCAGGGCAGCACAATTTTGAGAACGGGACAACTTCGGTGTGGGGTCCATCCTTCGATATAAGGATTTTTTGCAGTCAGGGCCAGGGGCCCCTGGGCACATCCTTTGGCCATTTTCCCTGGGAAAGAAAACTCAGCAGTCCAGGTTCCTGATGTCAGTTTGTAGGGCTCCCTGGGGTGTATCAGGGCAGCACAAGTTTGTGGTGGGGACAACTTCGGTGTGGGGTCCATCCTTCGATATAAGGATTTTTTGCAGTGAGTCTCCAGCCCAGGGCCAGGGGCCCCTGGGCACAACCTTTTTCCATTTTCCCTGGGAAAGAAAACTCAGCAGTCCAGGTTCCTGATGTCAGTTTGTAGGGCTCCCTTGGGTCTATCAGGGCAGCACAAATTAGAGAAGCGGAACACTTCGGTGTGGGGTCCATCCTTCGATATAAGGATTCTTTGCAGTGAGGCCCCATACAGGGCCAGGGGCCCCTGGGCACATCCTTTTTCCATTTTCCCTGGGAAAGAAAACTCAGCAGTCCAGGTTCCTAATGTCAGTTTGTAGGGCTCCCTTGGGTCTATCAGGGCAGCACAAGTTTGAGGTGGGGACAACTTCGGTGTGGGGTCCATCCTTCGATATAAGGATTTTTTGCAGTGAGTCTCCAGCCCAGGGCCAGGGGCCCCTGGGCACAACCTTTTTCCATTTTCCCTGGAAAAGAAAACTCAGCAGTCCAGGTTCCTGATGTCAGTTTGTAGGTTTCCCTTGGGTCTATCAGGGCAGCACAAGTTTGAGGTGGGGACAAATTCGGTGTGGGGTCCATCCTTCGATATAAGGATTTTTTGCAGTCAGGGCCAGGGGCCCCGGGGCACATCCTTTTTCCATTTTCCCTGAGAAAGAAAACTCAGCAGTCCAGGTTCCTGATGTCAGTTTGTAGGGCTCCCTTGGGTCTATCAGGGCAGCACAAGTTTGAGGTGGGGACAACTTCGGTGTGGAGTCCATCCTTCGATATAAGGATTTTTTGCAGTCAGGGCCAGGGGCTCCTGGGCACATCCTTTTTCCATTTTCCCTGGGAAAGAAAACTCAGCAGTCCAGGTTCCTGATGTCAGTTTGTAGGGCTCCCTTGGGTGTATCAGGGCAGCACAAGTTTGAGGTTGGGACAACTTCGGTGTGGGGTCCATCTTTCGATATAAGGATTTTTTGCAGTCAGGGCCAGGGGCCCCTGGGCACATCCTTTTTCCATTTTCCCTGGGAAAGAAAACTCAGCAGTCCAGGTTCCTGATGTCAGTTTGTAGGGCTCCCTTGGGTGTATCAGGGCAGCACAAGTTTGAGGTGGGGACAACTTCGGTGTGGGGTCCATCCTTCGATATAAGGATTTTTTGTAGTGAGGGCCCAGCCCAGGGCCAGGGGCCCCTGGGCACATCCTTTTTCCATTTTCCCTGGGAAAGAAAACTCAGCAGTCCAGGTTCCTGATGTCAGTTTGTAGGGCTCCCTTGGGTCTATCAGGGCAGCACAAGTTTGAGGTGGGGACAACTTCGGTGTGGGGTCCATCCTTCGATATAAGGATTTTTTGCAATCAGGGCCAGAGGCCCCTGGGCACATCCTTTTTCCATTTTCCCTGGGAAAGAAAACTCAGCAGTCCAGGTTCCTGATGTCAGTTTGTAGGGCTCCCTTGGGTCTATCAGGGCAGCACAAATTTTAGGTGGGGACATCTTCGGTGTGGGGTCCATCCTTCGATATAAGGATTCTTTGTAGAGAGGCCCAGCCCAGGGCCAGGGGACACTGGGCACATCCTTTTTCCATTTACCCTGGGAAAGAAATCTCAGCAGTCCAGGTTCCTGATGTCAGTTTGTAGGGCTCCCTTGGGTCTATCAGGGCAGCACAAGTTTGAGGTGGGGACAATTTCGGTGTGGGGTCCATCCTTCGATATAAGGATTTTTTGCAGTCAGGGCCAGGGGCCCCTGGGCAGAACCTTTTTCCATTTTCCCTGGGAAAGAAAACTCAGCAGTCCAGGTTGCTGATGTCAGTTTGTAGGGCTCCCTTGGGTCTATCAGGGCAGCACAAGTTTGAGGTGGGGACAACTTCGGTGTGGGGTCCATCCTTCGATATAAGGATTTTTTGCAGTGAGTCTCCAGCCCAGGGCCAGGGGCCCCTGGGCACATCCTTTTTCCATTTTCCCTGGGAAAGAAAACTCAGCAGTCCAGGTTCCTGATGTCAGTTTGTAGGGCTCCCTTGGGTTTATCAGGGCAGCACAAGTTTGAGGTGGGGACAACTTCGGTGTGGGGTCCATCCTTCGATATAAGGATTTTTTGCAGTCAGGGCCAGGGGCCCCTGGGCACATCCTTTGGCCATTTTCCCTGGGAAAGAAAACTCAGCAGTCCAGGTTCCTGATGTCAGTTTGTAGGGCTCCCTGGGGTGTATCAGGGCAGCACAAGTTTGTGGTGGGGACAACTTCGGTGTGGGGTCCATCCTTCGATATAAGGATTTTTTGCAGTGAGTCTCAAGCCCAGGGCCAGGGGCCCCTGGGCACAACCTTTTTCCATTTTCCCTGGGAAAGAAAACTCAGCAGTCCAGGTTCCTGATGTCCGTTTGTAGGGCTCCCTTGGGTCTATCAGGGCAGCACAAATTAGAGAAGCGGAACACTTCGGTGTGGGGTCCATCCTTCGATATAAGGATTCTTTGCAGTGAGGCCCCACCCAGGGCCAGGGGCCCCTGGGCACATCCTTTTTCCATTTTCCCTGGGAAAGAAAACTCAGCAGTCCAGGTTCCTGATGTCAGTTTGTAGGGCTCCCTTGGGTCTATCAGGGCAGCACAAGTTTGAGGTGGGGACAACTTCGGTGTGGGGTCCATCCTTCGATATAAGGATTTTTTGCAGTGAGTCTCCAGCCCAGGGCCAGGGGCCCCTGGGCACAACCTTTTTCCATTTTCCCTGGGAAAGAAAACTCAGCAGTCCAGGTTCCTGATGTCAGTTTGTAGGTTTCCCTTGGGTCTATCAGGGCAGCACAAGTTTGAGGTGGGGACAAATTCGGTGTGGGCTCCATCCTTCGATATAAGGATTTTTTGCAGTCAGGGCCAGGGGCCCCTGGGCACATCCTTTTTCCATTTTCCCTGAGAAAGAAAACTCAGCAGTCCAGGTTCCTGATGTCAGTTTGTAGGGCTCCCTTGGGTCTATCAGGGCAGCACAAGTTTGAGGTGGGGACAACTTCGGTGTGGAGTCCATCCTTCGATATAAGGATTTTTTGCAGTCAGGGCCAGGGGCTCCTGGGCACATCCTTTTTCCATTTTCCCTGGGAAAGAAAACTCAGCAGTCCAGGTTCCTGATGTCAGTTTGTAGGGCTCCCTTGGGTGTATCAGGGCAGCACAAGTTTGAGGTTGGGACAACTTCGGTGTGGGGTCCATCTTTCGATATAAGGATTTTTTGCAGTCAGGGCCAGGGGCCCCTGGGCACATCCTTTTTCCATTTTCCCTGGGAAAGAAAACTCAGCAGTCCAGGTTCCTGATGTCAGTTTGTAGGGCTCCCTTGGGTGTATCAGGGCAGCACAAGTTTGAGGTGGGGACAACTTCGGTGTGGGGTCCATCCTTCGATATAAGGATTTTTTGTAGTGAGGGCCCAGCCCAGGGCCAGGGGCCCCTGAGCACATCCTTTTTCCATTTTCCCTGGGAAAGAAAACTCAGCAGTCCAGGTTCCTGATGTCAGTTTGTAGGGCTCCCTTGGGTCTATCAGGGCAGCACAAGTTTGAGGTGGGGACAACTTCGGTGTGGGGTCCATCCTTCGATATAAGGATTTTTTGCAGTCAGGGCCAGAGGCCCCTGGGCACAACCTTTTTCCATTTTCCCTGGGAAAGAAAACTCAGCAGTCCAGGTTCCTGATGTCAGTTTGTAGGGCTCCCTTGGGTCTATCAGGGCAGCACAAGTTTGAGGTGGGGACAACTTCGGTGTGGGGTCCATCCTTCGATATAAGGATTTTTTGCAGTGAGTCTCCAGCCCAGGGCCAGGGGCCCCTGGGCACATCCTTTTTCCATTTTCCCTGGGAAAGAAAACTCAGCAGTCCAGGTTCCTGATGTCAGTTTGTAGGGCTCCCTTGGGTCTATCAGAGCAGCACAAGTTTGAGGTGGGGACAAATTCGGTGTGGGCTCCATCCTTCGATATAAGGATTTTTTGCAGTCAGGGCCAGGGGCCCCTGGGCACATCCTTTTTCCATTTTCCCTGGGAAAGAAAACTCAGCAGTCCAGGTTCCTGATGTCAGTTTGTAGGGCTCCCTTAGGTGTATCAGGGCAGCACAAGTTTGATGTGGGGACAACTTCGGTGTGGGGTCCATCCTTCGATATAAGGATTTTTTGCAGTCAAGGCTAGGAGCCCCGGGGCACAACCTTTGGCCATTTTCCCTGGGAAAGAAAACTCAGCAGTCCAGGTTCCTGATGTCAGTTTGTAGGGCTCCCTGGGGTGTATCAGGGCAGCACAAGTTTGAGGTTGGGACAACTTCGGTGTGGGGTCCATCTTTCGATATAAGGATTTTTTGCAGTCAGGGCCAGGGGCCCCTGGGCACATCCTTTTTCCATTTTCCCTGGGAAAGAAAACTCAGCAGTCCAGGTTCCTGATGTCAGTTTGTAGGGCTCCCTTGGGTGTATCAGGGCAGCACAAGTTTGAGGTGGGGACAACTTCGGTGTGGGGTCCATCCTTCGATATAAGGATTTTTTGTAGTGAGGGCCCAGCCCAGGGCCAGGGGCCCCTGGGCACATCCTTTTTCCATTTTCCCTGGGAAAGAAAACTCAGCAGTCCAGGTTCCTGATGTCAGTTTGTAGGGCTCCCTTGGGTCTATCAGGGCAGCACAAGTTTGAGGTGGGGACAACTTCGGTGTGGGGTCCATCCTTCGATATAAGGATTTTTTGCAGTCAGGGCCAGAGGCCCCTGGGCACAACCTTTTTCCATTTTCCCTGGGAAAGAAAACTCAGCAGTCCAGGTTCCTGATGTCAGTTTGTAGGGCTCCCTTGGGTCTATCAGGGCAGCACAAGTTTGAGGTGGGGACAACTTCGGTGTGGGGTCCATCCTTCGATATAAGGATTTTTTGCAGTGAGTCTCCAGCCCAGGGCCAGGGGCCCCTGGGCACATCCTTTTTCCATTTTCCCTGGGAAAGAAAACTCAGCAGTCCAGGTTCCTGATGTCAGTTTGTAGGGCTCCCTTGGGTCTATCAGAGCAGCACAAGTTTGAGGTGGGGACAAATTCGGTGTGGGCTCCATCCTTCGATATAAGGATTTTTTGCAGTCAGGGCCAGGGGCCCCTGGGCACATCCTTTTTCCATTTTCCCTGGGAAAGAAAACTCAGCAGTCCAGGTTCCTGATGTCAGTTTGTAGGGCTCCCTTAGGTGTATCAGGGCAGCACAAGTTTGATGTGGGGACAACTTCGGTGTGGGGTCCATCCTTCGATATAAGGATTTTTTGCAGTCAAGGCTAGGAGCCCCGGGGCACAACCTTTGGCCATTTTCCCTGGGAAAGAAAACTCAGCAGTCCAGGTTCCTGCTGTCCGTTTGTAGGGCTCCCTTGGGTCTATCAGGGCAGCACAAATTAGAGCAGCGGAACACTTCGCTGTGGGGTCCATCCTTCGATATAAGGATTCTTTGCAGTGAGTCTCCAGCTCAGGGCCAGGGGCCCCTGGGCACATCCTTTTTCCATCTTCCCTGGGAAAGAAAACTCAGCAGTCCAGGTTCCTGATGTCAGTTTGTAGGGCTCCCTTGGGTGTATCAGGGCAGCACAAGTTTGAGGTGTAGACAACTTCGGTGTGGGGTCGATCCTTCGATATAAGGATTTTTTGCAATAGGGCCAGCAGACCAGGGCCAGGGGCCCCTGGGCACATCCTTTTTCCATTTTCCCTGGGAAAGAAAACTCAGCAGTCCAGGTTCCTGATGTCAGTTTGTAGGGCTCCCTTGGGTCTATCAGGGCAGCAGAAGTTTGAGGTGGGGACAACTTCGGTGTGGGGTCCATCCTTCGATATAAGGATTATTTGCAGTCAGGGCTAGGGGCCCCTGGGCACAACCTTTGGCCATTTTCCCTGGGAAAGAAAACTCAGCAGTCCAGGTTCCTGATGTCAGTTTGTAGGGCTCCCTTGGGTCTATCAGGGCAGCACAAGTTTGAGGTGGAGACAACTTCGGTGTGGGGTCCATCCTTCGATATAAGGATTTTTTGCAGTCAGGGCCAGGGTCCCCTGGGCACATCCTTTTTCCATTTTCCCTGGGAAAGAAAACTCAGCAGTCCAGGTTCCTGATGTCAGTTTGTAGGGCTCCCTTGGGTCTATCAGGGCAGCAGAAGTTTGAGGTGGGGACAACTTCGGTGTGGGGTCCATCCTTCGATATAAGGATTTTTTGTAGTGAGGTCACAGCCCAGGGCCAGGGGCCCCTGGGCACATCCTTTTTCCATTTTCCCTGGGAAAGAAAACTCAGCAGTCCAGGTTCCTGATGTCAGTTTGTAGGGCTCCCTTGGGTCTATCAGGGCAGCACAATTTTGAGAACGGGACAACTTCGGTGTGGGGTCCATCCTTCGATATAAGGATTTTTTGCAGTCAGGGCCAGGGGCCCCTGGGCACATCCTTTTTCCATTTTCCCTGGGAAAGAAAACTCAGCAGTCCAGGTTCCTGATGTCAGTTTGTAGGGCTCCCTGGGGTGTATCAGGGCAGCACAAGTTTGTGGTGGGGACAACTTCGGTGTGGGCTCCATCCTTCGATATAAGGATTTTTTGCAGTGAGTCTCCAGCCCAGGGCCAGGGGCCCCTGGGCACAACCTTTTTCCATTTTCCCTGGGAAAGAAAACTCAGCAGTCCAGGTTCCTGATGTCAGTTTGTAGGGCTCCCTTGGGTCTATCAGGGCAGCACAAGTTTGAGGTGGGGACAACTTCGGTGTGGGGTCCATCCTTCGATATAAGGATTTTTTGCAGTCAGGGCCAGGGGCCCGTGGGCACATCCTTTTTCCATTTTCCCTGAGAAAGAAAACTCAGCAGTCCAGGTTCCTGATGTCAGTTTGTAGGGCTCCCTTGGGTCTATCAGGGCAGCACAAGTTTGAGGTGGGGACAACTTCGGTGTGGGGTCCATCCTTCGATATAAGGATTTTTTGCAGTCAGGGCCAGGGGCCCCTGGGCACATCCTTTTTCCATTTTCCCTGGGAAAGAAAACTCAGCAGTCCAGGTTCCTGATGTCAGTTTGTAGGGCTCCCTTGGGTCTATCAGGGCAGCACAAGTTTGAGGTGGGGACAAATTCGGTGTGGGCTCCATCCTTCGATATAAGGATTTTTTGCAGTCAGGGCCAGGGGCCCCTGGGCACATCCTTTTTCCATTTTCCCTGGGAAAGAAAACTCAGCAGTCCAGGTTCCTGATGTCAGTTTGTAGGGCTCCCTTGGGTCTATCAGGGCAGCACAAGTTTGAGGTGGGGACAACTTCGGTGTGGGGTCCATCCTTCGATATAAGGATTATTTGCAGTCAGGGCTAGGGGCCCCTGGGCACAACCTTTGGCCATTTTCCCTGGGAAAGAAAACTCAGCAGTCCAGGTTCCTGATGTCAGTTTGTAGGGCTCCCTTGGGTTTATCAGGGCAGCACAAGTTTGAGGTGGGGACAACTTCGGTGTGGGGTCCATCCTTCGATATAAGGATTTTTTGAAGTCAGGGCCAGGGTCCCCTGGGCACATCCTTTTTCCATTTTCCCTGGGAAAGAAAACTCAGCAGTCCAGGTTCCTGATGTCAGTTTGTAGGGCTCCCTTGGGTCTATCAGGGCAGCACAAGTTTGAGGTGGGGACAACTTCGGTGTGGGGTCCATCCTTCGATATAAGGATTTTTTGTAGTGAGGTCACAGCCCAGGGCCAGGGGCCCCTGGGCACATCCTTTTTCCATTTTCCCTGGGAAGGAAAACTCAGCAGTCCAGGTTCCTGATGTCAGTTTGTAGGGCTCCCTTGGGTCTATCAGGGCAGCACAATTTTGAGAACGGGACAACTTCGGTGTGGGGTCCATCCTTCGATATAAGGATTTTTTGCAGTCAGGGCCAGGGGCCCCTGGGCACATCCTTTGGCCATTTTCCCTGGGAAAGAAAACTCAGCAGTCCAGGTTCCTGATGTCAGTTTGTAGGGCTCCCTGGGGTGTATCAGGGCAGCACAAGTTTGTGGTGGGGACAACTTCGGTGTGGGGTCCATCCTTCGATATAAGGATTTTTTGCAGTGAGTCTCCAGCCCAGGGCCAGGGGCCCCTGGGCACAACCTTTTTCCATTTTCCCTGGGAAAGAAAACTCAGCAGTCCAGGTTCCTGATGTCAGTTTGTAGGGCTCCCTTGGGTCTATCAGGGCAGCACAAATTAGAGAAGCGGAACACTTCGGTGTGGGGTCCATCCTTCGATATAAGGATTCTTTGCAGTGAGGCCCCACCCAGGGCCAGGGGCCCCTGGGCACATCCTTTTTCCATTTTCCCTGGGAAAGAAAACTCAGCAGTCCAGGTTCCTAATGTCAGTTTGTAGGGCTCCCTTGGGTCTATCAGGGCAGCACAAGTTTGAGGTGGGGACAACTTCGGTGTGGGGTCCATCCTTCGATATAAGGATTTTTTGCAGTGAGGCTCCAGCCCAGGGCCAGGGGCCCCTGGGCACAACCTTTTTCCATTTTCCCTGGGAAAGAAAACTCAGCAGTCCAGGTTCCTGATGTCAGTTTGTAGGTTTCCCTTGGGTCTATCAGGGCAGCACAAGTTTGAGGTGGGGACAACTTCGGTGTGGGGTCCATCCTTCGATATAAGGATTTTTTGCAGTCAGGGCCAGGGGCCCCTGGGCACATCCTTTTTCCATTTTCCCTGAGAAAGAAAACTCAGCAGTCCAGGTTCCTGATGTCAGTTTGTAGGGCTCCCTTGGGTCTATCAGGGCAGCACAAGTTTGAGGTGGGGACAACTTCGGTGTGGAGTCCATCCTTCGATATAAGGATTTTTTGCAGTCAGGGCCAGGGGCTCCTGGGCACATCCTTTTTCCATTTTCCCTGGGAAAGAAAACTCAGCAGTCCAGGTTCCTGATGTCAGTTTGTAGGGCTCCCTTGGGTGTATCAGGGCAGCACAAGTTTGAGGTTGGGACAACTTCGGTGTGGGGTCCATCTTTCGATATAAGGATTTTTTGCAGTCAGGGCCAGGGGCCCCTGGGCACATCCTTTTTCCATTTTCCCTGGGAAAGAAAACTCAGCAGTCCAGGTTCCTGATGTCAGTTTGTAGGGCTCCCTTGGGTGTATCAGGGCAGCACAAGTTTGAGGTGGGGACAACTTCGGTGTGGGGTCCATCCTTCGATATAAGGATTTTTTGTAGTGAGGGCCCAGCCCAGGGCCAGGGGCCCCTGGGCACATCCTTTTTCCATTTTCCCTGGGAAAGAAAACTCAGCAGTCCAGGTTCCTGATGTCAGTTTGTAGGGCTCCCTTGGGTCTATCAGGGCAGCACAAGTTTGAGGTGGGGACAACTTCGGTGTGGGGTCCATCCTTCGATATAAGGATTTTTTGCAGTCAGGGCCAGAGGCCCCTGGGCACAACCTTTTTCCATTTTCCCTGGGAAAGAAAACTCAGCAGTCCAGGTTCCTGATGTCAGTTTGTAGGGCTCCCTTGGGTCTATCAGGGCAGCACAAGTTTGAGGTGGGGACAACTTCGGTGTGGGGTCCATCCTTCGATATAAGGATTTTTTGCAGTGAGTCTCCAGCCCAGGGCCAGGGGCCCCTGGGCACATCCTTTTTCCATTTTCCCTGGGAAAGAAAACTCAGCAGTCCAGGTTCCTGATGTCAGTTTGTAGGGCTCCCTTGGGTCTATCAGAGCAGCACAAGTTTGAGGTGGGGACAAATTCGGTGTGGGCTCCATCCTTCGATATAAGGATTTTTTGCAGTCAGGGCCAGGGGCCCCTGGGCACATCCTTTTTCCATTTTCCCTGGGAAAGAAAACTCAGCAGTCCAGGTTCGTGATGTCAGTTTGTAGGGCTCCCTTAGGTGTATCAGGGCAGCACAAGTTTGATGTGGGGACAACTTCGGTGTGGGGTCCATCCTTCGATATAAGGATTTTTTGCAGTCAAGGCTAGGAGCCCCGGGGCACAACCTTTGGCCATTTTCCCTGGGAAAGAAAACTCAGCAGTCCAGGTTCCTGCTGTCCGTTTGTAGGGCTCCCTTGGGTCTATCAGGGCAGCACAAATTAGAGCAGCGGAACACTTCGCTGTGGGGTCCATCCTTCGATATAAGGATTCTTTGCAGTGAGTCTCCAGCTCAGGGCCAGGGGCCCCTGGGCACATCCTTTTTCCATTTTCCCTGGGAAAGAAAACTCAGCAGTCCAGTTTCCTGATGTCAGTTTGTAGGGCTCCCTTGGGTGTATCAGGGCAGCACAAGTTTGAGGTGTAGACAACTTCGGTGTGGGGTCGATCCTTCGATATAAGGATTTTTTGCAATAGGGCCAGCAGACCAGGGCCAGGGGCCCCTGGGCACATCCTTTTTCCATTTTCCCTGGGAAAGAAAACTCAGCAGTCCAGGTTCCTGATGTCAGTTTGTAGGGCTCCCTTGGGTCTATCAGGGCAGCAGAAGTTTGAGGTGGGGACAACTTCGGTGTGGGGTCCATCCTTCGATATAAGGATTATTTGCAGTCAGGGCTAGGGGCCCCTGGGCACAACCTTTGGCCATTTTCCCTGGGAAAGAAAACTCAGCAGTCCAGGTTCCTGATGTCAGTTTGTAGGGCTCCCTTGGGTCTATCAGGGCAGCACAAGTTTGAGGTGGAGACAACTTCGGTGTGGGGTCCATCCTTCGATATAAGGATTTTTTGCAGTCAGGGCCAGGGTCCCCTGGGCACATCCTTTTTCCATTTTCCCTGGGAAAGAAAACTCAGCAGTCCAGGTTCCTGATGTCAGTTTGTAGGGCTCCCTTGGGTCTATCAGGGCAGCAGAAGTTTGAGGTGGGGACAACTTCGGTGTGGGGTCCATCCTTCGATATAAGGATTTTTTGTAGTGAGGTCACAGCCCAGGGCCAGGGGCCCCTGGGCACATCCTTTTTCCATTTTCCCTGGGAAAGAAAACTCAGCAGTCCAGGTTCCTGATGTCAGTTTGTAGGGCTCCCTTGGGTCTATCAGGGCAGCACAATTTTGAGAACGGGACAACTTCGGTGTGGGGTCCATCCTTCGATATAAGGATTTTTTGCAGTCAGGGCCAGGGGCCCCTGGGCACATCCTTTTTCCATTTTCCCTGGGAAAGAAAACTCAGCAGTCCAGGTTCCTGATGTCAGTTTGTAGGGCTCCCTGGGGTGTATCAGGGCAGCACAAGTTTGTGGTGGGGACAACTTCGGTGTGGGCTCCATCCTTCGATATAAGGATTTTTTGCAGTGAGTCTCCAGCCCAGGGCCAGGGGCCCCTGGGCACAACCTTTTTCCATTTTCCCTGGGAAAGAAAACTCAGCAGTCCAGGTTCCTGATGTCAGTTTGTAGGGCTCCCTTGGGTCTATCAGGGCAGCACAAGTTTGAGGTGGGGACAACTTCGGTGTGGGGTCCATCCTTCGATATAAGGATTTTTTGCAGTCAGGGCCAGGGGCCCGTGGGCACATCCTTTTTCCATTTTCCCTGAGAAAGAAAACTCAGCAGTCCAGGTTCCTGATGTCAGTTTGTAGGGCTCCCTTGGGTCTATCAGGGCAGCACAAGTTTGAGGTGGGGACAACTTCGGTGTGGGGTCCATCCTTCGATATAAGGATTTTTTGCAGTCAGGGCCAGGGGCCCCTGGGCACATCCTTTTTCCATTTTCCCTGGGAAAGAAAACTCAGCAGTCCAGGTTCCTGATGTCAGTTTGTAGGGCTCCCTTGGGTCTATCAGGGCAGCACAAGTTTGAGGTGGGGACAAATTCGGTGTGGGCTCCATCCTTCGATATAAGGATTTTTTGCAGTCAGGGCCAGGGGCCCCTGGGCACATCCTTTTTCCATTTTCCCTGGGAAAGAAAACTCAGCAGTCCAGGTTCCTGATGTCAGTTTGTAGGGCTCCCTTGGGTCTATCAGGGCAGCACAAGTTTGAGGTGGGGACAACTTCGGTGTGGGGTCCATCCTTCGATATAAGGATTATTTGCAGTCAGGGCTAGGGGCCCCTGGGCACAACCTTTGGCCATTTTCCCTGGGAAAGAAAACTCAGCAGTCCAGGTTCCTGATGTCAGTTTGTAGGGCTCCCTTGGGTTTATCAGGGCAGCACAAGTTTGAGGTGGGGACAACTTCGGTGTGGGGTCCATCCTTCGATATAAGGATTTTTTGAAGTCAGGGCCAGGGTCCCCTGGGCACATCCTTTTTCCATTTTCCCTGGGAAAGAAAACTCAGCAGTCCAGGTTCCTGATGTCAGTTTGTAGGGCTCCCTTGGGTCTATCAGGGCAGCACAAGTTTGAGGTGGGGACAACTTCGGTGTGGGGTCCATCCTTCGATATAAGGATTTTTTGTAGTGAGGTCACAGCCCAGGGCCAGGGGCCCCTGGGCACATCCTTTTTCCATTTTCCCTGGGAAGGAAAACTCAGCAGTCCAGGTTCCTGATGTCAGTTTGTAGGGCTCCCTTGGGTCTATCAGGGCAGCACAAGTTTGTGGTGGGGACAACTTCGGTGTGGGGTCCATCCTTCGATATAAGGATTTTTTGCAGTGAGTCTCCAGCCCAGGGCCAGGGGCCCCTGGGCACAACCTTTTTCCATTTTCCCTGGGAAAGAAAACTCAGCAGTCCAGGTTCCTGATGTCAGTTTGTAGGGCTCCCTTGGGTCTATCAGGGCAGCACAAATTAGAGAAGCGGAACACTTCGGTGTGGGGTCCATCCTTCGATATAAGGATTCTTTGCAGTGAGGCCCCACCCAGGGCCAGGGGCCCCTGGGCACATCCTTTTTCCATTTTCCCTGGGAAAGAAAACTCAGCAGTCCAGGTTCCTGATGTCAGTTTGTAGGGCTCCCTTGGGTCTATCAGGGCAGCACAAGTTTGAGGTGGGGACAACTTCGGTGTGGGGTCCATCCTTCGATATAAGGATTTTTTGCAGTGAGTCTCCAGCCCAGGGCCAGGGGCCCCTGGGCACAACCTTTTTCCATTTTCCCTGGGAAAGAAAACTCAGCAGTCCAGGTTCCTGATGTCAGTTTGTAGGTTTCCCTTGGGTCTATCAGGGCAGCACAAGTTTGAGGTGGGGACAAATTCGGTGTGGGGTCCATCCTTCGATATAAGGATTTTTTGCAGTCAGGGCCAGGGGCCCCTGGGCACATCCTTTTTCCATTTTCCCTGAGAAAGAAAACTCAGCAGTCCAGGTTCCTGATGTCAGTTTGTAGGGCTCCCTTGGGTCTATCAGGGCAGCACAAGTTGCAGCACAAGTTTGAGGTGGGGACAAATTCGGTGTGGGGTCCATCCTTCGATATAAGGATTTTTTGCAGTCAGGGCCAGGGGCCCCTGGGCACATCCTTTTTCCATTTTCCCTGAGAAAGAAAACTCAGCAGTCCAGGTTCCTGATGTCAGTTTGTAGGGCTCCCTTGGGTCTATCAGGGCAGCACAAGTTTGAGGTGGGGACAACTTCGGTGTGGAGTCCATCCTTCGATATAAGGATTTTTTGCAGTCAGGGCCAGGGGCTCCTGGGCACATCCTTTTTCCATTTTCCCTGGGAAAGAAAACTCAGCAGTCCAGGTTCCTGATGTCAGTTTGTAGGGCTCCCTTGGGTGTATCAGGGCAGCCACAAGTTTGAGGTTGGGACAACTTCGGTGTGGGGTCCATCTTTCGATATAAGGATTTTTTGCAGTCAGGGCCAGGGGCCCCTGGGCACATCCTTTTTCCATTTTCCCTGGGAAAGAAAACTCAGCAGTCCAGGTTCCTGATGTCAGTTTGTAGGGCTCCCTTGGGTGTATCAGGGCAGCACAAGTTTGAGGTGGGGACAACTTCGGTGTGGGGTCCATCCTTCGATATAAGGATTTTTTGTAGTGAGGGCCCAGCCCAGGGCCAGGGGCCCCTGGGCACATCCTTTTTCCATTTTCCCTGGGAAAGAAAACTCAGCAGTCCAGGTTCCTGATGTCAGTTTGTAGGGCTCCCTTGGGTCTATCAGGGCAGCACAAGTTTGAGGTGGGGACAACTTCGGTGTGGGGTCCATCCTTCGATATAAGGATTTTTTGCAGTCAGGGCCAGAGGCCCCTGGGCACAACCTTTTTCCATTTTCCCTGGGAAAGAAAACTCAGCAGTCCAGGTTCCTGATGTCAGTTTGTAGGGCTCCCTTGGGTCTATCAGGGCAGCACAAATTTTAGGTGGGGACATCTTCGGTGTGGGGTCCATCCTTCGATATAAGGATTCTTTGTAGAGAGGCCCAGCCCAGGGCCAGGGGACACTGGGCACATCCTTTTTCCATTTACCCTGGGAAAGAAATCTCAGCAGTCCAGGTTCCTGATGTCAGTTTGTAGGGCTCCCTTGGGTCTATCAGGGCAGCACAAGTTTGAGGTGGGGACAATTTCGGTGTGGGGTCCATCCTTCGATATAAGGATTTTTTGCAGTCAGGGCCAGGGGCCCCTGGGCAGAACCTTTTTCCATTTTCCCTGGGAAAGAAAACTCAGCAGTCCAGGTTCCTGATGTCAGTTTGTAGGGCTCCCTTGGGTCTATCAGGGCAGCACAAGTTTGAGGTGGGGACAACTTCGGTGTGGGGTCCATCCTTCGATATAAGGATTTTTTGCAGTGAGTCTCCAGCCCAGGGCCAGGGGCCCCTGGGCACATCCTTTTTCCATTTTCCCTGGGAAAGAAAACTCAGCAGTCCAGGTTCCTGATGTCAGTTTGTAGGGCTCCCTTGGGTCTATCAGAGCAGCACAAGTTTGAGGTGGGGACAAATTCGGTGTGGGCTCCATCCTTCGATATAAGGATTTTTTGCAGTCAGGGCCAGGGGCCCCTGGGCACATCCTTTTTCCATTTTCCCTGGGAAAGAAAACTCAGCAGTCCAGGTTCCTGATGTCAGTTTGTAGGGCTCCCTTAGGTGTATCAGGGCAGCACAAGTTTGATGTGGGGACAACTTCGGTGTGGGGTCCATCCTTCGATATAAGGATTTTTTGCAGTCAAGGCTAGGAGCCCCGGGGCACAACCTTTGGCCATTTTCCCTGGGAAAGAAAACTCAGCAGTCCAGGTTCCTGCTGTCCGTTTGTAGGGCTCCCTTGGGTCTATCAGGGCAGCACAAATTAGAGCAGCGGAACACTTCGCTGTGGGGTCCATCCTTCGATATAAGGATTCTTTGCAGTGAGTCTCCAGCTCAGGGCCAGGGGCCCCTGGGCACATCCTTTTTCCATTTTCCCTGGGAAAGAAAACTCAGCAGTCCAGGTTCCTGATGTCAGTTTGTAGGGCTCCCTTGGGTGTATCAGGGCAGCACAAGTTTGAGGTGTAGACAACTTCGGTGTGGGGTCGATCCTTCGATATAAGGATTTTTTGCAATAGGGCCCGCAGCCCAGGGCCAGGGGCCCCTGGGCACATCCTTTTTCCATTTTCCCTGGGAAAGAAAACTCAGCAGTCCAGGTTCCTGATGTCAGTTTGTAGGGCTCCCTTGGGTCTATCAAGGCAGCACAAGTTTGAGGTGGGGACAACTTCGGTGTGGGGTCCATCCTTCGATATAAGGATTATTTGCAGTCAGGGCTAGGGGCCCCTGGGCACAACCTTTGGCCATTTTCCCTGGGAAAGAAAACTCAGCAGTCCAGGTTCCTGATGTCAGTTTGTAGGGCTCCCTTGGGTCTATCAGGGCAGCACAAGTTTGAGGTGGAGACAACTTCGGTGTGGGGTCCATCCTTCGATATAAGGATTTTTTGCAGTCAGGGCCAGGGTCCCCTGGGCACATCCTTTTTCCATTTTCCCTGGGAAAGAAAACTCAGCAGTCCAGGTTCCTGATGTCAGTTTGTAGGGCTCTTTTGGGTCTATCAGGGCAGCACAATTTTGAGAACGGGACAACTTCGGTGTGGGGTCCATCCTTCGATATAAGGATTTTTTGCAGTCAGGGCCAGGGGCCCCTGGGCACATCCTTTTTCCATTTTCCCTGGGAAAGAAAACTCAGCAGTCCAGGTTCCTGATGTCAGTTTGTACGGCTCCCTGGGGTGTATCAGGGCAGCACAAGTTTGTGGTGGGGACAACTTCGGTGTGGGCTCCATCCTTCGATATAAGGATTTTTTGCAGTGAGTCTCCAGCCCAGGGCCAGGGGCCCCTGGGCACAACCTTTTTCCATTTTCCCTGGGAAAGAAAACTCAGCAGTCCAGGTTCCTGATGTCAGTTTGTAGGTTTCCCTTGGGTCTATCAGGGCAGCACAAGTTTGAGGTGGGGACAACTTCGGTGTGGGGTCCATCCTTCGATATAAGGATTTTTTGCAGTCAGGGCCAGGGGCCCGTGGGCACATCCTTTTTCCATTTTCCCTGAGAAAGAAAACTCAGCAGTCCAGGTTCCTGATGTCAGTTTGTAGGGCTCCCTTGGGTCTATCAGGGCAGAACAAGTTTGAGGTGGGGACAACTTCGGTGTGGGGTCCATCCTTCGATATAAGGATTTTTTGCAGTCAGGGCCAGGGGCCCCTGGGCACATCCTTTTTCCATTTTCCCTGGGAAAGAAAACTCAGCAGTCCAGGTTCCTGATGTCAGTTTGTAGGGCTCCCTTGGGTCTATCAGGGCAGCACAAGTTTGAGGTGGGGACAAATTCGGTGTGGGCTCCATCCTTCGATATAAGGATTTTTTGCAGTCAGGGCCAGGGGCCCCTGGGCACATCCTTTTTCCATTTTCCCTGGTAAAGAAAACTCAGCAGTCCAGGTTCCTGATGTCAGTTTGTAGGGCTCCCTTGGGTCTATCAGGGCAGCACAAGTTTGAGGTGGGGACAACTTCGGTGTGGGGTCCATCCTTCGATATAAGGATTATTTGCAGTCAGGGCTAGGGGCCCCTGGGCACAACCTTTGGCCATTTTCCCTGGGAAAGAAAACTCAGGAGTCCAGGTTCCTGATGTCAGTTTGTAGGGCTCCCTTGGGTTTATCAGGGCAGCACAAGTTTGAGGTGGGGACAACTTCGGTGTGGGGTCCATCCTTCGATATAAGGATTTTTGGAAGTCAGGGCCAGGGTCCCCTGGGCACATCCTTTTTCCATTTTCCCTGGGAAAGAAAACTCAGCAGTCCAGGTTCCTGATGTCAGTTTGTAGGGCTCCCTTGGGTCTATCAGGGCAGCACAAGTTTGAGGTGGGGACAACTTCGGTGTGGGGTCCATCCTTCGATATAAGGATTTTTTGTAGTGAGGTCACAGCCCAGGGCCAGGGGCCCCTGGGCACATCCTTTTTCCATTTTCCCTGGGATGGAAAACTCAGCAGTCCAGGTTCCTGATGTCAGTTTGTAGGGCTCCCTTGGGTCTATCAGGGCAGCACAATTTTGAGAACGGGACAACTTCGGTGTGGGGTCCATCCTTCGATATAAGGATTTTTTGCAGTCAGGGCCAGGGGCTCCTGGGCACATCCTTTGGCCATTTTCCCTGGGAAAGAAAACTCAGCAGTCCAGGTTCCAGATGTCAGTTTGTAGGGCTCCCTGGGGTGTATCAGGGCAGCACAAGTTTGTGGTGGGGACAACTTCGGTGTGGGGTCCATCCTTCGATATAAGGATTTTTTGCAGTGAGTCTCCAGCCCAGGGCCAGGGGCCCCTGGGCACAACCTTTTTCCATTTTCCCTGGGAAAGAAAACTCAGCAGTCCAGGTTCCTGATGTCAGTTTGTAGGTTTCCCTTGGGTCTATCAGGGCAGCACAAGTTTGAGGTGGGGACAAATTCGGTGTGGGGTCCATCCTTCGATATAAGGATTTTTTGCAGTCAGGGCCAGGGGCCCGTGGGCACATCCTTTTTCCATTTTCCCTGAGAAAGAAAACTCAGCAGTCCAGGTTCCTGATGTCAGTTTGTAGGGCTCCCTTGGGTCTATCAGGGCAGCACAAGTTTGAGGTGGGGACAACTTCGGTGTGGGGTCCATCCTTCGATATAAGGATTTTTTGCAGTCAGGGCCAGGGGCCCCTGGGCACATCCTTTTTCCATTTTCCCTGGGAAAGAAAACTCAGCAGTCCAGGTTCCTGATGTCAGTTTGTAGGGCTCCCTTGGGTCTATCAGGGCAGCACAAGTTTGATGTGGGGACAACTTCGGTGTGGGGTCCATCCTTCGATATAAGGATTTTTTGCAGTCAAGGCTAGGAGCCCCTGGGCACAACCTTTGGCCATTTTCCCTGGGAAAGAAAACTCAGCAGTCCAGGTTCCTGATGTCCGTTTGTAGGGCTCCCTTGGGTCTATCAGGGCAGCACAAATTAGAGAAGCGGAACACTTCGCTGTGGGGTCCATCCTTCGATATAAGGATTCTTTGCAGTGAGGCCCCACCCAGGGCCAGGGGCCCCTGGGCACATCCTTTTTCCATTTTCCCTGGGAAAGAAAACTCAGCAGTCCAGGTTCCTGATGTCAGTTTGTAGGGCTCCCTTGGGTCTATCAGGGCAGCACAAGTTTGAGGTGGGGACAACTTCGGTGTGGGGTCCATCCTTCGATATAAGGATTTTTTGCAGTGAGTCTCCAGCCCAGGGCCAGGGGCCCCTGGGCACAACCTTTTTCCATTTTCCCTGGGAAAGAAAACTCAGCAGTCCAGGTTCCTGATGTCAGTTTGTAGGTTTCCCTTGGGTCTATCAGGGCAGCACAAGTTTGAGGTGGGGACAACTTCGGTGTGGGGTCCATCCTTCGATATAAGGATTTTTTGCAGTCAGGGCCAGGGGACCCTGGGCACATCCTTTTTCCATTTTCCCTGAGAAAGAAAACTCAGCAGTCCAGGTTCCTGATGTCAGTTTGTAGGGCTCCCTTGGGTCTATCAGGGCAGCACAAGTTTGAGGTGGGGACAACTTCGGTGTGGAGTCCATCCTTCGATATAAGGATTTTTTGCAGTCAGGGCCAGGGGCTCCTGGGCACATCCTTTTTCCATTTTCCCTGGGAAAGAAAACTCAGCAGTCCAGGTTCCTGATGTCAGTTTGTAGGGCTCCCTTGGGTGTATCAGGGCAGCACAAGTTTGAGGTTGGGACAACTTCGGTGTGGGGTCCATCTTTCGATATAAGGATTTTTTGCAGTCAGGGCCAGGGGCCCCTGGGCACATCCTTTTTCCATTTTCCCTGGGAAAGAAAACTCAGCAGTCCAGGTTCCTGATGTCAGTTTGTAGGGCTCCCTTGGGTGTATCAGGGCAGCACAAGTTTGAGGTGGGGACAACTTCGGTGTGGGGTCCATCCTTCGATATAAGGATTTTTTGTAGTGAGGGCCCAGCCCAGGGCCAGGGGCCCCTGGGCACATCCTTTTTCCATTTTCCCTGGGAAAGAAAACTCAGCAGTCCAGGTTCCTGATGTCAGTTTGTAGGGCTCCCTTGGGTCTATCAGGGCAGCACAAGTTTGAGGTGGGGACAACTTCGGTGTGGGGTCCATCCTTCGATATAAGGATTTTTTGCAGTCAGGGCCAGAGGCCCCTGGGCACAACCTTTTTCCATTTTCCCTGGGAAAGAAAACTCAGCAGTCCAGGTTCCTGATGTCAGTTTGTAGGGCTCCCTTGGGTCTATCAGGGCAGCACAAATTTGAGGTGGGGACATCTTCGGTGTGGGGTCCATCCTTCGATATAAGGATTCTTTGTAGAGAGGCCCAGCCCAGGGCCAGGGGACACTGGGCAGATCCTTTTTCCATTTACCCTGGGAAAGAAATCTCAGCAGTCCAGGTTCCTGATGTCAGTTTGTAGGGCTCCCTTGGGTCTATCAGGGCAGCACAAGTTTGAGGTGGGGACAATTTCGGTGTGGGGTCCATCCTTCGATATAAGGATTTTTTGCAGTCAGGGCCAGGGGCCCCTGGGCAGAACCTTTTTCCATTTTCCCTGGGAAAGAAAACTCAGCAGTCCAGGTTCCTGATGTCAGTTTGTAGGGCTCCCTTGGGTCTATCAGGGCAGCACAAGTTTGAGGTGGGGACAACTTCGGTGTGGGGTCCATCCTTCGATATAAGGATTTTTTGCAGTGAGTCTCCAGCCCAGGGCCAGGGGCCCCTGGGCACATCCTTTTTCCATTTTCCCTGGGAAAGAAAACTCAGCAGTCCAGGTTCCTGATGTCAGTTTGTAGGGCTCCCTTGGGTCTATCAGAGCAGCACAAGTTTGAGGTGGGGACAAATTCGGTGTGGGCTCCATCCTTCGATATAAGGATTTTTTGCAGTCAGGGCCAGGGGCTCCTGGGCACATCCTTTTTCCATTTTCCCTGGGAAAGAAAACTCAGCAGTCCAGGTTCCTGATGTCAGTTTGTAGGGCTCCCTTGGGTGTATCAGGGCAGCACAAGTTTGATGTGGGGACAACTTCGGTGTGGGGTCCATCCTTCGATATAAGGATTTTTTGCAGTCAAGGCTAGGAGCCCCGGGGCACAACCTTTGGCCATTTTCCCTGGGAAAGAAACCTCAGCAGTCCAGGTTCCTGCTGTCCGTTTGTAGGGCTCCCTTGGGTCTATCAGGGCAGCACAAATTAGAGCAGCGGAACACTTCGCTGTGGGGTCCATCCTTCGATATAAGGATTCTTTGCAGTGAGTCTCCAGCTCAGGGCCAGGGGCCCCTGGGCACATCCTTTTTCCATTTTCCCTGGGAAAGAAAACTCAGCAGTCCAGGTTCCTGATGTCAGTTTGTAGGGCTCCCTTGGGTGTATCAGGGCAGCACAAGTTTGAGGTGTAGACAACTTCGGTGTGGGGTCGATCCTTCGATATAAGGATTTTTTGCAATAGGGCCAGCAGCCCAGGGCCAGGGGCCCCTGGGCACATCCTTTTTCCATTTTCCCTGGGAAAGAAAACTCAGCAGTCCAGGTTCCTGATGTCAGTTTGTAGGGCTCCCTTGGGTCTATCAGGGCAGCACAAGTTTGAGGTGGGGACAACTTCGGTGTGGGGTCCATCCTTCGATATAAGGATTCTTTGCTGTGAGGCCCCACCCCAGGGCCAGGGGATCCTGGGCACATCCTTTTCCATTTTCCCTGGGAAAGAAAACTCAGCAGTCCAGGTTCCTGATGTCAGTTTGTAGGGCTCCCTTGGGTGTATCAGGGCAGCACAAGTTCGAGAACGGGACAACTTCGGTGTGGGGTCCATCCTTCGATATAAGGATATTTTGCAGTCAGGGCCAGGGGCCCCTGGGTACATCCTTTTTCCATTTTCCCTGGGAAAGAAAACTCAGCAGTCCAGGTTCCTGATGTCAGTTTGTAGGGCTCCCTTAGGTCTATCAGGGCAGCATATGTTTGAGGTGGGGACAACTTCGGTGTGGGGTCCATCCTTCGATATAAGGATTTTTTGCAGTGTGGGCAAGGGGCCCCTGGGCACATCCTTTGGCCATTTTCCCTGGGAAAGAAAACTCAGCAGTCCAGGTTCCTGATGTCAGTTTGTAGGGCTCCCTTGGGTCTATCAGGGCAGCACAAGTTTGAGGTTGAGACAACTTCGGTGTGGGGTCCATCCTTCGATACAAGGATTTCTTCTAGTGAGGCCCCAGCCCAGGGCCAGGGGCCCCTGGGCAGAACCTTTTTCCATTTTCCCTGGGAAAGAAAACTCAGCAGTCCAGGTTCCTGATGTCAGTTTGTAGGGCTCCCTTGGGTCTATCAGGGCAGCACAAGTTTGAGGTGGGGACAACTTCGGTGTGGGGTCCATCCTTCGATATAAGGATTTTTTGCAGTCAGGGCCAGGGGCCCCTGGGCACATCCTTTTTCCATTTTCCCTGGGAAAGAAAACTCAGCAGTCCAGGTTCCTGATGTCAGTTTGTAGGGCTCCCTTGGGTGTATCAGGGCAGCACAAGTTTGAGGTGGGGACAATTTCGGTGTGGGCTCCATCTTTCGATATAAGGATTTTTTGCAGTCAGGGCCAGGGGCCCCTGGGCACATCCTTTTTCCATTTTCCCTGGGAAAGAAAACTCAGCAGTCCAGGTTCCTGATGTCAGTTTGTAGGGCTCCCTTGGGTGTATCAGGGCAGCACAAGTTTGAGGTGGGCACAACTTCGGTCTTGGGTCCATCCTTCGATATAAGGATTTTTTGTAGTGAGGCCCCAGCCCAGGGCCAGGGGCCCCTGGGCACAACTTTTTCCATTTTCCCTGGGAAAGAAAACTCAGCAGTCCAGGTTCCTGATGTCAGTTTGTAGGGCTCCCTTAGGTCTATCAGGGCAGCACAAGTTTGAGGTGGGGACAACTTCGGTGTGGGGTCCATCCTTCGATATAAGGATTTTTTGCAGTCAGGGCCAGGGGCCCCTGGGCACAACCTTTGGCCATTTTCCCTGGGAAAGAAACCTCAGCAGTCCAGGTTCCTGATGTCAGTTTGTAGGGCTCTCTTGGGTCTATCAGGGCAGCACAAGTTTGAGGTGGGGACAACTTCGGTGTGGGGTCCATCCTTCGATATAAGGGTTTTTTGCAGTCAGGGCCAGGGGCCCCTGGGCACATCCTTTTTCCATTTTCCCTAGGAAAGAAAACTCAGCAGTCCAGGTTCCTGATGTCAGTTTGTAGGGCTCCCTTAGGTCTATCAGGGCAGCACATGTTTGAGGTGGGGACAACTTCGGTGTGGGGTCCATCCTTCGATATAAGGATTTTTTGCAGTGTGGGCAAGGGGCCCCTGGGCACAACCTTTGGCCATTTTCCCTGGGAAAGAAAACTCAGCAGTCCAGGTTCCTGATGTCAGTTTGTAGGGCTCCCTTGGGTCTATCAGGGCAGCACAAGTTTGAGGTTGAGACAACTTCGGTGTGGGGTCCATCCTTCGATATAAGGATTTTTTGCAGTCAGGGCCAGGGGCCCCTGGGCAGAACCTTTTTCCATTTTCCCTGGGAAAGAAAACTCAGCAGTCCAGGTTCCTGATGTCAGTTTGTAGGGCTCCCTTGGGTCTATCAGGGCAGCACAAGTTTGAGGTGGGGACAACTTCGGTGTGGGGTCCATCCTTCGATATAAGGATTCTTTGTAGAGAGGCCCAGCCCAGGGCCAGGGGACACTGGGCACATCCTTTTTCCATTTTCCCTGGGAAAGAAATCTCAGCAGTCCAGGTTCCTGATGTCAGTTTGTAGGGCTCCCTTGGGTCTATCAGGGCAGCACAAGTTTGAGGTGGGGACAATTTCGGTGTGGGGTCCATCCTTCGATATGAGGATTTTTTGCAGTCAGGGCCAGGGGCCCCTGGGCAGAACCTTTTTCCATTTTCCCTGGGAAAGAAAACTCAGCAGTCCAGGTTCCTGATGTCAGTTTGTACGGCTCCCTGGGGTGTATCAGGGCAGCACAAGTTTGAGGTGGGGACAACTTCGGTGTGGGGTCCATCCTTCGATATAAGGATTTTTTGCAGTGAGTCTCCAGCTCAGGGCCAGGGGCCCCTGGGCACATCCTTTTTCCATTTTCCCTGGGAAAGAAAACTCAGCAGTCCAGGTTCCTGATGTCAGTTTGTAGGGCTCCCTTGGGTCTATCAGGGCAGCACAAGTTTGAGGTGGGGACAACTTCGGTCTGGGGTCCATCCTTCGATATAAGGATTATTTGCAGTCAGGGCTAGGGGCCCCTGGGCACAACCTTTGACCATTTTCCCTGGGAAAGAAAACTCAGCAGTCCAGGTTCCTGATGTCAGTTTGTAGGGCTCCCTTGGGTCTATCAGGGCAGCACAAGTTTGAGGTGGAGACAACTTCGGTGTGGGGTCCATCCTTCGATATAAGGATTTTTTGCAGTCAGGGCCAGGGTCCCCTGGGCACATCCTTTTTCCATTTTCCCTGGGAAAGAAAACTCAGCAGTCCAGGTTCCTGATGTCAGTTTGTAGGGCTCCCTTGGGTCTATCAGGGCAGCACAAGTTTGACGTGGAGACAACTTCGGTGTGGGGTCCATCCTTCGATATAAGGATTTTTTGTAGTGAGGTCACAGCCCAGGGCCAGGGGCCCCTGGGCACATCCTTTTTCCATTTTCCCTGGGAAAGAAAACTCAGCAGTCCAGGTTCCTGATGTCAGTTTGTAGGGCTCCCTTGGGTCTATCAGGGCAGCACAATTTTGAGAACGGGACAACTTCGGTGTGGGGTCCATCCTTCGATATAAGGATTTTTTGCAGTCAGGGCCAGGGGCCCCTGGGCACATCCTTTTTCCATTTTCCCTGGGAAAGAAAACTCAGCAGTCCAGGTTCCTGATGTCAGTTTGTAGGGCTCCCTGGGGTGTATCAGGGCAGCACAAGTTTGTGGTGGGGACAACTTCGGTGTGGGCTCCATCCTTCGATATAAGGATTTTTTGCAGTGAGTCTCCAGCCCAGGGCCAGGGGCCCCTGGGCACAACCTTTTTCCATTTTCCCTGGGAAAGAAAACTCAGCAGTCCAGGTTCCTGATGTCAGTTTGTAGGTTTCCCTTGGGTCTATCAGGGCAGCACAAGTTTGAGGTGGGGACAAATTCGGTGTGGGGTCCATCCTTCGATATAAGGATTTTTTGCAGTCAGGGCCAGGGGCCCGTGGGCACATCCTTTTTCCATTTTCCCTGAGAAAGAAAACTCAGCAGTCCAGGTTCCTGATGTCAGTTTGTAGGGCTCCCTTGGGTCTATCAGGGCAGCACAAGTTTGAGGTGGGGACAACTTCGGTGTGGGGTCCATCCTTCGATATAAGGATTTTTTGCAGTCAGGGCCAGGGCCCCCTGGGCACATCCTTTTTCCATTTTCCCTGGGAAAGAAAACTCAGCAGTCCAGGTTCCCGATGTCAGTTTGTAGGGCTCCCTTGGGTCTATCAGGGCAGCACAAGTTTGAGGTGGGGACAAATTCGGTGTGGGCTCCATCCTTCGATATAAGGATTTTTTGCAGTCAGGGCCAGGGGCCCCTGGGCACATCCTTTTTCCATTTTCCCTGGGAAAGAAAACTCAGCAGTCCAGGTTCCTGATGTCAGTTTGTAGGGCTCCCTTGGGTCTATCAGGGCAGCACAAGTTTGAGGTGGGGACAACTTCGGTGTGGGGTCCATCCTTCGATATAAGGATTATTTGCAGTCAGGGCTAGGGGCCCCTGGGCACAACCTTTGGCCATTTTCCCTGGGAAAGAAAACTCAGGAGTCCAGGTTCCTGATGTCAGTTTGTAGGGCTCCCTTGGGTTTATCAGGGCAGCACAAGTTTGAGGTGGGGACAACTTCGGTGTGGGGTCCATCCTTCGATATAAGGATTTTTTGCAGTCAGGGCCAGGGTCCCCTGGGCACATCCTTTTTCCATTTTCCCTGGGAAAGAAAACTCAGCAGTCCAGGTTCCTGATGTCAGTTTGTAGGGCTCCCTTGGGTCTATCAGGGCAGCACAAGTTTGAGGTGGAGACAACTTCGGTGTGGGGTCCATCCTTCGATATAAGGATTTTTTGTGGTGAGGTCACAGCCCAGGGCCAGGGGCCCCTGGGCACATCCTTTTTCCATTTTCCCTGGGAAAGAAAACTCAGCAGTCCAGGTTCCTGATGTCAGTTTGTAGGGCTCCCTTGGGTCTATCAGGGCAGCACAATTTTGAGAACGGGACAACTTCGGTGTGGGGTCCATCCTTCGATATAAGGATTTTTTGCAGTCAGGGCCAGGGGCCCCTGGGCACATCCTTTGGCCATTTTCCCTGGGAAAGAAAACTCAGCAGTCCAGGTTCCTGATGTCAGTTTGTAGGGCTCCCTGGGGTGTATCAGGGCAGCACAAGTTTGTGGTGGGGACAACTTCGGTGTGGGGTCCATCCTTCGATATAAGGATTTATTGCAGTGAGTCTCCAGCCCAGGGCCAGGGGCCCCTGGGCACAACCTTTTTCCATTTTCCCTGGGAAAGAAAACTCAGCAGTCCAGGTTCCTGATGTCAGTTTGTAGGTTTCCCTTGGGTCTATCAGGGCAGCACAAGTTTGAGGTGGGGACAAATTCGGTGTGGGGTCCATCCTTCGATATAAGGATTTTTTGCAGTCAGGGCCAGGGGCCCGTGGGCACATCCTTTTTCCATTTTCCCTGAGAAAGAAAACTCAGCAGTCCAGGTTCCTGATGTCAGTTTGTAGGGCTCCCTTGGGTCTATCAGGGCAGCACAAGTTTGAGGTGGGGACAACTTCGGTGTGGGGTCCATCCTTCGATATAAGGATTTTTTGCAGTCAGGGCCAGGGGCCCCTGGGCACATCCTTTTTCCATTTTCCCTGGGAAAGAAAACTCAGCAGTCCAGGTTCCTGATGTCAGTTTGTAGGGCTCCCTTGGGTCTATCAGGGCAGCACAAGTTTGAGGTGGGGACAAATTCGGTGTGGGCTCCATCCTTCGATATAAGGATTTTTTGCAGTCAGGGCCAGGGGCCCCTGGGCACATCCTTTTTCCATTTTCCCTGGGAAAGAAAACTCAGCAGTCCAGGTTCCTGATGTCAGTTTGTAGGGCTCCCTTGGGTCTATCAGGGCAGCACAAGTTTGATGTGGGGACAACTTCGGTGTGGGGTCCATCCTTCGATATAAGGATTTTTTGCAGTCAAGGCTAGGAGCCCCTGGGCACAACCTTTGGCCATTTTCCCTGGGAAAGAAAACTCAGCAGTCCAGGTTCCTGATGTCCGTTTGTAGGGCTCCCTTGGGTCTATCAGGGCAGCACAAATTAGAGAAGCGGAACACTTCGCTGTGGGGTCCATCCTTCGATATAAGGATTCTTTGCAGTGAGGCCCCACCCAGGGCCAGGGGCCCCTGGGCACATCCTTTTTCCATTTTCCCTGGGAAAGAAAACTCAGCAGTCCAGGTTCCTGATGTCAGTTTGTAGGGCTCCCTTGGGTCTATCAGGGCAGCACAAGTTTGAGGTGGGGACAACTTCGGTGTGGGGTCCATCCTTCGATATAAGGATTTTTTGCAGTGAGTCTCCAGCCCAGGGCCAGGGGCCCCTGGGCACAACCTTTTTCCATTTTCCCTGGGAAAGAAAACTCAGCAGTCCAGGTTCCTGATGTCAGTTTGTAGGTTTCCCTTGGGTCTATCAGGGCAGCACAAGTTTGAGGTGGGGACAACTTCGGTGTGGGGTCCATCCTTCGATATAAGGATTTTTTGCAGTCAGGGCCAGGGGCCCCTGGGCACATCCTTTTTCCATTTTCCCTGAGAAAGAAAACTCAGCAGTCCAGGTTCCTGATGTCAGTTTGTAGGGCTCCCTTGGGTCTATCAGGGCAGCACAAGTTTGAGGTAGGGACAACTTCGGTGTGGAGTCCATCCTTCGATATAAGGATTTTTTGCAGTCAGGGCCAGGGGCTCCTGGGCACATCCTTTTTCCATTTTCCCTGGGAAAGAAAACTCAGCAGTCCAGGTTCCTGATGTCAGTTTGTAGGGCTCCCTTGGGTGTATCAGGGCAGCACAAGTTTGAGGTTGGGACAACTTCGGTGTGGGGTCCATCTTTCGATATAAGGATTTTTTGCAGTCAGGGCCAGGGGCCCCTGGGCACATCCTTTTTCCATTTTCCCTAGGAAAGAAAACTCAGCAGTCCAGGTTCCTGATGTCAGTTTGTAGGGCTCCCTTAGGTCTATCAGGGCAGCACATGTTTGAGGTGGGGACAACTTCGGTGTGGGGTCCATCCTTCGATATAAGGATTTTTTGCAGTGTGGGCAAGGGGCCCCTGGGCACATCCTTTGGCCATTTTCCCTGGGAAAGAAAACTCAGCAGTCCAGGTTCCTGATGTCAGTTTGTAGGGCTCCCTTGGGTCTATCAGGGCAGCACAAGTTTGAGGTTGAGACAACTTCGGTGTGGGGTCCATCCTTCGATATAAGGATTTCTTCTAGTGAGGCCCCAGCCCAGGGCCAGGGGCCCCTGGGCAGAACCTTTTTCCATTTTCCCTGGGAAAGAAAACTCAGCAGTCCAGGTTCCTGATATCAGTTTGTAGGGCTCCCTTGGGTCTATCAGGGCAGCACAAGTTTGAGGTGGGGACAACTTCGGTGTGGGGTCCATCCTTCGATATAAGGATTTTTTGCAGTCAGGGCCAGGGGCCCCTGGGCACATCCTTTTTCCATTTTCCCTGGGAAAGAAAACTCAGCAGTCCAGGTTCCTGATGTCAGTTTGTAGGGCTCCCTTGGGTGTATCAGGGCAGCACAAGTTTGAGGTGGGGACAATTTCGGTGTGGGCTCCATCTTTCGATATAAGGATTTTTTGCAGTCAGGGCCAGGGGCCCCTGGGCACATCCTTTTTCCATTTTCCCTGGGAAAGAAAACTCAGCAGTCCAGGTTCCTGATGTCAGTTTGTAGGGCTCCCTTGGGTGTATCAGGGCAGCACAAGTTTGAGGTGGGCACAACTTCGGTCTTGGGTCCATCCTTCGATATAAGGATTTTTTGTAGTGAGGCCCCAGCCCAGGGCCAGGGGCCCCTGGGCACAACTTTTTCCATTTTCCCTGGGAAAGAAAACTCAGCAGTCCAGGTTCCTGATGTCAGTTTGTAGGGCTCCCTTAGGTCTATCAGGGCAGCACAAGTTTGAGGTGGGGACAACTTCGGTGTGGGGTCCATCCTTCGATATAAGGATTTTTTGCAGTCAGGGCCAGGGGCCCCTGGGCACATCCTTTTTCCATTTTCCCTAGGAAAGAAAACTCAGCAGTCCAGGTTCCTGATGTCAGTTTGTAGGGCTCCCTTAGGTCTATCAGGGCAGCACATGTTTGAGGTGGGGACAACTTCGGTGTGGGGTCCATCCTTCGATATAAGGATTTTTTGCAGTGTGGGCAAGGGGCCCCTGGGCACAACCTTTGGCCATTTTCCCTGGGAAAGAAAACTCAGCAGTCCAGGTTGCTGATGTCAGTTTGTAGGGCTCCCTTGGGTCTATCAGGGCAGCACAAGTTTGAGGTTGAGACAACTTCGGTGTGGGGTCCATCCTTCGATATAAGGATTTTTTGCAGTCAGGGCCAGGGGCCCCTGGGCAGAACCTTTTTCCATTTTCCCTGGGAAAGAAAACTCAGCAGTCCAGGTTCCTGATGTCAGTTTGTAGGGCTCCCTTGGGTCTATCAGGGCAGCACAAGTTTGAGGTGGGGACAACTTCGGTGTGGGGTCCATCCTTCGATATAAGGATTCTTTGTAGAGAGGCCCACCCCAGGGCCAGAGGACACTGGGCACACCCTTTTTCCATTTTCCCTGGGAAAGAAATCTCAGCAGTCCAGGTTCCTGATGTCAGTTTGTAGGGCTCCCTTGGGTCTATCAGGGCAGCACAAGTTTGAGGTGGGGACAATTTCGGTGTGGGGTCCATCCTTCGATATGAGGATTTTTTGCAGTCAGGGCCAGGGGCCCCTGGGCAGAACCTTTTTCCATTTTCCCTGGGAAAGAAAACTCAGCAGTCCAGGTTCCTGATGTCAGTTTGTAGGGCTCCCTTGGGTCTATCAGGGCAGCACAAGTTTGAGGTGGGACAACTTCGGTGTGGGGTCCATCCTTCGATATAAGGATTTTTTGCAGTGAGTCTCCAGCCCAGGGCCAGGGGCCCCTGGGCACATCCTTTTTCCATTTTCCCTGGGAAAGAAAACTCAGCTGTCCAGGTTCCTGATGTCAGTTTGTAGGGCTCCCTTGGGTCTATCAGGGCAGCACAAGTTTGAGGTGGGGACAAATTCGGTGTGGGCTCCATCCTTCGATATAAGGATTTTTTGCAGTCAGGGCCAGGGGCCCCTGGGCACATCCTTTTTCCATTTTCCCTGGGAAAGAAAACTCAGCAGTCCAGGTTCCTGATGTCAGTTTGTAGGGCTCCCTTGGGTCTATCAGGGCAGCACAAGTTTGAGGTGGGGACAAATTCGGTGTGGGGTCCATCCTTCGATATAAGGATTTTTTTCAGTCAAGGCTACGAGCCCCGGGGCACAACCTTTGGCCATTTTCCCTGGGAAAGAAAACTCAGCAGTCCAGGTTCCTGCTGTCCGTTTGTAGGGCTCCCTTGGGTCTATCAGGGCAGCACAAATTAGAGAAGCGGAACACTTCGCTGTGGGGTCCATCCTTCGATATAAGGATTTTTTGCAGTGAGGCCCCACCCAGGGCCAGGGGCCCATGGGCACATCCTTTTTCCATTTTCCCTGGGAAAGAAAACTCAGCAGTCCAGGTTCCTGATGTCAGTTTGTACGGCTCCCTGGGGTGTATCAGGGCAGCACAAGTTTGAGGTGGGGACAACTTCGGTGTGGGGTCCATCCTTCGATATAAGGATTTTTTGCAGTGAGTCTCCAGCTCAGGGCCAGGGGCCCCTGGGCACATCCTTTTTCCATTTTCCCTGGGAAAGAAAACTCAGCAGTCCAGGTTCCTGATGTCAGTTTGTAGGGCTCCCTTGGGTCTATCAGGGCAGCACAAGTTTGAGGTGGGGACAACTTCGGTGTGGGGTCCATCCTTCGATATAAGGATTATTTGCAGTCAGGGCTAGGGGCCCCTGGGCACAACCTTTGGCCATTTTCCCTGGGAAAGAAAACTCAGCAGTCCAGGTTCCTGATGTCAGTTTGTAGGGCTCCCTTGGGTCTATCAGGGCAGCACAAGTTTGAGGTGGAGACAACTTCGGTGTGGGGTCCATCCTTCGATATAAGGATTTTTTGCAGTCAGGGCCAGGGTCCCCTGGGCACATCCTTTTTCCATTTTCCCTGGGAAAGAAAACTCAGCAGTCCAGGTTCCTGATGTCAGTTTGTAGGGCTCCCTTGGGTCTATCAGGGCAGCACAATTTTGAGAACGGGACAACTTCGGTGTGGGGTCCATCCTTCGATATAAGGATTTTTTGCAGTCAGGGCCAGGGGCCCCTGGGCACATCCTTTGGCCATTTTCCCTGGGAAAGAAAACTCAGCAGTCCAGGTTCCTGATGTCAGTTTGTAGGGCTCCCTGGGGTGTATCAGGGCAGCACAAGTTTGTGGTGGGGACAACTTCGGTGTGGGGTCCATCCTTCGATATAAGGATTTTTTGCAGTGAGTCTCCAGCCCAGGGCCAGGGGCCCCTGGGCACAACCTTTTTCCATTTTCCCTGGGAAAGAAAACTCAGCAGTCCAGGTTCCTGATGTCAGTTTGTAGGTTTCCCTTGGGTCTATCAGGGCAGCACAAGTTTCAGGTGGGGACAAATTCGGTGTGGGCTCCATCCTTCGATATAAGGATTTTTTGCAGTCAGGGCCAGGGGCCCGTGGGCACATCCTTTTTCCATTTTCCCTGAGAAAGAAAACTCAGCAGTCCAGGTTCCTGATGTCAGTTTGTAGGGCTCCCTTGGGTCTATCAGGGCAGCACAAGTTTGAGGTGGGGACAACTTCGGTGTGGGGTCCATCCTTCGATATAAGGATTTTTTGCAGTCAGGGCCAGGGGCCCCTGGGCACATCCTTTTTCCATTTTCCCTGGGAAAGAAAACTCAGCAGTCCAGGTTCCTGATGTCAGTTTGTAGGGCTCCCTTGGGTCTATCAGGGCAGCACAAGTTTGAGGTGGGGACAAATTCGGTGTGGGGTCCATCCTTCGATATAAGGATTTTTTGCAGTCAGGGCCAGGGGCCCCTGGGCAGAACCTTTTTCCATTTTCCCTGGGAAAGAAAACTCAGCAGTCCAGGTTCCTGATGTCAGTTTGTAGGTTTCCCTTGGGTCTATCAGGGCAGCACATGTTTGATGTGGGGACAACTTCGGTGTGGGGTCCATCCTTCGATATAAGGATTTTTTGCAGTCAAGGCTAGGAGCCCCTGGGCACAACCTTTGGCCATTTTCCCTGGGAAAGAAAACTCAGCAGTCCAGGTTCCTGATGTCAGTTTGTAGGGCTCCCTTGGGTCTATCAGGGCAGCCCAAATTAGAGAAGCGGAACACTTCGCTGTGGGGTCCATCCTTCGATATAAGGATTCTTTGCAGTGAGGCCCCACCCAGGGCCAGGGGCCCCTGGGCACATCCTTTTTCCATTTTCCCTGGGAAAGAAAACTCAGCAGTCCAGGTTCCTGATGTCAGTTTGTAGGGCTCCCTTGGGTCTATCAGGGCAGCACAAGTTTGAGGTGGGGACAACTTCGGTGTGGGGTCCATCCTTCGATATAAGGATTTTTTGCAGTGAGTCTCCAGCCCAGGGCCAGGGGCCCCTGGGCACAACCTTTTTCCATTTTCCCTGGGAAAGAAAACTCAGCAGTCCAGGTTCCTGATGTCAGTTTGTAGGTTTCCCTTGGGTCTATCAGGGCAGCACAAGTTTGAGGTGGGGACAAATTCGGTGTGGGGTCCATCCTTCGATATAAGGATTTTTTGCAGTCAGGGCCAGGGGCCCCTGGGCACATCCTTTTTCCATTTTCCCTGAGAAAGAAAACTCAGCAGTCCAGGTTCCTGATGTCAGTTTGTAGGGCTCCCTTGGGTCTATCAGGGCAGCACAAGTTTGAGGTGGGGACAACTTCGGTGTGGAGTCCATCCTTCGATATAAGGATTTTTTGCAGTCAGGGCCAGGGGCTCCTGGGCACATCCTTTTTCCATTTTCCCTGGGAAAGAAAACTCAGCAGTCCAGGTTCCTGATGTCAGTTTGTAGGGCTCCCTTGGGTGTATCAGGGCAGCACAAGTTTGAGGTTGGGACAACTTCGGTGTGGGGTCCATCTTTCGATATAAGGATTTTTTGCAGTCAGGGCCAGGGGCCCCTGGGCACATCCTTTTTCCATTTTCCCTGGGAAAGAAAACTCAGCAGTCCAGGTTCCTGATGTCAGTTTGTAGGGCTCCCTTGGGTCTATCAGGGCAGCACAAGTTTGAGGTGGGGACAACTTCGGTGTGGGGTCCATCCTTCGATATAAGGATTCTTTGTAGAGAGGCCCAGCCCAGGGCCAGGGGACACTCGGCACATCCTTTTTCCATTTTCCCTGGGAAAGAAATCTCAGCAGTCCAGGTTCCTGATGTCAGTTTGTAGGGCTCCCTTGGGTCTATCAGGGCAGCACAAGTTTGAGGTGGGGACAATTTCGGTGTGGGGTCCATCCTTCGATATGAGGATTTTTTGCAGTCAGGGCCAGGGGCCCCTGGGCAGAACCTTTTTCCATTTTCCCTGGGAAAGAAAACTCAGCAGTCCAGGTTCCTGATGTCAGTTTGTAGGGCTCCCTTGGGTCTATCAGGGCAGCACAAGTTTGAGGTGGGACAACTTCGGTGTGGGGTCCATCCTTCGATATAAGGATTTTTTGCAGTGAGTCTCCAGCCCAGGGCCAGGGGCCCCTGGCACATCCTTTTTCCCTTTTCCCTGGGAAAGAAAACTCAGCAGTCCAGGTTCCTGATGTCAGTTTGTAGGGCTCCCTTGGGTCTATCAGGGCAGCACAAGTTTGAGGTGGGGACAAATTCGGTGTGGGCTCCATCCTTCGATATAAGGATTTTTTGCAGTCAGGGCCAGGGGCCCCTGGGCACATCCTTTTTCCATTTTCCCTGGGAAAGAAAACTCAGCAGTCCAGGTTCCTGATGTCAGTTTGTAGGGCTCCCTTGGGTCTATCAGGGCAGCACAAGTTTGAGGTGGGGACAAATTCGGTGTGGGGTCCATCCTTCGATATAAGGATTTTTTGCAGTCAAGGCTACGAGCCCCGGGGCACAACCTTTGGCCATTTTCCCTGGGAAAGAAAACTCAGCAGTCCAGGTTCCTGATGTCCGTTTGTAGGGCTCCCTTGGGTCTATCAGGGCAGCACAAATTAGAGAAGCGGAACACTTCGCTGTGGGGTCCATCCTTCGATATAAGGATTTTTTGCAGTGAGGCCCCACCCAGGGCCAGGGGCCCATGGGCACATCCTTTTTCCATTTTCCCTGGGAAAGAAAACTCAGCAGTCCAGGTTCCTGATGTCAGTTTGTACGGCTCCCTGGGGTGTATCAGGGCAGCACAAGTTTGAGGTGGGGACAACTTCGGTGTGGGGTCCATCCTTCGATATAAGGATTTTTTGCAGTGAGTCTCCAGCTCAGGGCCAGGGGCCCCTGGGCACATCCTTTTTCCATTTTCCCTGGGAAAGAAAACTCAGCAGTCCAGGTTCCTGATGTCAGTTTGTAGGGCTCCCTTGGGTCTATCAGGGCAGCACAAGTTTGAGGTGGGGACAACTTCGGTGTGGGGTCCATCCTTCGATATAAGGATTATTTGCAGTCAGGGCTAGGGGCCCCTGGGCACAACCTTTGGCCATTTTCCCTGGGAAAGAAAACTCAGCAGTCCAGGTTCCTGATGTCAGTTTGTAGGGCTCCCTTGGGTCTATCAGGGCAGCACAAGTATGAGAACGGGACAACTTCGGTGTGGGGTCCATCCTTCGATATAAGGATTTTTTGCAGTCAGGGCCAGGGTCCCCTGGGCACATCCTTTTTCCATTTTCCCTGGGAAAGAAAACTCAGCAGTCCAGGTTCCTGATGTCAGTTTGTAGGGCTCCCTTGGGTCTATCAGGGCAGCACAAGTTTGTCGTGGAGACAACTTCGGTGTGGGGTCCATCCTTCGATATAAGGATTTTTTGTAGTGAGGTCACAGCCCAGGGCCAGGGGCCCCTGGGCACATCCTTTTTCCATTTTCCCTGGGAAAGAAAACTGAGCAGTCCAGGTTCCTGATGTCAGTTTGTAGGGCTCCCTTGGGTCTATCAGGGCAGCACAATTTTGAGAACGGGACAACTTCGGTGTGGGGTCCATCCTTCGATATAAGGATTTTTTGCAGTCAGGGCCAGGGGCCCCTGGGCAGAACCTTTTTCCATTTTCCCTGGGAAAGAAAACTCAGCAGTCCAGGTTCCTGATGTCAGTTTGTAGGGCTCCCTGGGGTGTATCAGGGCAGCACAAGTTTGTGGTGGGGACAACTTCGGTGTGGGCTCCATCCTTCGATATAAGGATTTTTTGCAGTGAGTCTCCAGCCCAGGGCCAGGGGCCCCTGGGCACAACCTTTTTCCATTTTCCCTGGGAAAGAAAACTCAGCAGTCCAGGTTCCTGATGTCAGTTTGTAGGTTTCCCTTGGGTCTATCAGGGCAGCACAAGTTTGAGGTGGGGACAAATTCGGTGTGGGGTCCATCCTTCGATATAAGGATTTTTTGCAGTCAGGGCCAGGGGCCCGTGGGCACATCCTTTTTCCATTTTCCCTGAGAAAGAAAACTCAGCAGTCCAGGTTCCTGATGTCAGTTTGTAGGGCTCCCTTGGGTCTATCAGGTCAGCACAAGTTTGAGGTGGGGACAACTTCGGTGTGGGGTCCATCCTTCGATATAAGGATTTTTTGCAGTCAGGGCCAGCGGCCCCTGGGCACATCCTTTTTCCATTTTCCCTGGGAAAGAAAACTCAGCAGTCCAGGTTCCTGATGTCAGTTTGTAGGGCTCCCTTGGGTCTATCAGGGCAGCACAAGTTTGAGGTGGGGACAAATTCGGTGTGGGCTCCATCCTTCGATATAAGGATTTTTTGCAGTCAGGGCCAGGGGCCCCTGGGCACATCCTTTTTCCATTTTCCCTGGGAAAGAAAACTCAGCAGTCCAGGTTCCTGATGTCAGTTTGTAGGGCTCCCTTGGGTCTATCGGGGCAGCACAAGTTTGAGGTGGGGACAACTTCGGTGTGGGGTCCATCCTTCGATATAAGGATTATTTGCAGTCAGGGCTAGGGGCCCCTGGGCACAACCTTTGGCCATTTTCCCTGGGAAAGAAAACTCAGGAGTCCAGGTTCCTGATGTCAGTTTGTAGGGCTCCCTTGGGTTTATCAGGGCAGCACAAGTTTGAGGTGGGGACAACTTCGGTGTGGGGTCCATCCTTCGATATAAGGATTTTTTGCAGTCAGGGCCAGGGTCCCCTGGGCACATCCTTTTTCCATTTTCCCTGGGAAAGAAAACTCAGCAGTCCAGGTTCCTGATGTCAGTTTGTAGGGCTCCCTTGGGTCTATCAGGGCAGCACAAGTTTGAGGTGGAGACAACTTCGGTGTGGGGTCCATCCTTCGATATAAGGATTTTTTGTAGTGAGGTCACAGCCCAGGGCCAGGGGCCCCTGGGCACATCCTTTTTCCATTTTCCCTGGGAAAGAAAACTCAGCAGTCCAGGTTCCTGATGTCAGTTTGTAGGTTTCCCTTGGGTCTATCAGGGCAGCACAAGTTTGAGGTGGGGACAAATTCGGTGTGGGGTCCATCCTTCGATATAAGGATTTTTTGCAGTCAGGGCCAGGGGCCCGTGGGCACATCCTTTTTCCATTTTCCCTGAGAAAGAAAACTCAGCAGTCCAGGTTCCTGATGTCAGTTTGTAGGGCTCCCTTGGGTCTATCAGGGCAGCACAAGTTTGAGGTGGGGACAACTTCGGTGTGGGGTCCATCCTTCGATATAAGGATTTTTTGCAGTCAGGGCCAGGGGCCCCTGGGCACATCCTTTTTCCATTTTCCCTGGGAAAGAAAACTCAGCAGTCCAGGTTCCTGATGTCAGTTTGTAGGGCTCCCTTGGGTCTATCAGGGCAGCACAAGTTTGAGGTGGGGACAAATTCGGTGTGGGCTCCATCCTTCGATATAAGGATTTTTTGCAGTCAGGGCCAGGGGCCCCTGGGCAGAACCTTTTTCCATTTTCCCTGGGAAAGAAAACTCAGCAGTCCAGGTTCCTGATGTCAGTTTGTAGGGCTCCCTTGGGTCTATCAGGGCAGCACAAGTTTGATGTGGGGACAACTTCGGTGTGGGGTCCATCCTTCGATATAAGGATTTTTTGCAGTCAAGGCTAGGAGCCCCTGGGCACAACCTTTGGCCATTTTCCCTGGGAAAGAAAACTCAGCAGTCCAGGTTCCTGATGTCAGTTTGTAGGGCTCCCTTGGGTCTATCAGGGCAGCACAAATTAGAGAAGCGGAACACTTCGCTGTGGGGTCCATCCTTCGATATAAGGATTCTTTGCAGTGAGGCCCCACCCAGGGCCAGGGGCCCCTGGGCACATCCTTTTTCCATTTTCCCTGGGAAAGAAAACTCAGCAGTCCAGGTTCCTGATGTCAGTTTGTAGGGCTCCCTTGGGTCTATCAGAGCAGCACAAGTTTGAGGTGGGGACAACTTCGGTGTGGGGTCCATCCTTCGATATAAGGATTTTTTGCAGTGAGTCTCCAGCCCAGGGCCAGGGGCCCCTGGGCACAACCTTTTTCCATTTTCCCTGGGAAAGAAAACTCAGCAGTCCAGGTTCCTGATGTCAGTTTGTAGGTTTCCCTTGGGTCTATCAGGGCAGCACAAGTTTGAGGTGGGGACAAATTCGGTGTGGGGTCCATCCTTCGATATAAGGATTTTTTGCAGTCAGGGCCAGGGGCCCCTGGGCACATCCTTTTTCCATTTTCCCTGGGAAAGAAAACTCAGCAGTCCAGGTTCCTGATGTCAGTTTGTAGGGCTCCCTTGGGTCTATCAGGGCAGCACAAGTTTGAGGTGGGGACAACTTCGGTGTGGAGTCCATCCTTCGATATAAGGATTTTTTGCAGTCAGGGCCAGGGGCTCCTGGGCACATCCTTTTTCCATTTTCCCTGGGAAAGAAAACTCAGCAGTCCAGGTTCCTGATATCAGTTTGTAGGGCTCCCTTGGGTGTATCAGGGCAGCACAAGTTTGAGGTTGGGACAACTTCGGTGTGGGGTCCATCTTTCGATATAAGGATTTTTTGCAGTCAGGGCCTGGGGCCCCTGGGCACATCCTTTTTCCATTTTCCCTGGGAAAGAAAACTCAGCAGTCCAGGATCCTGATGTCAGTTTGTAGGGCTCCCTTGGGTGTATCAGGGCAGCACAAGTTTGAGGTGGGGACAACTTCGGTGTGGGGTCCATCCTTCGATATAAGGATTTTTTGTAGTGAGGGCCCAGCCCAGGGCCAGGGGCCCCTGGGCACATCCTTTTTCCATTTTCCCTGGGAAAGAAAACTCAGCAGTCCAGGTTCCTGATGTCAGTTTGTAGGGCTCCCTTGGGTCTATCAGGGCAGCACAAGTTTGAGGTGGGGACAACTTCGGTGTGGGGTCCATCCTTCGATATAAGGATTTTTTGCAGTCAGGGCCAGAGGCCCCTGGGCACAACCTTTTTCCATTTTCCCTGGGAAAGAAAACTCAGCAGTCCAGGTTCCTGATGTCAGTTTGTAGGGCTCCCTTGGGTCTATCAGGGCAGCACAAATTTGAGGTGGGGACATCTTCGGTGTGGGGTCCATCCTTCGATATAAGGATTCTTTGTAGAGAGGCCCAGCCCAGGGCCAGGGGACACTGGGCACATCCTTTTTCCATTTACCCTGGGAAAGAAATCTCAGCAGTCCAGGTTCCTGATGTCAGTTTGTAGGGCTCCCTTGGGTCTATCAGGGCAGCACAAGTTTGAGGTGGGGACAACTTCGGTGTGGGGTCCATCCTTCGATATAAGGATTTTTTGCAGTCAGGGCCAGGGGCCCCTGGGCACATCCTTTTTCCATTTTCCCTGAGAAAGAAAACTCAGCAGTCCAGGTTCCTGATGTCAGTTTGTAGGGCTCCCTTGGGTCTATCAGGGCAGCACAAGTTTGAGGTAGGGACAACTTCGGTGTGGAGTCCATCCTTCGATATAAGGATTTTTTGCAGTCAGGGCCAGGGGCTCCTGGGCACATCCTTTTTCCATTTTCCCTGGGAAAGAAAACTCAGCAGTCCAGGTTCCTGATGTCAGTTTGTAGGGCTCCCTTGGGTGTATCAGGGCAGCACAAGTTTGAGGTTGGGACAACTTCGGTGTGGGGTCCATCTTTCGATATAAGGATTTTTTGCAGTCAGGGCCAGGGGCCCCTGGGCACATCCTTTTTCCATTTTCCCTAGGAAAGAAAACTCAGCAGTCCAGGTTCCTGATGTCAGTTTGTAGGGCTCCCTTAGGTCTATCAGGGCAGCACATGTTTGAGGTGGGGACAACTTCGGTGTGGGGTCCATCCTTCGATATAAGGATTTTTTGCAGTGTGGGCAAGGGGCCCCTGGGCACATCCTTTGGCCATTTTCCCTGGGAAAGAAAACTCAGCAGTCCAGGTTCCTGATGTCAGTTTGTAGGGCTCCCTTGGGTCTATCAGGGCAGCACAAGTTTGAGGTTGAGACAACTTCGGTGTGGGGTCCATCCTTCGATATAAGGATTTCTTCTAGTGAGGCCCCAGCCCAGGGCCAGGGGCCCCTGGGCAGAACCTTTTTCCATTTTCCCTGGGAAAGAAAACTCAGCAGTCCAGGTTCCTGATATCAGTTTGTAGGGCTCCCTTGGGTCTATCAGGGCAGCACAAGTTTGAGGTGGGGACAACTTCGGTGTGGGGTCCATCCTTCGATATAAGGATTTTTTGCAGTCAGGGCCAGGGGCCCCTGGGCACATCCTTTTTCCATTTTCCCTGGGAAAGAAAACTCAGCAGTCCAGGTTCCTGATGTCAGTTTGTAGGGCTCCCTTGGGTGTATCAGGGCAGCACAAGTTTGAGGTGGGGACAATTTCGGTGTGGGCTCCATCTTTCGATATAAGGATTTTTTGCAGTCAGGGCCAGGGGCCCCTGGGCACATCCTTTTTCCATTTTCCCTGGGAAAGAAAACTCAGCAGTCCAGGTTCCTGATGTCAGTTTGTAGGGCTCCCTTGGGTGTATCAGGGCAGCACAAGTTTGAGGTGGGCACAACTTCGGTCTTGGGTCCATCCTTCGATATAAGGATTTTTTGTAGTGAGGCCCCAGCCCAGGGCCAGGGGCCCCTGGGCACAACTTTTTCCATTTTCCCTGGGAAAGAAAACTCAGCAGTCCAGGTTCCTGATGTCAGTTTGTAGGGCTCCCTTAGGTCTATCAGGGCAGCACAAGTTTGAGGTGGGGACAACTTCGGTGTGGGGTCCATCCTTCGATATAAGGATTTTTTGCAGTCAGGGCCAGGGGCCCCTGGGCACATCCTTTTTCCATTTTCCCTAGGAAAGAAAACTCAGCAGTCCAGGTTCCTGATGTCAGTTTGTAGGGCTCCCTTAGGTCTATCAGGGCAGCACATGTTTGAGGTGGGGACAACTTCGGTGTGGGGTCCATCCTTCGATATAAGGATTTTTTGCAGTGTGGGCAAGGGGCCCCTGGGCACAACCTTTGGCCATTTTCCCTGGGAAAGAAAACTCAGCAGTCCAGGTTGCTGATGTCAGTTTGTAGGGCTCCCTTGGGTCTATCAGGGCAGCACAAGTTTGAGGTTGAGACAACTTCGGTGTGGGGTCCATCCTTCGATATAAGGATTTTTTGCAGTCAGGGCCAGGGGCCCCTGGGCAGAACCTTTTTCCATTTTCCCTGGGAAAGAAAACTCAGCAGTCCAGGTTCCTGATGTCAGTTTGTAGGGCTCCCTTGGGTCTATCAGGGCAGCACAAGTTTGAGGTGGGGACAACTTCGGTGTGGGGTCCATCCTTCGATATAAGGATTCTTTGTAGAGAGGCCCACCCCAGGGCCAGAGGACACTGGGCACACCCTTTTTCCATTTTCCCTGGGAAAGAAATCTCAGCAGTCCAGGTTCCTGATGTCAGTTTGTAGGGCTCCCTTGGGTCTATCAGGGCAGCACAAGTTTGAGGTGGGGACAATTTCGGTGTGGGGTCCATCCTTCGATATGAGGATTTTTTGCAGTCAGGGCCAGGGGCCCCTGGGCAGAACCTTTTTCCATTTTCCCTGGGAAAGAAAACTCAGCAGTCCAGGTTCCTGATGTCAGTTTGTAGGGCTCCCTTGGGTCTATCAGGGCAGCACAAGTTTGAGGTGGGACAACTTCGGTGTGGGGTCCATCCTTCGATATAAGGATTTTTTGCAGTGAGTCTCCAGCCCAGGGCCAGGGGCCCCTGGGCACATCCTTTTTCCATTTTCCCTGGGAAAGAAAACTCAGCTGTCCAGGTTCCTGATGTCAGTTTGTAGGGCTCCCTTGGGTCTATCAGGGCAGCACAAGTTTGAGGTGGGGACAAATTCGGTGTGGGCTCCATCCTTCGATATAAGGATTTTTTGCAGTCAGGGCCAGGGGCCCCTGGGCACATCCTTTTTCCATTTTCCCTGGGAAAGAAAACTCAGCAGTCCAGGTTCCTGATGTCAGTTTGTAGGGCTCCCTTGGGTCTATCAGGGCAGCACAAGTTTGAGGTGGGGACAAATTCGGTGTGGGGTCCATCCTTCGATATAAGGATTTTTTTCAGTCAAGGCTACGAGCCCCGGGGCACAACCTTTGGCCATTTTCCCTGGGAAAGAAAACTCAGCAGTCCAGGTTCCTGCTGTCCGTTTGTAGGGCTCCCTTGGGTCTATCAGGGCAGCACAAATTAGAGAAGCGGAACACTTCGCTGTGGGGTCCATCCTTCGATATAAGGATTTTTTGCAGTGAGGCCCCACCCAGGGCCAGGGGCCCATGGGCACATCCTTTTTCCATTTTCCCTGGGAAAGAAAACTCAGCAGTCCAGGTTCCTGATGTCAGTTTGTACGGCTCCCTGGGGTGTATCAGGGCAGCACAAGTTTGAGGTGGGGACAACTTCGGTGTGGGGTCCATCCTTCGATATAAGGATTTTTTGCAGTGAGTCTCCAGCTCAGGGCCAGGGGCCCCTGGGCACATCCTTTTTCCATTTTCCCTGGGAAAGAAAACTCAGCAGTCCAGGTTCCTGATGTCAGTTTGTAGGGCTCCCTTGGGTCTATCAGGGCAGCACAAGTTTGAGGTGGGGACAACTTCGGTGTGGGGTCCATCCTTCGATATAAGGATTATTTGCAGTCAGGGCTAGGGGCCCCTGGGCACAACCTTTGGCCATTTTCCCTGGGAAAGAAAACTCAGCAGTCCAGGTTCCTGATGTCAGTTTGTAGGGCTCCCTTGGGTCTATCAGGGCAGCACAAGTTTGAGGTGGAGACAACTTCGGTGTGGGGTCCATCCTTCGATATAAGGATTTTTTGCAGTCAGGGCCAGGGTCCCCTGGGCACATCCTTTTTCCATTTTCCCTGGGAAAGAAAACTCAGCAGTCCAGGTTCCTGATGTCAGTTTGTAGGGCTCCCTTGGGTCTATCAGGGCAGCACAATTTTGAGAACGGGACAACTTCGGTGTGGGGTCCATCCTTCGATATAAGGATTTTTTGCAGTCAGGGCCAGGGGCCCCTGGGCACATCCTTTGGCCATTTTCCCTGGGAAAGAAAACTCAGCAGTCCAGGTTCCTGATGTCAGTTTGTAGGGCTCCCTGGGGTGTATCAGGGCAGCACAAGTTTGTGGTGGGGACAACTTCGGTGTGGGGTCCATCCTTCGATATAAGGATTTTTTGCAGTGAGTCTCCAGCCCAGGGCCAGGGGCCCCTGGGCACAACCTTTTTCCATTTTCCCTGGGAAAGAAAACTCAGCAGTCCAGGTTCCTGATGTCAGTTTGTAGGTTTCCCTTGGGTCTATCAGGGCAGCACAAGTTTCAGGTGGGGACAAATTCGGTGTGGGCTCCATCCTTCGATATAAGGATTTTTTGCAGTCAGGGCCAGGGGCCCGTGGGCACATCCTTTTTCCATTTTCCCTGAGAAAGAAAACTCAGCAGTCCAGGTTCCTGATGTCAGTTTGTAGGGCTCCCTTGGGTCTATCAGGGCAGCACAAGTTTGAGGTGGGGACAACTTCGGTGTGGGGTCCATCCTTCGATATAAGGATTTTTTGCAGTCAGGGCCAGGGGCCCCTGGGCACATCCTTTTTCCATTTTCCCTGGGAAAGAAAACTCAGCAGTCCAGGTTCCTGATGTCAGTTTGTAGGGCTCCCTTGGGTCTATCAGGGCAGCACAAGTTTGAGGTGGGGACAAATTCGGTGTGGGGTCCATCCTTCGATATAAGGATTTTTTGCAGTCAGGGCCAGGGGCCCCTGGGCAGAACCTTTTTCCATTTTCCCTGGGAAAGAAAACTCAGCAGTCCAGGTTCCTGATGTCAGTTTGTAGGTTTCCCTTGGGTCTATCAGGGCAGCACATGTTTGATGTGGGGACAACTTCGGTGTGGGGTCCATCCTTCGATATAAGGATTTTTTGCAGTCAAGGCTAGGAGCCCCTGGGCACAACCTTTGGCCATTTTCCCTGGGAAAGAAAACTCAGCAGTCCAGGTTCCTGATGTCAGTTTGTAGGGCTCCCTTGGGTCTATCAGGGCAGCCCAAATTAGAGAAGCGGAACACTTCGCTGTGGGGTCCATCCTTCGATATAAGGATTCTTTGCAGTGAGGCCCCACCCAGGGCCAGGGGCCCCTGGGCACATCCTTTTTCCATTTTCCCTGGGAAAGAAAACTCAGCAGTCCAGGTTCCTGATGTCAGTTTGTAGGGCTCCCTTGGGTCTATCAGGGCAGCACAAGTTTGAGGTGGGGACAACTTCGGTGTGGGGTCCATCCTTCGATATAAGGATTTTTTGCAGTGAGTCTCCAGCCCAGGGCCAGGGGCCCCTGGGCACAACCTTTTTCCATTTTCCCTGGGAAAGAAAACTCAGCAGTCCAGGTTCCTGATGTCAGTTTGTAGGTTTCCCTTGGGTCTATCAGGGCAGCACAAGTTTGAGGTGGGGACAAATTCGGTGTGGGGTCCATCCTTCGATATAAGGATTTTTTGCAGTCAGGGCCAGGGGCCCCTGGGCACATCCTTTTTCCATTTTCCCTGAGAAAGAAAACTCAGCAGTCCAGGTTCCTGATGTCAGTTTGTAGGGCTCCCTTGGGTCTATCAGGGCAGCACAAGTTTGAGGTGGGGACAACTTCGGTGTGGAGTCCATCCTTCGATATAAGGATTTTTTGCAGTCAGGGCCAGGGGCTCCTGGGCACATCCTTTTTCCATTTTCCCTGGGAAAGAAAACTCAGCAGTCCAGGTTCCTGATGTCAGTTTGTAGGGCTCCCTTGGGTGTATCAGGGCAGCACAAGTTTGAGGTTGGGACAACTTCGGTGTGGGGTCCATCTTTCGATATAAGGATTTTTTGCAGTCAGGGCCAGGGGCCCCTGGGCACATCCTTTTTCCATTTTCCCTGGGAAAGAAAACTCAGCAGTCCAGGTTCCTGATGTCAGTTTGTAGGGCTCCCTTGGGTCTATCAGGGCAGCACAAGTTTGAGGTGGGGACAACTTCGGTGTGGGGTCCATCCTTCGATATAAGGATTCTTTGTAGAGAGGCCCAGCCCAGGGCCAGGGGACACTGGGCACATCCTTTTTCCATTTTCCCTGGGAAAGAAATCTCAGCAGTCCAGGTTCCTGATGTCAGTTTGTAGGGCTCCCTTGGGTCTATCAGGGCAGCACAAGTTTGAGGTGGGGACAATTTCGGTGTGGGGTCCATCCTTCGATATGAGGATTTTTTGCAGTCAGGGCCAGGGGCCCCTGGGCAGAACCTTTTTCCATTTTCCCTGGGAAAGAAAACTCAGCAGTCCAGGTTCCTGATGTCAGTTTGTAGGGCTCCCTTGGGTCTATCAGGGCAGCACAAGTTTGAGGTGGGACAACTTCGGTGTGGGGTCCATCCTTCGATATAAGGATTTTTTGCAGTGAGTCTCCAGCCCAGGGCCAGGGGCCCCTGGGCACATCCTTTTTCCCTTTTCCCTGGGAAAGAAAACTCAGCAGTCCAGGTTCCTGATGTCAGTTTGTAGGGCTCCCTTGGGTCTATCAGGGCAGCACAAGTTTGAGGTGGGGACAAATTCGGTGTGGGCTCCATCCTTCGATATAAGGATTTTTTGCAGTCAGGGCCAGGGGCCCCTGGGCACATCCTTTTTCCATTTTCCCTGGGAAAGAAAACTCAGCAGTCCAGGTTCCTGATGTCAGTTTGTAGGGCTCCCTTGGGTCTATCAGGGCAGCACAAGTTTGAGGTGGGGACAAATTCGGTGTGGGGTCCATCCTTCGATATAAGGATTTTTTGCAGTCAAGGCTACGAGCCCCGGGGCACAACCTTTGGCCATTTTCCCTGGGAAAGAAAACTCAGCAGTCCAGGTTCCTGATGTCCGTTTGTAGGGCTCCCTTGGGTCTATCAGGGCAGCACAAATTAGAGAAGCGGAACACTTCGCTGTGGGGTCCATCCTTCGATATAAGGATTTTTTGCAGTGAGGCCCCACCCAGGGCCAGGGGCCCATGGGCACATCCTTTTTCCATTTTCCCTGGGAAAGAAAACTCAGCAGTCCAGGTTCCTGATGTCAGTTTGTACGGCTCCCTGGGGTGTATCAGGGCAGCACAAGTTTGAGGTGGGGACAACTTCGGTGTGGGGTCCATCCTTCGATATAAGGATTTTTTGCAGTGAGTCTCCAGCTCAGGGCCAGGGGCCCCTGGGCACATCCTTTTTCCATTTTCCCTGGGAAAGAAAACTCAGCAGTCCAGGTTCCTGATGTCAGTTTGTAGGGCTCCCTTGGGTCTATCAGGGCAGCACAAGTTTGAGGTGGGGACAACTTCGGTGTGGGGTCCATCCTTCGATATAAGGATTATTTGCAGTCAGGGCTAGGGGCCCCTGGGCACAACCTTTGGCCATTTTCCCTGGGAAAGAAAACTCAGCAGTCCAGGTTCCTGATGTCAGTTTGTAGGGCTCCCTTGGGTCTATCAGGGCAGCACAAGTATGAGAACGGGACAACTTCGGTGTGGGGTCCATCCTTCGATATAAGGATTTTTTGCAGTCAGGGCCAGGGTCCCCTGGGCACATCCTTTTTCCATTTTCCCTGGGAAAGAAAACTCAGCAGTCCAGGTTCCTGATGTCAGTTTGTAGGGCTCCCTTGGGTCTATCAGGGCAGCACAAGTTTGACGTGGAGACAACTTCGGTGTGGGGTCCATCCTTCGATATAAGGATTTTTTGTAGTGAGGTCACAGCCCAGGGCCAGGGGCCCCTGGGCACATCCTTTTTCCATTTTCCCTGGGAAAGAAAACTGAGCAGTCCAGGTTCCTGATGTCAGTTTGTAGGGCTCCCTTGGGTCTATCAGGGCAGCACAATTTTGAGAACGGGACAACTTCGGTGTGGGGTCCATCCTTCGATATAAGGATTTTTTGCAGTCAGGGCCAGGGGCCCCTGGGCAGAACCTTTTTCCATTTTCCCTGGGAAAGAAAACTCAGCAGTCCAGGTTCCTGATGTCAGTTTGTAGGGCTCCCTGGGGTGTATCAGGGCAGCACAAGTTTGTGGTGGGGACAACTTCGGTGTGGGCTCCATCCTTCGATATAAGGATTTTTTGCAGTGAGTCTCCAGCCCAGGGCCAGGGGCCCCTGGGCACAACCTTTTTCCATTTTCCCTGGGAAAGAAAACTCAGCAGTCCAGGTTCCTGATGTCAGTTTGTAGGTTTCCCTTGGGTCTATCAGGGCAGCACAAGTTTGAGGTGGGGACAAATTCGGTGTGGGGTCCATCCTTCGATATAAGGATTTTTTGCAGTCAGGGCCAGGGGCCCGTGGGCACATCCTTTTTCCATTTTCCCTGAGAAAGAAAACTCAGCAGTCCAGGTTCCTGATGTCAGTTTGTAGGGCTCCCTTGGGTCTATCAGGTCAGCACAAGTTTGAGGTGGGGACAACTTCGGTGTGGGGTCCATCCTTCGATATAAGGATTTTTTGCAGTCAGGGCCAGGGGCCCCTGGGCACATCCTTTTTCCATTTTCCCTGGGAAAGAAAACTCAGCAGTCCAGGTTCCTGATGTCAGTTTGTAGGGCTCCCTTGGGTCTATCAGGGCAGCACAAGTTTGAGGTGGGGACAAATTCGGTGTGGGCTCCATCCTTCGATATAAGGATTTTTTGCAGTCAGGGCCAGGGGCCCCTGGGCACATCCTTTTTCCATTTTCCCTGGGAAAGAAAACTCAGCAGTCCAGGTTCCTGATGTCAGTTTGTAGGGCTCCCTTGGGTCTATCGGGGCAGCACAAGTTTGAGGTGGGGACAACTTCGGTGTGGGGTCCATCCTTCGATATAAGGATTATTTGCAGTCAGGGCTAGGGGCCCCTGGGCACAACCTTTGGCCATTTTCCCTGGGAAAGAAAACTCAGGAGTCCAGGTTCCTGATGTCAGTTTGTAGGGCTCCCTTGGGTTTATCAGGGCAGCACAAGTTTGAGGTGGGGACAACTTCGGTGTGGGGTCCATCCTTCGATATAAGGATTTTTTGCAGTCAGGGCCAGGGTCCCCTGGGCACATCCTTTTTCCATTTTCCCTGGGAAAGAAAACTCAGCAGTCCAGGTTCCTGATGTCAGTTTGTAGGGCTCCCTTGGGTCTATCAGGGCAGCACAAGTTTGAGGTGGAGACAACTTCGGTGTGGGGTCCATCCTTCGATATAAGGATTTTTTGTAGTGAGGTCACAGCCCAGGGCCAGGGGCCCCTGGGCACATCCTTTTTCCATTTTCCCTGGGAAAGAAAACTCAGCAGTCCAGGTTCCTGATGTCAGTTTGTAGGTTTCCCTTGGGTCTATCAGGGCAGCACAAGTTTGAGGTGGGGACAACTTCGGTGTGGGGTCCATCCTTCGATATAAGGATTTTTTGCAGTCAGGGCCAGGGGCCCGTGGGCACATCCTTTTTCCATTTTCCCTGAGAAAGAAAACTCAGCAGTCCAGGTTCCTGATGTCAGTTTGTAGGGCTCCCTTGGGTCTATCAGGGCAGCACAAGTTTGAGGTGGGGACAACTTCGGTGTGGGGTCCATCCTTCGATATAAGGATTTTTTGCAGTCAGGGCCAGGGGCCCCTGGGCACATCCTTTTTCCATTTTCCCTGGGAAAGAAAACTCAGCAGTCCAGGTTCCTGATGTCAGTTTGTAGGGCTCCCTTGGGTCTATCAGGGCAGCACAAGTTTGAGGTGGGGACAAATTCGGTGTGGGCTCCATCCTTCGATATAAGGATTTTTTGCAGTCAGGGCCAGGGGCCCCTGGGCACATCCTTTTTCCATTTTCCCTGGGAAAGAAAACTCAGCAGTCCAGGTTCCTGATGTCAGTTTGTAGGGCTCCCTTGGGTCTATCAGGGCAGCACAAGTTTGATGTGGGGACAACTTCGGTGTGGGGTCCATCCTTCGATATAAGGATTTTTTGCAGTCAAGGCTAGGAGCCCCGGGGCACAACCTTTGGCCATTTTCCCTGGGAAAGAAAACTCAGCAGTCCAGGTTCCTGATGTCAGTTTGTAGGGCTCCCTTGGGTCTATCAGGGCAGCACAAATTAGAGAAGCGGAACACTTCGCTGTGGGGTCCATCCTTCGATATAAGGATTCTTTGCAGTGAGGCCCCACCCAGGGCCAGGGGCCCCTGGGCACATCCTTTTTCCATTTTCCCTGGGAAAGAAAACTCAGCAGTCCAGGTTCCTGATGTCAGTTTGTAGGGCTCCCTTGGGTCTATCAGAGCAGCACAAGTTTGAGGTGGGGACAACTTCGGTGTGGGGTCCATCCTTCGATATAAGGATTTTTTGCAGTGAGTCTCCAGCCCAGGGCCAGGGGCCCCTGGGCACAACCTTTTTCCATTTTCCCTGGGAAAGAAAACTCAGCAGTCCAGGTTCCTGATGTCAGTTTGTAGGTTTCCCTTGGGTCTATCAGGGCAGCACAAGTTTGAGGTGGGGACAAATTCGGTGTGGGGTCCATCCTTCGATATAAGGATTTTTTGCAGTCAGGGCCAGGGGCCCCTGGGCACATCCTTTTTCCATTTTCCCTGGGAAAGAAAACTCAGCAGTCCAGGTTCCTGATGTCAGTTTGTAGGGCTCCCTTGGGTCTATCAGGGCAGCACAAGTTTGAGGTGGGGACAACTTCGGTGTGGAGTCCATCCTTCGATATAAGGATTTTTTGCAGTCAGGGCCAGGGGCTCCTGGGCACATCCTTTTTCCATTTTCCCTGGGAAAGAAAACTCAGCAGTCCAGGTTCCTGATATCAGTTTGTAGGGCTCCCTTGGGTGTATCAGGGCAGCACAAGTTTGAGGTTGGGACAACTTCGGTGTGGGGTCCATCTTTCGATATAAGGATTTTTTGCAGTCAGGGCCTGGGGCCCCTGGGCACATCCTTTTTCCATTTTCCCTGGGAAAGAAAACTCAGCAGTCCAGGATCCTGATGTCAGTTTGTAGGGCTCCCTTGGGTGTATCAGGGCAGCACAAGTTTGAGGTGGGGACAACTTCGGTGTGGGGTCCATCCTTCGATATAAGGATTTTTTGTAGTGAGGGCCCAGCCCAGGGCCAGGGGCCCCTGGGCACATCCTTTTTCCATTTTCCCTGGGAAAGAAAACTCAGCAGTCCAGGTTCCTGATGTCAGTTTGTAGGGCTCCCTTGGGTCTATCAGGGCAGCACAAGTTTGAGGTGGGGACAACTTCGGTGTGGGGTCCATCCTTCGATATAAGGATTTTTTGCAGTCAGGGCCAGAGGCCCCTGGGCACAACCTTTTTCCATTTTCCCTGGGAAAGAAAACTCAGCAGTCCAGGTTCCTGATGTCAGTTTGTAGGGCTCCCTTGGGTCTATCAGGGCAGCACAAATTTGAGGTGGGGACATCTTCGGTGTGGGGTCCATCCTTCGATATAAGGATTCTTTGTAGAGAGGCCCAGCCCAGGGCCAGGGGACACTGGGCACATCCTTTTTCCATTTACCCTGGGAAAGAAATCTCAGCAGTCCAGGTTCCTGATGTCAGTTTGTAGGGCTCCCTTGGGTCTATCAGGGCAGCACAAGTTTGAGGTGGGGACAATTTCGGTGTGGGGTCCATCCTTCGATATAAGGATTTTTTGCAGTCAGGGCCAGGGGCCCCTGGGCAGAACCTTTTTCCATTTTCCCTGGGAAAGAAAACTCAGCAGTCCAGGTTCCTGATGTCAGTTTGTAGGGCTCCCTTGGGTCTATCAGGGCAGCACAAGTTTGAGGTGGGGACAACTTCGGTGTGGGGTCCATCCTTCGATATAAGGATTTTTTGCAGTGAGTCTCCATCCCAGGGCCAGGGGCCCCTGGGCACATCCTTTTTCCATTTTCCCTGGGAAAGAAAACTCAGCAGTCCAGGTTCCTGATGTCAGTTTGTAGGGCTCCCTTGGGTCTATCAGGGCAGCACAAGTTTCAGGTGGGGACAAATTCGGTGTGGGCTCCATCCTTCGATATAAGGATTTTTTGCAGTCAGGGCCAGGGGCCCCTGGGCACATCCTTTTTCCATTTTCCCTGGGAAAGAAAACTCAGCAGTCCAGGTTCCTGATGTCAGTTTGTAGGGCTCCCTTAGGTGTATCAGGGCAGCACAAGTTTGATGTGGGGACAACTTCGGTGTGGGGTCCATCCTTCGATATAAGGATTTTTTGCAGTCAAGGCTAGGAGCCCCGGGGCACAACCTTTGGCCTTTTTCCCTGGGAAAGAAAACTCAGCAGTCCAGGTTCCTGCTGTCCGTTTGTAGGGCTCCCTTGGGTCTATCAGGGCAGCACAAATTAGAGCAGCGGAACACTTCGCTGTGGGGTCCATCCTTCGATATAAGGATTCTTTGCAGTGAGTCTCCAGCTTAGGGCCAGGGGCCCCTGGGCACATCCTTTTTCCATTTTCCCTGGGAAAGAAAACTCAGCAGTCCAGGTTCCTGATGTCAGTTTGTAGGGCTCCCTTGGGTGTATCAGGGCAGCACAAGTTTGAGGTGTAGACAACTTCGGTGTGGGGTCGATCCTTCGATATAAGGATTTTTTGCAATAGGGCCAGCAGCCCAGGGCCAGGGGCCCCTGGGCACATCCTTTTTCCATTTTCCCTGGGAAAGAAAACTCAGCAGTCCAGGTTCCTGATGTCAGTTTGTAGGTTTCCCTTGGGTCTATCAGGGCAGCACAAGTTTGAGGTGGGGACAACTTCGGTGTGGGGTCCATCCTTCGATATAAGGATTTTTTGCAGTCAGAGCCAGAGGCCCCTGGGCACAACCTTTTTCCATTTTCCCTGGGAAAGAAAACTCAGCAGTCCAGGTTCCTGATGTCAGTTTGTAGGGCTCCCTGGGGTGTATCAGGGCAGCACAAATTTGAGGTGGGGACATCTTCGGTGTGGGGTCCATCCTTCGATATAAGGATTCTTTGTAGAGAGGCCCAGCCCAGGGCCAGGGGACACTGGGCACATCCTTTTTCCATTTACCCTGGGAAAGAAAACTCAGCAGTCCAGGTTCCTGATGTCAGTTTGTAGGGCTCCCTTGGGTCTATCAGGGCAGCACAAGTTTGAGGTGGGGACAATTTCGGTGTGGGGTCCATCCTTCGATATAAGGATTTTTTGCAGTCAGGGCCAGGGGCCCCTGGGCAGAACCTTTTTCCATTTTCCCTGGGAAAGAAAACTCAGCAGTCCAGGTTCCTGATGTCAGTTTGTAGGGCTCCCTTGGGTCTATCAGGGCAGCACAAGTTTGAGGTGGGGACAACTTCGGTGTGGGGTCCATCCTTCGATATAAGGATTTTTTGCAGTGAGTCTCCAGCCCAGGGCCAGGGGCCCCTGGGCACATCCTTTTTCCATTTTCCCTGGGAAAGAAAACTCAGCAGTCCAGGTTCCTGATGTCAGTTTGTAGGGCTCCCTTGGGTCTATCAGAGCAGCACAAGTTTGAGGTGGGGACAAATTCGGTGTGGGCTCCATCCTTCGATATAAGGATTTTTTGCAGTCAGGGCCAGGGGCCCCTGGGCACATCCTTTTTCCATTTTCCCTGGGAAAGAAAACTCAGCAGTCCAGGTTCCTGATGTCAGTTTGTAGGGCTCCCTTAGGTGTATCAGGGCAGCACAAGTTTGATGTGGGGACAACTTCGGTGTGGGGTCCATCCTTCGATATAAGGATTTTTTGCAGTCAAGGCTAGGAGCCCCGGGGCACAACCTTTGGCCATTTTCCCTGGGAAAGAAAACTCAGCAGTCCAGGTTCCTGATGTCCGTTTGTAGGGCTCCCTTGGGTCTATCAGGGCAGCACAAATTAGAGAAGCGGAACACTTCGCTGTGGGGTCCATCCTTCGATATAAGGATTCTTTGCAGTGAGTCTCCAGCTCAGGGCCAGGGGCCCCTGGGCACATCCTTTTTCCATTTTCCCTGGGAAAGAAAACTCAGCAGTCCAGGTTCCTGATGTCAGTTTGTAGGGCTCCCTTGGGTGTATCAGGGCAGCACAAGTTTGAGGTGGGGACAACTTCGGTGTGGGGTCCATCCTTCGATATAAGGATTATTTGCAGTCAGGGCTAGGGGCCCCTGAGCACAACCTTTGGCCATTTTCCCTGGGAAAGAAAACTCA